>NC_091454.1:189301603-189609785 GCF_027789765.1 Dendropsophus ebraccatus | reverse complement strand
CCTCCATCATCATCCACATCACTGTTGGCAGCCTCGCCGTATGTATCAGTTCTTAGTAAGAACACTTAAAAGTGCCTATAGATTTGTATCCACACAATCTACAGATTACACTTCTGTTAATATAACAGTGAATATAGATGGAAGATTACTGTAGGGAAATAACCTCATATGCTCTGGCAATAGGCAACCAGCAACTCTGATCTGGGCTTACATGAAGCTGAAGTAATGTAGACATTTTTCCCACATTAATGTAACGCCTTAAGCTTATTTTGGCATCAGCTTGACGGGGATAAGAATTCTCAACAGAGCAGAAGAAGCCTCCTCCATTTCCGTACAAAAAAATAAATAAAAATCATCCATTACTTCATATACTTAGCTTCTTGTCTTCAAAGCAAGCGAATAAACAGAACATAAAAGCAAACAAGATCTGCAGTAGCATTGGCTTTTGCTGCTGATCCATCTGTAGTCGATACAATGCCATCAGCTAAATGCACTGTTCTGTGCCTCATTGATATCCTTACTGCCACTTATTATTTATTGTTATTGCTTTCTTATATTCCTTATAACTCGCTTCTTTCTCCTACTCAAAAGGAACAGAGGGCATTCTGCTTTATCTGTTAGTGGTTGGCAACTAATATATAATGGGTATTCGGTATTACACTGACATCTATGGGGTTTCTGCTGCCTCCCGCTTTGCAGTAGGAGCCGTGAAGTTTTGAAACTGAGAAGAGGCTAGGGAGAGCTAGCATAGAGGAGCATGGCTATTTCCAGGGGCTTAGCTAGGATTCATGGGGCCCCATAGAAAAAAACTGTAAGGGGTCCACCTCCCCTTTGCACAACACAAAGCACTGCATCTCTCTCTCTCTCTCTATATATATTATATATTTTATATATATATATATATATATATATATATATATATATATATATATATATATATATATCTCGGTAATGTGGCCAAAAAATTACATCTCTTGGGACTAGAGGCAGAATCCTGTTACTGGCAGAGCAGAGAGCCAATGGCTGCTTGTTCTGTCAGTCCACTGTATTTAAACTATAACGGCCCATTAGGAGCTGTAGGTGCAGGAGCGGACTATCTTCTGCTTAACCCCTCATGTACTACAGCGTGTGAGTGACCCAATGTTCTCTTACGTTCTGCTACACAAAAAAAAAAAAAAGTTCAAAAGGAAGACAAGGAAATCTCTGTTTGACTGCTCCTGCACTGATAACCCCTGACCTTTGGATAGAGCACATTTTCCTACTTGATTGCAGCAGCCAGAGGCCAGAGGTTATCAGAGCAGTGAAGCAGAGATCTCCTTGTCTTCTTCCTATTAACCCTTTTTTGTGTTGCAGCGTGTATGTGAACACTGGGTCACCTATACACTGCTGCAGTACATAAGGGGTTAATCAGAAAGACACAGGACAGCTCCTCTTTTCCCTGTGCATCCCTATGCCCCCCTCCGCCACGGGCCCCAGAGCAGCTGTCTACCTTGCCTCTATGGTAGCTACGCCACAGGCTATGTCCATTATAGTGTATGGAAGGTAAGAAATCAGATGAGTGAAAGGACTTGACATAGAAGCACAAAGCCTGCTAAAAGTACGCCAATGATGTAGATATGGAAACCAAGGCTAAACAAGTAAACTCTTATTACTTGGGATTGGCATGGGACTATCATTTTAGCACTGTATGGTGGTAAGTGGAGGTGTAATTTGGGATTATAGCACCAGGGTCAAAAATGCCTCCCTTAGGTAGATGCCAACAGCAGGTAGATAACCCCCATTGGGTAGAAGCCTCAGATAGATGGGTAATCCTACCCTTAGGTAGATGTAGGTAAGAAATCCCACCAGTAAGTAGTAATCCCCCCCACCAACTAGGTAAATACAGTAGACAGATTCCTCACCATTAGGTAGATGCCCCAGTAGATATACCCCTCCATTATGTAGAGACCCCCAGTAGGTATACCCCCCTCTATTAGGTAGATGCCCCAGTAGGTAGATAAATCTTCCATTAGGTAGATGCCACTGTTAGGTAGTAATTTTCCCTCTATTAGGTTAATGCCTCCAGTGAGTTGATAGTCTCTACATTACATTAGATAAAGTCCATAGCTGTGGAGTCTTCTCCTACATTCTGTACACGACACTACTGGTGCAGGGCTCCACAGAATGTATGTACTGTAGCTTACTGCCAGCTACCCTGCTCCTGCACAATACACAGTGGTGATGCATACATATACAATTTTGTGTCCAGAAGAATTTTGCGCTCAGGGCTCAATAGATGTTACTCTATAGCGCATGTTCTGGAGCTGTACCATAGAAGTTTATCTGCACAGATAAACACCAAGTGATCAACAAACGGCTTAAGACGGCTGATAATCGTTACAGCTGATAATCGATTGGTGTAATAGCTAGTGTTAAAAGGCAACGATCAGCCGACATGACATGCAGCGGTCGCTTTGTGTAGTAGCAACGGCGGCAGCAGACCACCGCTCTCCCCTATGGGCTACCCGGACAATCTAAAGATCGTCTGGGCAGCTCCCCCCCCCCCCACTCTTACCCGCTCTCTATCATTGCATGTAATAGCGCTGGCAGTGAGTTGGGAACGAGGAGCAAGCGATCGCTGACCTGACATTCTGCATCTGTGACTATAAGCAATGTTTTACATTGATGTCTTATCCGGTCATTTTTGAAAACTTCTGTTTGTGAGGAGATTCAAGACACACTACTCGACAGACCGCTAAGCTACCACCATCAATTGCCAACTGGCGTGGATATAGATCTATATACACAGCACAAGATAATCTATATACACAAAGAGATTGAGACTGGTGTCAAAATAACTCTGAAACACTTTCTTCCAAAGAATGTTTACAGATATAGTGGCCTCATTCTACAAGTATACATCATAGACTTCTTTATATATTCTTTTCTTATGATTTTTCTCTTTTTTTCATGATTTTTTTTCCTGTTTTTACATTATTATCATTAAACCAATGTTATCTGTGTATATTATCCTAGAGATATTATTGCATAGTACCTATTACCCTTGAGAGTCCTCCATACTCCTCTTCTTTTTATAAATACTCTATATAGTGTGAACAGGTGTACACTTTGGAGGTACACTCTGATAGCAAGCAATTGTAGTAGTGGGACGTTCTTTGTATTCTTTCAGTAGCCACTAAGTGCTGGGAATGCCCCATGATACTGGACATGAATCTGGCCTTTTCAAAGTCGCTCAGAACCCTAAGCTTGCCTATTTTTCCCACTTCTGACGCATCAACTCAAGAAATGACCGTTCCTTCACTAATATATTTAACCACGCATCATTGTTAGGAGATCATCAGTTTGATTCACGTCACTAGTCAATGGTTTTAATGTTATGGCTGATCAGTGTACATATTATTGTAGCCGCAGCTTTATATATTTTTGCACATTTTTCAGGCCTACTTAATGCAAAACAATCAGCATACAGGGCTGGAATGGTTAATCCTCTAGTGGCGCATAACATCTCTAAAAATACCTTCATCCCATTCTCGGCAGAGAAATGCCATCCTTTGTTGCAGAGAGATAGTATGAGTCTGCAGAGGGCAGCGAAGGGACAAATGGCATCGCGATTTGAAAGCGCTGACCTTTCTGCCAACTCCGTCGCACTTCAATTCAATACCTGGGATCTGTTTCTATCTCCTTCTATCTTTTGTCAACAGCCATGCAAAGTAAGGGCAGGCAGGTTAGCGCCAAATAAAGGCCCTTTAAAAGGGCAAAAGTGCAGAAATGAAGTCTCTTGTGCTCATTTAAACCATAAATGGATACAATACGGCCGTGAAAAGACATTATGGGGAAGATTTCACACAATTGCTTTAGATTCTTTCCCTTTAACACCGCAAAGTGAGGACACTATTAACTTATGAATCGCAGATCAGCTCGCTTCTGTTAACTTCTTCACCTAGATAGAAATAACACTTTAAAGCTGAGATATTTCTCACAGACTTAAAGGGATATTTTGCCAGTTAACTCCATTTGAAAGTATGCAGTGCAAAGTAAAAATAAATAATATCTATGGTAACTAATCAATCATATAATCACTCACCAATTACTGGGACAAATGTATGACCTGTAGTTCAGCTTTAGCTTGCTGGTCGCACATGCTCAGTTGCAACACTAGGAGTTATAGGAGGAGCTGTTAATGTGCCTGTGCCTTCTTCCTGGTGCACGCCCTCGGCCATAAGTCTCATAAATGTCCCCCAAGGTGTGCAAAGAAAAAGCCCATAGTGACCAATATGTTCATTGGTGGACAGTGTCACTAAGGCGGGGCTTCTTGGCTGTTGAACTTAACGGCTGAGAAGCCCCGCCTCATTGACACTATCCACCAATGATTAAAAGCATTTTCTTCACCTAAAGCAGGGCCAGCACAACTTTCTGAAAGGTATTTGTGGAACATAAAACAGGTAAATTTCCAGGAGAACTTTGCCACTCCCTGAACTCATTGGCCACAGATTGACAGCGGTCTGCCTATACAAAATACAAAGCGGGTCCTCATGACTAATGAGGACTACCGAGTGTCCATACATAATAGATAAATATAGTGTTTGGTACTCTATACTTGCTATTTATGTGGATATCCGGTAATGGCTGTACAGAACAATGTATGTGATATAATATTCTGGTCAGTTGTTCTATCAGTAGTTTATCCTTCATTCAGATAAGGCAACATGAGCAGAGTCTCTTTAAAGTGGTACTCCACCATCAACAACACTTAGGATTGTGTGTTCCCCTTGTAATTTTTCTGCATAAAGGACCACTTTTCAATTTTATAGCATAAAATTACAGATGTGTCGGTTTTAGAGATTTTTTGGGCGGAGGATATACAGTAAGTAAATATGGTAAAACAACTTGAGAAAATAGTAAAAAAAATGCTAATTTGATGATAGAAAAAGTAAATGATGCAGAAAAAGTGTATTAGGCAGTTGAGAAAGGCGGTAACGCCGAAACGCGTCCTGACTCTGTGTATGTTAGTGCACCTCTGTTTATGAATAAACCACTTTGCATTTGAAGTGCGGTTGGAGTGCCGGGAATTTGTTCGTGTGGAATTGTATTGGTATCCACGAGCACCGAGTCACAGAGTGCCGACAATTGGGTTGAGAAGTACGTTATTTTGAGTACGAGCACCTGTGGAAGCACAAATGACTTTGATGAGGAGGAAACAGCACGCATACTGTCTCAGACGACCGCTTCTGCTGCATTTTTACAAGTCCCCACGAGTGAGTACAAAAGACGTGACCTGTTGAAAGATTCTAAGAAATTAATCTCATATGAATTACATGTGGTCACACTCACGGAATATCATAAATTGGAACGTATTCCGAGGGGCTTGAGGTCCCATCTAAGACCTACCCTATTCACTGATGATGTCGAGTATTGTAAAAATTTTGAAAAACTGATCAACAAGTGTTCTTTGGACATAATTTTACTTACGATAGACCGATTACATAAGGCGATCAAGGAGCTAAAAACGGAAATAGAATCCACGGAACAACAACTACAAGACTCCTTGAACGCAGAGGAATTGTCTAAACTGAAAGAGAATATTGAGCAACAATTGAGCGGCTACAGGAAAGATATAGAGGACCAGAAGAAAGACAAGTTCATACGGGATACGGAGGACTATTTAACCAAGCACGTATATAGATGGCAGGATCCATCAGGTGCAGCCAGGTCATACAACAGGCCAGGTGGTGGTTACCGTTCCTCGGGGTCAAGCAGCGACCGATCAGGAGCTCAACGGGCACGCCGTCCTTTTTCTCGGAGGGGCAGGGGACGGGATCCCATAGGAGGACGAGGAGAGCGGGCCGCCACCACCGCCACAACTGGACCGGCGAAAGCAACTCGATCCCAGGTAGGGAGACATCAATAGTCCTAAATATATCATCCCGTTCATTGACAGCAGATCAGATGAACTTGTTACAAAAAGGTTTATCCTTTTGTCCTGTGGGCCGCTTTAACACTTTTCAATTGGACATGGACTTACATAGGTTTTACAGGAACGTTCGTTTGAAGACACACTTTGCCTCAACGGACAGTATGAATGAGACACTTAGAGAAAGTCAAGCCCTCAGTCTTAATATGTTTGGGTTACGAATAAAAAGCACGTATAATCCACCGAGATTTCACCACCCGGTTGAAACGTATATACACCTAGTCCGTAATCAGGTTGAGAGTATCATGGATAGGATAGGTAGAAATGAATTTGAGGTCAACCAGAATTTATCTAAAAAAGATAGGTTAACCCTCCGTGAGCTGGCTAGTGATGAGGAAATTGTTATTAAACCGGCCGATAAAGGCGGCTCTATAGTCATTATGGATGCCGTGGCTTATGACAGAGAAATTATGCGCCAGCTCGCGGATAGGGAAACCTATGAGAGACTATCAGGTAATCCACTCCTAGGTATACAAAGTAAGATAGAAAGTGTATTGAAGGCTAATGTGGAGGAAGGGGTTATTGATACTAAAATGGCGAATTACTTAAGGAAGGAAAATCCTATCACGCCCGTGATTTATATTCTACCCAAAGTCCACAAGACCTTAATCGATCCACCAGGGAGACCCATAGTGGCATCAGTGGACTCCGTCCTGATGCCATTATCTAAGATTTTGGACAGAGTGTTGACACCGTTAGTTAAAACCACCAGATCATATCTGGTTGATACATCCGATTTTTTGAGAGTGGTAAGAGACTTGAGTGACATCGGTGAAGAGGATTTGCTTGTCACTATAGACGTCACAAGTCTCTATACCTCTATAGAACATGATAAGGGGTATAGGTCCACTGAGTGGTTACTTGACCAAAGCACATACAGTAGGGAGCAAAAAATCTTTTTTCTTGATCTTCTGAAACTGGTATTGCATGAAAATTACTTTATGTATAAGGATGATTATTATCTGCAGAGGAGAGGCTCAGCGATGGGCTCGAATGTGGCCCCCCCATACGCAAATGGATATATGGCATTTTTTGAGGAAAACTTTGTTTATTGCCATCCGTTATTTCAGACGCACGCCAAAATATGGCGGAGATTTATTGATGATGTCTTTTGCGTATGGGGTGGGTCACATGAGAGCCTAGTAGAGTTTATGGAACATCTTAACTCAGTTTGGGGAGAGTTACAATTTACAGTAACAGTGGATAGAAATATGGTTAGTTTCCTTGATGTCCTGCTTAAAAAGAACAATGCAGGTGGCCTGGACACGGATTTGTTTAGAAAAGAGACAGATAGGAACAGTGTCCTTCATTTTAGAAGTGCTCATCATACATCTACCAAGAGATCAATTCCTAGATCCCAATTCCAACGAGTGAGAAGAATTGTTAACGATCCAGAGACATGTGAGAGTAGAATAGAGGAGATGAAGCAGAGATTTAGGGAGAGGGGTTACCCCGAGAGGATCTTAGAGGAAGCTAGCCGTGTCCAGACCACAAATGACGGAGAGAGTAGAGAGGAGTCAGGGAACAGGATACCTTTTGTGAGAGAATTCCATCCTTTGAGCTATAAAGTCGACCAGATTGTGAAACGACATTGGCATATACTCACACAGGCTTATCCACAGATAGAGGAGTTCAAAAAACCACCCCTTATTTGTAATAAGAGACCCCCGAATTTGCGTAGTACCCTGGTGAGAGCAGAGAGTAGTATGAAAAAGAGTGGAAGTGTACAGATGACATTGACTCCAGGAAAGCAGGGTACTTACCCATGTCAGCGCTGTGCTCAGTGCAGCAATGTAATCAAAGGCAGATTTTTCTTTCATCCCCAGACAGGCAAATCGTTTGAAATTAGAGGTTACCACACGTGTGACACTAAGAATGTTATTTACTTAATTAGATGTCCGTGTGGTAAACTCTATGTTGGGGAGACTATGCAGCCGATTAAAAATAGAATATCAAAACACATATCTACGATCAGATGCGGTAACATACTACTCCCCATTCCACAACATTTTAGAGATTGTAATCACAATGTCTCGCAATTGCAGTTCCAGATCATCGAGAGAGTATACCCACCGAAGCGTGGAGGTGATATAAAAAAGTTGTTGCGCCGTAGAGAGGCATATTGGATTCACACTTTGCGCACTCTAGAGCCTCGTGGGTTAAATCGTGAATACGAGCTCTCAGCATTGATGTGAAAACTATGTTCCTGGACATTCTATGTATATAGTCATGATACTTGTTGGTCTTTCTAAAGAATAATAACTTTGTGTACTATCAAAAAATTTTTTTGTACTGTTTTGTATTTCCATATTTATATACGGTTTTAACAAAACTTTTTCTATGTATTTATTGTAGGTTATGATAAGAAACTAAGGTGTTTGTGGGGTAGGCTAATTTTAACATCTTTAACATTTTTATTGTTATATGTTTATTGTGATTTATGTTGTGTCATGTGTTTACTCTTGTTCACATTGTTAGTTGTGGCTATAATCCAATCTCAGATGGAACTGCACTTATGGACTTGTTTATGTGTTGTCAAGACAACGGTTGACGTCATCGGGGAGCGCCGCACTAGAAGCGAGATGCGTCATCAACAGGAGTTGAACTTCCTATAAGTAGAGATAGCGTTCCAGTGTGTATTAGGCAGTTGAGAAAGGCGGTAACGCCGAAACGCGTCCTGACTCTGTGTATGTTAGTGCACCTCTGTTTATGGATAAACCACTTTGCATTTGAAGTGCGGTTGGAGTGCCGGGAATTTGTTCGTGTGGAATTGTATTGGTATCCACGAGCACCGAGTCACAGAGTGCCGACAATTGGGTTGAGAAAAAGTAAATGAGGCCCAATGTATACTATGTACATACTGACAATTTATTCCAGGACATGAATGTAATATAGTTACAATATTTCTGTGTGTTATGTCAATCTTGTCACCATTTACCACTTATTATTGCAAATTAGTCAGTCTTCATCTGTTGTTAGTGTGAAAGCACAGATATGCTCATTTGGCCTTAATATTCACTACTGTCACCATCATTAACATTTTATAATTTCCTTTTGAGGAAGTCTATATTACGTAAGGTGACATATGGATGCTATAGAAAGACTATGTGCTGATGCTGGAAACATGTCCAAATAATATCGCCATACAGTGCACAAATACTGCACAAGTGTCCTAAAGCCTAGTGCCTTGTACTCTTATCTCATTGGATTCCCAAGAAATACTACTTTATACACCTGGACACGTGGAAATTTGCTTGACACATTTGAGACATGTTAGCATACTGGACAATAGCCAGGAAATCCATCATATTGAAAATGCAGTCTGTCTTGTTTTAAAGCAAAATGTAATGACAGATTGCATAGAAATAGAATAGATTGAATAGAAATCGTTGACCGTTTAATAAGACCTGGACCTATTTTTATTGTTGCTCGTTCGCAAATCGTTCGCATTGAATAAGACGTCGTTCGGTCGTTCGCCATAGTGACAAACGCAATAGCGACGACAAGACGACTGCAAGAACGATCATAAGTAATGATTATCTTTCCATGTAAATGGGAGAACGATTTCAGGTCTTTCGCAATAGCGGTCGTTTGGATCGTTTATCGTTAACAATTATGCGAACGATAATTGTCCTGTGAAATAGAGCCCTTGCCCATGAGGTATCACAACATCATGAGTCAGATGAGGGAGGAGTATGGTGTGGGATCGGGAATCTGGCCTGTGCCATACCAGGTGGGAGCCAGCTTCTGTCTGCAGTTGACACTGCTAATGGCTGCTCCTAATGGCTGAAATCAGAGATCACATGGTATCGACACATCCAAACTATGCCACACACGCAATAGAAGAGTGGTAAAATTGCTGATGACTGATCTGGACACTCACTCCATTCTCCCTGCTGGTCAGTGAACACCATGGGTCCCCTGACCAGCTGGGAGAATGTAGTAGGCGTCCAGATGAGTAAGCGGCTGCTACCAGAAGACACTAAGTAGCTTCTGGTTCAATCCTATGCATGGTAAAGTGCCAGTACGATGTTTATCTTACTATTGTAATAGTCTTCAACATCTGTCTGACTAAGAATAAATGGCTTGTTTTATGGATCTTTTTGGGATGGCATGAGAATATTACACACTGAAGCTACGTTCGCACACAGTATTTTTCCTCAGTATTTTGGTCAATATTTTTCCACCAAAACCAGTAGTGGATTGAAATAACAGAAAGGCTATGGTCACACACTGTTGAAATTGAATGGATGGCTGCCATTTAATGGCAAATAATTGCTGTTCTAAAACAATGGACGTTATTTGTCATTAAATGGCGGCCATCCACTCAATTTTAACAGTGTGTGAACATAGCCTTTCTTTGTTTTCAATCCACCCCTGGTTTTGGTTGAAAAATACTGACCAAAATGCAATGGGGGTGGGGTGGGGGTGGGGGTGGGGGTGGGGGGACTCTAGGTCCGCTTCCATTATCAAAAAGAACGGATCAAAACACACCTGTTTTTTAGCGTACACAAAAATGTGGTCGACCACATGTCCACATATATACATGTCTACTATAATTTTATATCTTGGTGCCATGCTTTGTGTGAATTTTTAATATCCTTTTGGTCTCCCCTGTTGAATTTAGAGCAAAATGTGGGAAGTTTCAGGACATTATAGGACATAAAGAACAGTTTCCTGTATGGGATTTGCCCTTCTATAACCAATAGCCAGGATGGCCAACATGGGGCTTGTGATCCAATAGGGCTTATGCACGGAAACTGAAGCTGTGTGGTTGTATTCATAGTTACCTAAATTTCCAGTGCCAGTAAGGACGGCACACGGTAAGGAAGTATTATGCCAGGTACCCATTGGGAATATAAGTCTCAATGATTTAGCCTTGATTTACATTGGTGATGGTATATTTTGAAAGTCAAGTTTTAATGAACACTCCAATTAATTTTTATGGGATGAAAACCAAATACATGTTATAGGAGATATAAGTCAGATTGATACAGGTGAAGTACCAGGTGTAAAGAGTAGTCATAGCTGGATAAACCTAGGAGTGATAAATCTAGCAGGGGTAGTTATATAGTAGCAGCTAGTTCAGGAACATAGTTAGACAAGTCCAGGATTAGATTCCAATGATGGAGGAAGTAGAACCATGTATGCAGTTAAGTTTGGTGTAAAAAAAGTGACTATTCTAACTGGCCAGACCAACTAAAAACAAAAACCCAATGACAGTAGCAGAAACACAGAAGCTAAACTGGGCATAGGGGCACCTATACCAGGCATTAAACCCAGTTAAGACTGTCATGTCTTATAAACTGAATGCAGTGGATGCTTTTCAGCGTAAGAACCTACAGAGGAGCTGAGGACATGACGGGTGGCCAACTTTAGAAAAATTTAATGGTAGCTCCTGAACTGACCTCTAAGGCCAAGTACAAAAGACAAGAATAGAAACCATTGTCATCTACTTTAATGTACTGTCATGTATTTCCAATAGGTGTAGCTGTGTATCAAGCCTTTTCCAAGACGTGAAGAGGATATAATTTATGAATACATTGAAGGGAGCAGTAAAAGTGTCTAAATGAGAGAGGGCAGTGACAGTGACATGACCATTTTACTGCAAGGTGATGCGGCACTGACCCTATTATTATTCATATACAGGTCTGCTCCGCAGAGCGTGCCGTCCTGTTCTCTGTAGACAGGGGCCGGATTGTATCCCCCTAGCGAGCCGCACTAGTCTCCTACCTTGACCTCCTTTTCCACCCTCCCCTTCTGCCTCTTATTCCTGTATTTCATGTTCGCAGACCTTTCTTTCCAGTCTGCTGTTCTGCATGTTCCCTCCAGGAATTTAGTAAATGGAGAACAGACTTTATGCTCCCAGTGTTTCTTAATATGCTTCATAAAAAAGTGACAGAGGCAATTTATAAAGAGAGACCTTGGGATTGTGCCATGGATATTTTATTCTGCTGTTCAGGCCTTTCAAACACCCCTGTGTTCACTCACTTATTGTACGTTTGCCATAATTTCCGAGCAGAACCGCGGCCGTTGTGCACACATTTGTTTATGTGTCAAAGAGAAGTCTGCTTAACTCAATCATTACAGCCCAGTATGACGAATCATTAGAAGGGCCCCGTACACCTAAAGTAATCAAGTTATATTCTAATTCCATCAAAATGGATTTCACTTACCCAATATACAGGAAGGAAGGAAGGCGGTAAAGAGACTTACAGCACAATAACATTACAATGAGGGAAAAGAACATTTCAGGATCCCTTGATCTGAGCCTCATCGTCCTTTCATCCACAAGAATGTCAGCTAGGTAAATGTTATCCATCTGATAATGTTATGACATATCACAAGGATATGCTAAAAAGCTTTTATTGAAAGAATTTATATGAATTTTTGCTTATTTCTGCACAGTGATAGCCCAGACAGCGAATTGCAAAACGGTCGTATTCATCTGCAGCGTAACACACAATGAAGGTGCAGGAAACAGAGCAAGGTCAGAGGTCAGTAGAGAGGGAATCACATGAATAGGCTGGCTGGTCATTGCAGTGCTAAGGTTAGGCAGCCTGCAGGTGAACCATAGTTTTTTTTTTTCTTTTAAAAATATGCAGTAAGCAAAAGGACACTAACACTGTATATCCTTATACGAGCTAGTACAACAACCCTGTAGGTGATAGTAGACAAAGCATGCTAAGATTTATTAGTAACAGTTCATGGTCATGCTTTGTGTTCATCAACAGGTAACATGTATACTTATTATATAGGAATATTAGACGACATAATTAGCAAGGTAAGCAAGATTGATCTGTTAGATTGGTGCTCGCTTATGTGGTGTACCCCCGGTGTGATGTTATATCGGAGGAGTGGCCAGTCACTTGCTAGGTGTTGTAGTGTGACACCACTTCTATGGTGGATGGCCGAGATACAGCCGGGCCTTAAGTTGTTGTCCCGTGACGCCAGTGCCTGGTAGGAACACAGGTGTGATGGCACGCCTGGTTTTATTTTAGGAGGTCAGCTGTACCCTTTTTCCTTGTGGTCAGTGTCCTGCTGGGTTGCTTCTGGGTCCCTTGGGGTTATGTCACGGATGGCCAGAGTGGTATAGTGACCTTCACGGATGATAGGACCCACCACCCACAGAAAGGGGTGAATGTCCCAAGGTTGCGGTATATGCTGTGTCGGTGGTGGCGAATAATCACAGAGTCTTGAAGATATAGTTGAGTTCGTTTACTACTTGTAAATGTGCAGCAGGTAATACAGGCTCCACAATATAAGGTTTCTTTAGTTAAAGTCTCTGAGACACACTTGACAAAGTAAACACTTGGTAATAGAATGACCAGGTCTGTAGTATAAGTGCAGTGTAAGATATAGTCGTGTTGTTTGAGTTGTGGCAAGAAGTAGAGTTGCAGAGAGGAGGATGCAGTGAGAGTCTCAACCCATGTAGTACTGTGCTCTGCTGGAATGTTGGAGGATGAGGTAGAATACTTAGAAGAATAAGAAGAACACCTGTGCCCATGTATTGAACTTTGACTTTAGTCTTCACACCATCTTATGCCCACTAGACTCAGCTGAACCTTCCTAATGGGTGACACAGGCCCCAGACCTTGTTATCTGGAATGAGCGGAATGCTGAGGGTTTCCTGCTGACACCCGCGCTGCGAGACAGAGTTCATAGGCTACTGCAACTTTGCTCTGTCCGGATCAGTTCCTGGCTCTTTGACTCTGTAGTGGATACTGTCCTGCTTTGTGACTTCTCCTCGTCCACGGCGTGGGTTGAGGTTGTCTCTGGCTAGACCTCTCTTAAGAGAAGTTTAACAGTGCATAGTGCTTTGGAGTGTTACTAATAAGAAAGTTGTGAGAGACGTGCGGTCTTGCGTCCTTCCCATGTAGGGTACTAGCTAAGACTGACTTGGGTAGGGGGACCTGGCAGTGGGCCAGGGCCCAGATGGGACCACTGTGGAGAGCTAACTGGCTCATGTCCTTCCTCCACAATGTCCAGAACAAAAGACTCTTCTCTTCCTGTCTCCTGTGTGACTCACTTCCTCTCTAGCGTGTATGGTGCGCTATGAGTGGGTGTAAGAGTGCAACAGAAGAAAAAAGAAGGGAGATGATAGAAGAGAGAAAAGCAGAAATCCTACTGGTCAACAGAGTCTGGTGACACACAAAAACAATAACGCTCTGCAATCCTTCAGCTGTGCAGCTTTCATACATAACATCTAGAGGTAAACTGTGATACTACTTTCATCATAATGATAATACAATAAGTACAAATTATTGCAAAGGGTGTATGTAAATGCAACACTCCTAGTGGGACACCACAATTACAAATCCTATTGCAGGGCTAAATTGCACAGCAAGGGCTACACAGCATTGTAGCATTGTCCATGCCCCACTTGCTTTTGGGTACTCAATCAATGTCACTATACTTACCTCTCCACGCTCCCCTGGTTTCTTCCTGCTTTGTCTCTGGGATCCCCTGCTGACTGCAGATGCTCCTGACTCTTCCTACACCTGTGCAGTGAAGCCATACCTCCCAACTGTCCCAGATCCGGTGGGACCGTCCCGATTTTGGAGTCATGTCCCGCCATCCCGGGACAGCCCCCATGTGTCCCGCTTCCTTAAATATACCTGGCCCCTTTAACTGCGGGTGATCCTGATGAGCGCTCACAGATGCGGGGCTGTGCTCTTGTGGTCAGATGCAGCATTCTGCCTACTGTCACAAGAGGCCTCTCCCACCCCCTGCTTTCGGGCGCAGCGCACAAGAGATGTCACTGGAGGGCTTAAGCTCATGTGAGTATGTACACTTACTTATTCTTTTTAATGAAACAAAGGGTTGGTGTGAGGGAGGCTAGCTGACAGATAAGGTGCTCAACATGGGAGTGCTCTCAGCTGGGATGGGGAGAGGGCCATGGGTGGGGGAACTGGTAAACAGGAGGGTTACCAGCAGAAGGATTCAAATTGGGTTTTTTCTATATACTGGAGGGGGTGGGGATATTACCTGCTACATTAAAGGATATTCTCTATGGGGAGAGGACTATCTACTGGGTGATTCCTGCCTAAAAGGGAGACTACCTACACTGGGGTATTGGCTTTATACTACCCACTGGGGGGACCTAACTACTGAAAAATGAGCAGAGAAGAAACAGAGTAAGAAACACACCAGTAGCTGACAGCAAATCAGATCATATGTAAATATATATTGAAGGGATTGCTAAACAGATTGTGACCTTAAGAGTATGTTCACGCTAATGAATCAGTGAGGAATTTCAAGTGGAGTTTGGGCCGTGGCCTGTCCCATTGATTCAATGAGATTTCTCAAGCCCAATCCACCATCTGCCCAAAGATTTGACATGTCAGTTCTTTGGGCGGATTGCACTTGAGAAATCCCATTGAATGTATGGGACAGGCAGACTTTCAAGCGGAGTCTGTGGAGTGAACTCTGCTTGAAATTCCTCCCCGATTCCATAGTGTGAACATAACAAAGCAATTAAACCCGCACATTCATACTAACACTTGTTCACACTATGCAGTTTGCACATAGCTGTGGCTAACAATAAATCAAAAACAGAAAATTGCTGCAGCAAATTGCAAGTGCCATTTAGCATTTTAGATTTTTTTTAGAAACATTTTTTAAAAATGAGGTTCTTAGCATACGGTTTGATCAAACAGAATGTGCCATCTCACCACGTTAAGGTGCCCTCAAAGAGTTGGACCCTACACTAGCAATGGCCTCTCTCGGACTGTAAGTCTACATATCTGAGCATATAGGAGCAACTGAACTCTATGTAACACACCTACAGGAGCTGGGTGAATGCAAGGCTATAGGTAGGTGTGTTACATAGAGTTCGGTTGCTCCTATATGCCCAGATATGAAGACCTATAGTCTGAGAGAGGCCATTGCTTGTGTAGGGTCCAACTTTCTGAAGGGCACCTTAACGTGGTGAGATGGCACATTCTGTTTGATCAAACCGTTTGCTAAGAACCTCATTTTTAAAAAAAAATTCTAAAAAAACTAAAATGCTATATGACACTTGCAGTTTGTTGCAGCAATTTTCTGTTTTTAACATAGTGTGAACATACCCTTACAGCTTTTATCCAGTGGATGAGCTAGGTAATGCTCCCATAGGTACATGGCATGTTACTGTTTTGTCATCATGTAGGATCACCAATGTGACTAGTCCCAACCTCACAGCCTTCTTACCAGCCCAGTCTGATTATATCTGCACTTGAATAGTTGGTCTTGCGAAACATCCTTCTAATACAATAGCTCTTTAGCCCGGCTTCTAGCAGAATGAACCCAGTGACACAGAAGAATTCCTTCTATTTATTGAGTTAGACCCCACATCTATATTTCATTAACTTGCATATTACCAGATGAATAATCCTGCATTTTTATGTTAATATCATACGCACAGATAAAATGACACCACTTGTTAAATTAACACTAAGCATGCAGGCAATCTGCAAAAGGGGTTAAACTCTAAACTGTGCCGCCAGGCGGGTCATGCCATGTCACGGCTGTTTGTGCATCTCGTTGAAAGGTGTAATTTCCCTGACATTGATTTTCGGAGAGAAAACAGCATGTTTGCATGTGGCGGGAGCTAATTTTGTGGAAGAAATGAGAGCCCCGTTCATTGCACCTTGATTGGCAATTGTGATAAATTTGCGTAATTATCTTTTGACTCGAAGCAGAGTCTGAATGTGTTAAGGAGATGCAGAAGGTGACAGATAAGCTGCCTGCATTATCTGTGTAACCTAGGATGTGGCGGGTTTCATTTTAAAGAAGTTTCTTGAAGGGCATTGGCACAAGTGAAAATATTTTTTTTGTAAGAATTAGTCTGCCGTCTAGACATTGACAATGTCTCCCTTCCTTGCATTTATATTACTTTTATGAGATCATTTTCAATGTGGATGGAAGCTGTGGCTATATTAGAGGTCAAAGGATCACAACTTAAAGGGTTAGTTCGCCGTAATTTTTATTTTTCAAATCAACTGGTTCTAGAAAGTGCCAGAGATTTGTAATTTACTTCTTTAAAAAATATATATCTCAAGCCTTCCAGTACTTATCAGCTGCTGTATGTCCTGCAGGAAGTGGTGTATTCTATTCAGTCTGACACAATGTTCTCTGCTGCCATCTCTGTCCATGTCAGGAACTGTTCATAGCCGTAGCAAATCCCCATAGAACACCTCTCCTGCTCTCCAGACTGGAAAGAATACCAGTTCCTGCAGGACTGCAGCTGAAATGTACTGGAGTAATTGAGAATTTTTTATAGAAGTAAATTACAAATCTCTGGCACTTTCTGGCACCAGTTGATTTGAAAGAGAAACATTTTGATGAATTGCCCCTTTAAATTGAGACCTAAAGAAACAATCAGAATAATACTGGCAAGCTTCAAGGACAAGGGGTATGGGCCGGGGTAGGACACAGGGATAAAGGACTCCAATGACAACATATGTCATGTACTGCCCCCCAAGGTTCTATTCTACAAATACTATAGCTGATGATTTAATTGGGATGTATGTAAGACTGAAGTACAAGTCGGGTATGCTTACTTTATGCCGGACCCCATTGAACATTACCTAACACCTCTTTGTGCACACCTCCATAAGAAGGGTGTCTGGAAATTCTGGTGGAGTAGTGCCTTTGTCCAAGTTTTGCTGGAACCTCTGAAGAAATGTAGAAAGGTCATCCTCTTCTGCCAGTGGTTGACTTGGGAAACCCCTATCTAAGCTCAGCACACATTCAAATAATGTTTTTTTTTTGGTGAAATTTACCAATAAATGATCATTTTAGCCAGCTGATGGGCAGACTGTTATTTTCTGTTATCGGTCAAAGAAGTTGCCATGTTTATTTTTTTGGGTTCTAATTTTTCGGGATGAAAAATCCTTTATTCATAAAAGATCTTTTATTCTCTTAGGAGAAAGAATGTTCTTAGGACTTTCACACAATATTCACATAATGGTATCATTGATCATGTTTGGCCACTTTGTGCACCTCTAGTGACTAATATCGACTAAAATCAATCTCATGGTATATTAAATCAGTGTTTTCATTAGGTTTCCATTGTTCTTTGTTGTCCTCTCCCCCAAGAGGAGAAACACTGCAGGTTCATACAGTACATGTAGTCAAGTCCTTAAGAACACATAAGTAAGTAGACATTTGCCATGCTCATCAAAAAAGCATAGTTACTTCCTTGCAGTATGCAGAACATTGAGGGACACAGAGAAACAACTCCATATTCTATTATCTTTCTCTTATCTGGTAGGGTTTGATATATTTTCACCATAAACAACAGGTCGGAATCTTCCCGGCGGATGCCTGGGGAAAGTACGATTGGGCATGTTGGATTTCAATATTCCTGATTCCAGGAAATAAATTGCTCCCAGAGATGTTGGACACTAGTTGGATCCTCTATCGCCGAACTAGGTCATTGGGAACCTTTAGCCAACGGATATTTTAGTTATATGACCACCTTAAAGTGTACCTGTCGTTATAACTTTCACAATCGAAATTAACATAAAAAATAAATAAATAAATGTAAATTGCAAACTTGCTTTATATCACATCTACTGTTTATTTAGGTTTTAAATCACCATAGTAGGCTGGGTTCACACTGCGTTTTTTTCATCCATTTTTTGAAAAAAAACCAAAAAAAAAACGGATGAATAACGGATTGCAAAAACGGATTCATTTGTGTGCATCCGTTTTGTTCCTTTTTTTCATTGACTCCCATTATACAAAAAAACGGATCAAAACAGATCCTTTTTTTTGACGCACACAAAAACGTTGCTGACACTATTTTTTTTTGTCCGTTAAAAAAAAACGGATCCGTTCAAAACGTATGCTAAAAACGCAGTGTGAACCCAGCCGTAGTGGTCCTCAATAGCTGGCTTCTGTTTTATGTGTCATCAGTCGTGGACCATTGTTTGTGGTATTTACTCCATTTAAACGAGTTTTAATTAATAAAATTTGTATATTTTTGCGTAATTTCCAGTGGTTTGGCATTTGTTTATTGGTGGTACAGGGAAATATCAGCAGGTATAGTTGATAGATTCCCTTTAAATATCCGAATGTCTAAGCTCCTAAGAAAAAAAAAAAATTTAAGTTTTAATAACAAACTTTTTTCTCGCTCTTCTTTTCGCCTAAAAATACATTTTAACCTTGCTACGCTACTTTAGTTAATTTATGATCATTCAAGGACACGCAATGTGCGGCCAGGCAAAAGGTCACGCAAAGAATCCCCACAACAAATTATTCATATTATTTGCACATGATCTGTAATTATAACGGGGATGGGTAGAGACCGCAAGGTTACAAAAGATATTTGATCTGAAATATTTAATTGGTTATGGTGAAGATGAAATCTCCGAGAATTATTATTTCAGAATTACAAAGTTCCTCTGGCACACAAAGACAAAATGAAAGGAAAGACAAATGGATTATGTTCTCTCGCTGTTATGCCAGAGTCCAGATGCCATTATTTTCATGATTTAATACACTCTCAACTTGATGTAAATGCACCATGCATAGAGAGTCACTATCATTAATTACTCAATTCAGCCATTAATCTGGATGTTTGGCCGTGCAGACTGTCAATGGTTCTGTAATAAACCGAATATGTTCCACGCAGCTGCTGCACCAGATCGTCTGGAAAGAGCTTCGGAAAGGGAACATGTTTTAGGGTTCAGTAATGCTCATGTGGACACTGTCAGCTTTGGGGAACATCCGTCATATCTTATTATCTCATTCAACATGTATTACAAAAAAAAAAAGGTGCTCAAAGGTATTGGCCATCACTGCTTTGCATACATAATATTTTCTTAAAGGAACATAGGCAAAAGTGATGCATAGTAATATGTCAAGTACCAAAAAGAATCCTTAGTCTTGCTTAAGCTTTGCACTAGGTACAACAGTGTGTTAAGGGAGAATTAAAGGAGTTGTTCAACAATTTTTTTTCTTCTTTCAAATCAAGTGCCTGAGATTTGTAGTTTACTTCTATTAAAAAATCTCAAGTCTCCCAGTACTTATCAGCTGCTTTATGTCCTGCAGGAAGTGGTGTATTCTTTACAGTCTGACACAGTGCTCTCTGCTGCCACCTCTGTACGTGACAGGAACTGTCCAGAGTAGTAGAAAATCCCCATAGAAATCCTCTCCTGCTCTCCAAACTGGAAAGAATACCACTACCTGCAGGACATACAACAGCTGATAAGTACTGATAAGACTTTAGATTTTTAATAGGAGTAAATTACACATTTCTGTCCCTTTCTGGCACCAGGTGATACCAGTAGGTATTATTACCATTTGGCTGGGGGGGTCTTTATGCGAGTCCTGGGACCAGGACCCAATCTAGTCTATTCAATGATATATGAAGATAGCTGAGCCAGTAAATCTATTTAAGGGTCATATCCTTCGGGACACTATATAACATGTCTCATACAATATAACATGTCTCATGGTTCTAACACAGAAGCTCTTTACTTAGTTACAGTATTTTACACGATTGCAGTTCAGGTACAGTTCTTAAAGGGGTTTTCTAATTATTACTCCTGTTTTTAACTGCATAATATTTAAATATATTTTAGAAAATAAATGTATTTTATTATTTTTCTGTGGTCTCTGTGGTTCTTTGTTACAGACTACCGATTCCCACTACCGATCCTATATGGGAATTTTGTAGAGATGAGCGAACCGTGTTCGGGTTCGAGTCGATCCGAACCCGAACGTTCGGCATTTGATTAGCGGTGGCTGTTGAACTTGGATAAAGCTCTAAGGTTGTCTGGAAAACATGGATACAATTCAGCCATCGCCTAGGAAGGTCTAGTGGGAGGAAACTAGAGAGGATTTAGTTCTCAGCTATAGTATACAACAGGAAGATGACATCTGTTACAGGTTGTACCCTAGAGAGGAAGTGAAGAAGAGAACAGTAGTTTGCATCAGAAGAAGAAGGAAAACATAAAAGACCACAGAAGTTGGTAAAAAAAACATTTTTTAGCAGTATATGTTTAAGGCTATTAAAACTAGGTTTCATGATCAGAAAAACCCTTAAATTCCATTGATAGTCTCCTTTGCCCTAGCAGGCTGTCACACATCATGGCTTTGTTAAACAGGGATGTTCTTCTCTATCCACTCTGGTTACTGCCCCTCAAAAACTGCAGCTCTCCCCTTACAGCTGGGGTCCTCTAGTAATCGGAACCCACTCTCAGCCCTTTTCTCAAAGTGATCTTATAAGTCAGCAACATATGACATTTCACCAACACTGAAGAACCTCAACAATGATTCAGTGTGAGGCTATGTTCACACTATGTAAAAGTACAACCGTTATGCAGTGTTGAACATTGCCTATTCCTCTATGGGATCCCGTCTGGAGCGTACACACATCGTATACGCTCCGACCGGGATCCCGTGCGGCGCCACAAATAACTGACATGTCAGTTTTCTGCGGCTGCAATTTAATGAATTGCGGCTGTAGGAAACCCTGTCAGTTCACACAATGAAGCGAGCGGCTCCGGCCGCTTGCTTCATTGTGTGCTGTGGGAGGTTCCGATGCAGGCGCACTGATGCGCACGCATCAGAACCCTGTGGCCAGAAAGATCATCCAGCCGGTACTAGGTCACGGAACGGCAGGTCTAATACGATGTGTGAACATGACCTGAAGCAAAATGTATTTGTAGGCTTGTGGACCTCTTCCCCAACTTGGTGCCTCTACATTCATGGTATGGACTTCCTATTCTAGTCCCTGCGTCTATATCCAGCAACATGCACCGTCACATTGCTAACAGAGATGATCGGATCTTAAGCATGCTCGAGTGTGTCCAAACCCAAAAGTCTTGGCTTTTGTATTACCGGTGCCTGACGAAGTTGAATGCAGCCTTAGGGAGTTCTGGAAAACATGGATACAGCCTATGGCCATCGGGCTGCATCCAACTTCGTTAGCCACTGATATCAAATGCCGAGACCTATGGGTTCGGACTCACTGAAACATGCTTGAGATCCGCTCATCTCTAATTGCTGACATCATTGACAGCCACCATCCTTTTACAGTAAACAGCAACCAAGATGGCACCAAAACGATGATATGATGGTTGCTGACCCTTTTATATGTGTTACAGCAGGTTATGCCATAGAAAATCCTGACGTTAAAGTAAGGAGTGGATATTATATTATTTAGTTGCTGTTACTGTAGCATGGGAAGTAGGGACCTTAAATTGTACCTGGTATTATAAAAAACTTTTTACATGTCATACATCTCAAAACTTTTTAATGGCTCAGATCACGACCGGTCAGGAGAACAAATCTGGAGATGTTCCTTTCTTCTCGCTCTGTGTTCATCAGTCCTGGATGGCTACAGTGACTTACATTATGTGGTTGTCCAGGACACAATTCAGAACCAAGAGGGAATGTGCTGCGCAAAGACTTCTCCCGGATCACCCTCCTGATCATTTGTGATCTGAACACTCGATCAAATCTTAGGATGTGTTTGTGACATGTCAAAAGTTTTATTATAATGCCAGGTACTCCTTAAAGTGATTGTGCCAGCAGATACATCGCTTTAAGATGTATACATCAATAGACCGATGCAGGTACGGGAATGCTAGTGTCGCAGTCCTTTTTTTCAACCATGGCCCGGTTCCCGCACATGCCGCTGGTCTACTCCCAGTCACTGGCCCGGCCTGAAGCACTGGAGGTGGGCCGGCCCGCACCCAGTGTGATGATCGTCATTCCACTCTGTGATATGCCTCCATTGATTCTAATGGTGACTGTTGATCAGGAATAGACCAGCACCGTGTGCGGGAACTGTGCCGTGGTTCAAAGAAGGACCATTGCACCGTCATCCTTGCGCTGGTCTATTGATGGATGAATCTTAAAGTGATGTACCTGCTGGTACATTCACTTTAGGAGTCCCTGTGGGATAAGAGCTTTTCACATTGTAATTAGAAAGCCTATAATAAGGAACCAATATGTCTGTAAGACTTTGAATATGGAGAGGAGCAGGGAAACCTACGAAGAACATGAAACCTCCATGCTGAGGCTGGAATTGAAGCCATGAACTCATAATTGCAAGCAGTAATGCTAACCCCATGTCCTCCATGATGAATAACATAACCAAATGAACAGTGGGTCTTGTTAAATTACAGTATAGGATTTAACATAATTGTGACCATGGAAATAAAGAATGTCAGAATGAAAACCACACATCCCAACAGTTATTACCAATGATTTAGTCTTAGGACAGAACAGTAATTACATTCCTTCAGTGAGGTTGTCATCATCATCCATCATTACCCCCTATAATGGTCCTCTGGAAGCAAAAGGATTGCCCAGATATGACGCTGAGTTACTACAGATGGATTACATTGGAACGTACACCTCTCAGATCCATGGGCACTTAATCCATTACTCTACTGACCCTCTCGGATGAGTTACAATTTGAAGAACATTGTTTATCATGGGTCTTACTTCATGGAGGAAAATACATTAAATTATTTACTCATTTCCCAGTTGGGAATCCACTAAACTGATTGTCCAGATGTAAAATCATTGCACAGCCCTACCCACAGAATCCGGATAACAGAGAAATAAATTACGTCTGGGTATTCTGAGTCTTCTTTGCCATGACTGTAAGCTACATGCATGGATTGGAATAGCAGGTTCTATTAGGAAACAAGAAAACTCAGGCCAGTTCCTTTCCTTGTTGAAAATGTGGCATTGCACAGAGGTAAGCCCATACTTCAGCTTAGAAGTGTACAGTATCCCTACTCATTGGTCAGATAAGTGTTTTAGATTTTGATGTGTTGGAGCGGGCATTTTGGGCTCAATGTCAGAAAATGTCAAAAAAATATTATGACTTTTTGTCACATATGTCCAGAACTGGGAAGGTCCCCAAAACATGCATATATATGTACATGGCGGGTATTAACTGATCTTTTAAAGCCTTATTATTGTAAACTGTAAGGCACTGCATTATGGATCTATATGACAGCAGGAGGCACTGCCATGTGGTAACTCCAAGTGGCACCATATTCCTTCCTAGAAGCAAACATGCAGGGTGTGTTGATGCATGCTACAGGTCTGAATAATTCTTTTTAAGGTTTTGTTCACACAACGTATATTTTCGTAAAATCATGGCCGTTGTACAACTGCTGTGATTATTACGAGAATATACGTTGCATTGCTGTCTATAGGATCATGGCCGGAGCGTATACACATAGGGCCACATGTATCATCCGGCGAACGGATGATTTTCGGCGGAAAGTGCCGATTTGCGTATTTTTTATACGCAAATGGACGATTTGCGAATAAAATATTCGCAAATCGGCACTTTCCGCCGAGTACGCCAGGGGGGCGGAAAGGGTGCGTGTAGTGGGCGGAACGGAGGGCGCGGACTCAGAGTCCGCGCGATTTTCCATCCGTTTCGCCCAAATATATGCCGAAAACCTACTCCAGTCCTCAGCTGGCGTAGGTTTTCGGCGGTGCGCACCGGCGCGCACGGGATTTATGTAGAGGCAGTCCGCCTCTACATAAATCTCCGTAGCGCCGGAGCTGCGGGGGCATTTATAAGTCCGGCGTAAAAAACGCCGGACTTAATAAATGCCACCCATAGTATACACTCCGGCTGGGATCCCTAGTGGCGTCACAAACAACTGACATTTCAGTTTTCTGCGGCCGCTATTCATTGAATAGCAGCCGCAGAAAACCCTGTCGGTGCACACTATGGAGCGAGCGTGCAGTGTAAAAGTTCTGATGCGGGCACGCACGGATGTGCCCACATCAAAACACTGCGGCCTGAAAGACCAGGATGATCTTTTCAGAGACCGGCTGATCCGTGACTTGGCTGGGTCACGGAACGGCCGGTCTCTTACGCTATGTGAACATAGCCTAAATCTGTGAAATCTGGAGAACCTAATAGATTTCAGGGCCAGCACACCTCTTAACCAAAAGTTATACGGATTTGTAAAGTACTTCAATTTAAAAATCTTTAGTCTTCTAGTACTTTTAGGCTATGTTCACACTAGGTAAAAGTACGGCCGTTGTTGCCATCGGCAAAAACGGACGTACTTTGTGCGGAGTGGCACATAGCCTATTTTGCTATGGGATCCTGGCTGGAGCGTATACACATTGTATACGCTCCGTCCGGGATCCCGTGTGGCTCCGCAAAGAACTGACACGGCCGTAGGAAACCCTGTCAGTTCACACAATGAAGCAAGCGGCTCTGGCCGTTTGCTTCATCGTGCGCTATGGGAAGTTCTGATGCGCCCGCATCAGAACACTTTGGCCATAAAAAACGTCTGGCCGGTACTGCAGTACCGGCCGTTCCGTGACCTGGCCGGGTCACGGAACAGCCGGTCTAATACGTAGTGTGAACATAAGCTGTTGTATGTCCTGCAGGAAGCGGTGTATTCTTTCTAACAAAACACAATGGGGTTGATTTATCAAAGGGTGTAAAATTTAGACTGGTGCAAACTGCCCACAACAACCAATCACAGCTCAGCTTTCCTTTCAGCACTGCCTAAAGCTGAGCTGTGATTGGTTGCTGTGGGTAGTTTGCACCAGTCTAAATTTTACACCCTTTGATAAATGTCCCCCAATAATTTTACCGTCTAAATAGAGACCAGGACCAAGTAGCGCTGCTATCTCATAGGTGGTGCTACACAAAGTAAGAATGGAGCCTATAAACCATGCATAAAAAACAGCGTATTACGGTAAAAATGAGCGCACATGTGGAATACGTGTATTTCAAACAGAACTTTGGCCCAACTCACCATCCACTGAATATATATGTATATGTACTGAGATGACACTACTCCTCAGAAATACACCAAATCAACAATAGGTACTGCTCGTTGTGGATCTAACAAGCTATCATAGTAGTCACAATAATAAGATCTCATGTGAGATCATCGGATTTTGACAGGTTTAAAAAGCATCTTTCCTCCACCTCACATTGTCTGTGTAATAGGACATATGCAGCTGACAAATGATATAAGTAAATGGGTGCATGGCCAACACAGTGATTGTTTATGTGCCGCTTATTGAGCTGGGAACTCTACAAAATTGATATTCATAACGGGCTGGAGTCAGGCTGTGTAAAACATTGTAGCTACATCTCATCTTGTGTAGCTGAGTCTCCAGTGACTTTGGACGGTTGCAGTCTCTGGGTGCCTAACTGCCGTATTACACGGCCCGATCATAAACTGTAAAGGAGCG
Organism: Dendropsophus ebraccatus; assembly: GCF_027789765.1. NCBI lineage: Eukaryota > Metazoa > Chordata > Amphibia > Anura > Hylidae > Dendropsophus > Dendropsophus ebraccatus. Next base: position 189,583,618 of record NC_091454.1, on the reverse strand, counting down.
CCGATCTGCTAGATTGGCGCTAATTTACTGAGCAATTACATGGGTCGACTATCAGGCAGTAAGGGCTGCACGGACATCGTTAGCGATGTCCGTGCAGCCCTTTTCTTTAGTGTAAAATAATAAAGTATTAACCCACCTTACCATGTTCCATGGTGCTATTCAGACCATGCCCCTTTCCCACTTCCCCTCCCACCCAGTACAGGGAGCTCTTTAACCAAAGCAATACTCTTAAAGTCACAATTTTGAAATACTTTAAGCTCTTCTTGCAAAACCCTCTTAATCCAAGTTACTCTTAAATCAAGTTACCACTGTATTTTTTTTTTTTTTTTTACATATTCATCAGCCAATGATTTTTTAGTAAGGACTAGAGATGAGCGAACCGGGTTCGGGTTCGAGTCCATCTGAACTCGAACGTTCGGTATTTGATTAGCGGTGGCTGCGGAAGTTGGATAAAGCTCTAAGGTTGTCTGGAAAACATGGATCCAGCCAATGACTATATCCATGATTTCCACATAGCCTTAGGGCTTTATCCAACTTCAGCAACCACCGCTAATCAAATGCCAAAAGTTCGGGTTTGGATGGACTCAAGCATGCTCCAGGTTCACTCATCTCTAGTAAGGACCAAAAGACACGATCAGCCGATGATTGTTTTTATCAGCTGACTGTTGTCTTTATTACACAGAGTGATAATCTGCCTAATCGGCCTGGTTCGGCGAATTATCGATCCCTGCTCTAGGGCCCTGAGGGCCCTATTCCACCGGGCGATTATCGTTTGCATGATCGTTACCGATTAACCGCTATTGCGAAAGACCTGAAAACGTTTACTCATTTCCATGGAACGATAATCGTTACTTATGATCGTAATTGCGATTGTTTTTCTTCGCTATTTATTCACTAATGCGTTCGTATCTATTGCGAACGACCGAACGATGTCTTATTCAATGCGAACGTTTTGCGAACGAGCAACGATAAAAATAGGTCCAGGTCTTATAAAGCGATCAACGATTTCTCGTTCGGTCGTTAATCGTTAACTGCATTTTAACCGAACGATTATCGTTTAGTTTCGAACGATTTAACGATAATCTGAACGATAATTGTCCGGTGGAATAGGGCCCTAAGCCATTAGGACTAGTAGCACTCTCCTCAAAAGTAAGAAAAATACTTTGAAAATACCGGCACATACAATACCAAGAACGATATCAAGAGATTGTATGATATTGATACATGTGCCCTGTATTAAAATAATTTACTAGGACCCTATTCTTTGGACCAGGCTGCTAGTACATAGTAACAATCAGCTATATGTTTTTCACTACCCCTTTGTCTGTGGAATTATAAAACATTAGCAGTCAATCACATATAATGGTGCCTAGTGCTCTCTGTTAGTCTCCATCTCGTTCTCGTCCTGGAACATGCTGTATTTTGAAAGCTCTCATTTCCACGCAAAAAAGAAAAAAAAAAAATCATCCGTACATTGCTATCATAATTAGTTGAATATGTCTAAGCCAAAGCAACATTGTGCATTAGCCAATGTAGAATCATCCTTACAGTGAGCGCAACCTCCTCTTTTGCTTTTTGTTATCAGAAAAAAAAAAAGGTAAAAAAAAAAGCAGGAATTGCTCATTCCATTTTCTGTTGTTTATCTGATAATACATCTCTCTCTCTGGAGCGGGTATCATATGCAATTTGGGGAATGATAAAAGTAATATAGTGCAGTCCCAATTTCATAGGTACACAGAGTGCATTTCAAGTACTTTTACATATCCGTGTTTTTACAAATATAAAAAATGAGCAGATTCCACGAAGTGGAAGTGAGACAATTACCGTATTGAAGCACTTCTTGGCCATTTGGTGGGGGAGGGGCAATATTTGCAGTGAATGTGGTCCTGGTAGGTATATGTTATCAGGACCTGAATACTGCATTATGTTGTAAGTGGGTCATAAGCTTAGTAAATTGATCAGGGCTATTACACTGAATAGGCATTAGCGGTTCCTTTGTTTTTCCTGCTCATTTCTCATGTATTGTCGAGCACGGTAGATTGGACCCTTACAGTATATCCCCTATTAGCTAGGAGAAAGCAATGACATTAAAATTAAAACTTAAAGGATTTCAGCCCTAATAATTGTCTGCCGTGTGCATCCCAAAAACCCCCCACAAATAAAACTTAAAGGGGAACTCCACATGAGAAAAACTGGTTTTCTATTAAACATACATCAAAAGTTATATAGATGTGTCTATATAATGTATTACCATGTCTGTGCGGTTCTGGCACACTGGTAGCTGATTGAAATCCAGGAAGTGAAGAAAACTGTCCTCTGTGCCAATTCACATTGTCTCCTGCTCCTTCTGCTCTCCCACCTCAGGAGACAAATCTTCCATGTCTCTGTCTCACATTGTGTGTGTTTGCTGAGGACAGGCTGATGATGCAGATAGGGGGCAGGGCGTGATGTCACAGGAGGCTTGGCTGGATCCCCAATCCCCTGAATGATTCCCCATCTCTGACCAGCCAGAAGCAGCTGCTGCAACTTTACTGATTGTGCAAAAGTCTGCAGGGAAATTAGGGCTATGTTCACACATGTTGGAGTTTCATTGCAGTACTGCAGCATGTTCACAAAAAAGATGCAGTAACACAATTAAATTATGCTAACCTGCAGATAGGATCAGAGCCGGCAATGCCAATCCTACCTGGAGAAAAAACGAGGCATAAACAGTATATCCCATGTAAGATAATATCGGATAAAGTCCTTATTGTGGGACTCAACCTCAAAGATAAAAGATGCGTGATCATAATATGTGCGTGGAGACGAAAAGACAAAAAAAAATTAAAAAGTTCTTCATTTTATTCCAATATTGGTGTTACAGATACAGAATACAGCATGCTGTGTGGTGTTACAGGTAGAGAATACAGCGTGCTGTGTGGTGTTACAGGTAGAGAATACAGTGTGCTATGTGGTGGTACAGGTAGAGAATACAGCGTGCTGTGTGGTGTTACAGGTAGAGAATACAGTGTGCTGTGTGGTGTTACAGGTAGAGAATACAGTGTGCTGTGTGGTGTTACAGGTAGAGAATACAGCGTGCTGTGTGGTGTTACAGGTAGAGAATACAGTGTGCTATGTGGTGGTACAGGTAGAGAATACAGTGTGCTGTGTGGTGTTACAAGTAAAGAATACAGCGTGGTGTGTGGTGTGTGGTGTTACAGGTAGAGAATACAGCGTGCTGTGTGGTGTTACAGGTAGAGAATACAGCGTGCTGTGTGGTGTTACAGGTAGAGAATACAGCATGCTGTGTGGTGTTACAGGTAGAGAATACAGCGTGCTGGGTGGTGTTACAGGTACAGAATACAGTGTGCTGTGTGGTGTTACAGGTAGAGAATACAGCGTGGTGTGTGGTGTTACAGGTAGAGAATACAGCGTGCTGTGTGGTGTTACAGGTAGAGAATACAGTACTGTGTGGTGTTACAGGTAGAGAATACAGCGTGCTGTGTGGTGTTACAGGTAGAGAATACAGCGTGCTGTGTAGTGTTACAGGTAGAGAATACAGTGTGCTGTGTGGTGTTACAGGTAGAGAATACAGTGTGCTGTGTGGTGTTACAGGTAGAGAATACAGCATGCTGTGTGCTGTTACAGGTAGAGAATACAGCATGCTGTGTGGTGTTACAGGTAGAGAATACAGCGTGCTGTGTGGTGTTACAGGTAGGGAATACAGTGTGCTGTGTGGTGTTACAGGTAGAGAATACAGTGCTGTGTGGTGTTACAGGTAGAGAATACAGTGTGCTGTGTGGTGTTACAGGTAGAGAATACAGTGTGCTGTGTGGTGTTACAGGTAGAGAATACAGCGTGCTGTGTGGTGTTACAGGTAGGGAATACAGTGTGCTGTGTGGTGTTACAGGTAGAGAATACAGCGTGCTGTGTGGTGTTACAGGTAGAGAATACAGTACTGTGTGGTGTTACAGGTAGAGAATACAGCGTGCTGTGTGGTGTTACAGGTAGAGAATACAGCGTGCTGTGTAGTGTTACAGGTAGAGAATACAGTGTGCTGTGTGGTGTTACAGGTAGAGAATACAATGTGCTGTGTGGTGTTACAGGTAGAGAATACAGCATGCTGTGTGCTGTTACAGGTAGAGAATACAGCATGCTGTGTGGTGTTACAGGTAGAGAATACAGCGTGCTGTGTGGTGTTACAGGTAGGGAATACAGTGTGCTGTGTGGTGTTACAGGTAGAGAATACAGTGCTGTGTGGTGTTACAGGTAGAGAATACAGTGTGCTGTGTGGTGTTACAGGTAGAGAATACAGTGTGCTGTGTGGTGTTACAGGTAGAGAATACAGCGTGCTGTGTGGTGTTACAGGTAGGGAATACAGTGTGCTGTGTGGTGTTACAGGTAGAGAATACAGTGCTGTGTGGTGTTACAGGTAGAGAATACAGTGTGCTGTGTGGTGTTACAGGTAGGGAATACAGTGTGCTGTGTGGTGTTACAGGTAGAGAATACAGTGCTGTGTGGTGTTACAGGTAGAGAATACAGTGTGCTGTGTGGTGTTACAGGTAGAGAATACAGCGTGCTGTGTGGTGTTACAGGTAGAGAATATAGTGTGCTGTGTGGTGTTACAGGTAGAGAATACAGTGTGTTGTGTGGTGTTACAGGTAGAGAATACAGTGCTGTCTGGTGTTACAGGTAGAGAATACAGCGTGCTGTGTGGTGTTACAGGTAGAGAATACAGCGTACTGTGTGGTGTTACAGGTACAGAATACAGTGTGCTGTCTGGTGTTACAGGTAGAGAATACAGTGTGCTGTGTGGTGTTACAGGTAGAGAATACAGCGTGCTGTGTGGTGTTACAGGTAGAGAATACAGCGTGCTGTGTGGTGTTACAGGTAGAGAATACAGCATGCTGTGTGGTGTTACAGGTAGAGAATACAGCGTGCTGTTTGGTGCTACAGGTAGAGAATACAGCGTGCTGTGTGGTGTTACAGGTAGAGAATACAGTGCTGTCTGGTGTTACAGGTAGAGAATACAGCGTGCTGTGTGGTGTTACAGGTACAGAATACAGCGTGCTGTGTGGTGTTACAGGTAGAGAATACAGTGTGCTGTGTGCTGTTACAGGTAGAGAATACAGCGTGCTGTGTGGTGTTACAGGTAGAGAATACAGCATGCTGTGTGCTGTTACAGGTAGAGAATACAGCGTGCTGTGTGCTGTTATAGGTAGAGAATACAGTGTGCTGTGTGGTGTTATAGGTAGAGAATACAGTGCTGTGTATTGTTACAGGTAGAGAATACAGCGTGCTGTGTGGTGTTACAGGTAGAGAATACAGTGTGCTGTGTGGTGTTACAGGTACAGAATACAGCGTGCTGTGTGGTGTTACAGGTAGAGAATACAGTGTGCTGTGTGGTGTTACAGGTAGAGAATACAGCGTGCTGTGCGGTGTTACAGGTAGAGAATACAGCGTGCTGTGTGGTGTTACAGGTAGAGAATACAGTGCTGTCTGGTGTTACAGGTAGAGAATACAGCGTGCTGTGTGGTGTTACAGGTAGAGAATACAGAGTGCTATGTGGTGTTACAGGTAGAGAATACAGTGTGCTGTGTGCTGTTACAGGTAGAGAATACAGCGTGCTGTGTGGTGTTACAGGTAGGGAATACAGCTTGCTGTGTGGGTGGAACTACAATGAAATGATAAAGTACTACAAATAATTCAGTAACACAATGAAACTGCAATGTGTGAACACAGCCTAGATGTTCTGCAACAGCTTTGTTTTTTAAAATGGGCACTTTTATTTTACTGTAAAACATGCAATCATTAGATTGCATATACTGATCTATGCTATGTCATAGCACAGCATAGATCAGTGTTATCGGCGATCTGTGCATAGAGCCTGCCTGAGAGAAAACTCTATACATCATGGGTGTCAAACTCGCGTCCCTCCAGCTGTTGCCAAACTACAATTCCTATCATGCCTGGACAGCCAAAGTTTTAGCTTTGGCTGTCCAGGCATGATGGGAATTGTAGTTTGGCAACAGCTGGAGGGCCGCGAGTTTGAGACCTCTGCTATACATAGATTCTCGATCTGACAGGTCGGAGGTAAGTGGCTTACCCCCGCCCATCGGTACAAGTGATCGGGACCCCCGCAGCCTGCAGTGTGATGACATCATTCTAAAAACTTATTACACCCTTCAAATGGCACGGTGTAATAGGAGTAATATTGTTGCAGGCATGATCACAGGGACAGAAAAATACATGGAGTTAAAAGCCTGGGACCAGAGTTACCACTGATCCCCACTTCTGCTGATGAGTGTTAGTGTAATACATAGATGTTGCCAAGGGGTTAAAAGTTTACATCAGGATCTTTTTTAGTGAATGTGTTTAACAGAAGCCATTTACCATAAGAGAAAATTCCTAGGGCTACTATCTTTAATAAGAAGCTTCTCTTTTGTCCATAAAATTAACACTGACAATGAGATTGAAATAATTTTTTTACCTCATAAATGCTGATCTCTTGGTATGACAAACTGTTCCAGTGGTTATCACATCTCTCATATATATATACGGTGTTGTGGCTGCTAGGTGGGTGTCAAGTCACTTGAGCACTTGTCACGGTGGCCTGGAGTGGTGTTGGTACCCACCCCTGACACTGCATTCGAGGATAACCCAAGTGTAACCTGGTGTGTAGGTGTGAGTGCTTGAAGAATAGGCCAGAGTCCAATAGCTAAAACAGGATAAGGTCTGTTTACTTAAAATCTTCAGAACAATACAATAACAATGCTTTGGTAACTGCAGGTGCAGGCAAGAGGTAGTAGTATTTGACTTCGGAAGAAAGAGTAGAGTGGAGTAGAGGAGCGTCTTGAGGGCCCTGTCCAATCTAGCTGTGTACTCTGCCGGGATAGTGTAGCAGAAAAGAGAAGAGAAGATACTTATGTGTCGAGAGATCCGTCCTGCTAGGGTAGTACGAGGTCCCAGGTCCCAGGGTTGAACAAACTTCCCAGGATTTCCCAGAATAGCCGTGCGTTACAGTAGGATACCTAGGCTTTAACTGCAGCTTTGTCCTCCTGGGGTCAGTACCTAGCCTGAGGTATGCTGCCCTGTGTAGTGTAGATGGTATTACACTTCTCCTTCATCCCACTTTGAGACCCTGAGTGAGTCACTTTGCCAAGGTGCATAGGAACTTAGTGGCACACTTGTGCTGGGACACTTATGCTGCGTTTACACGGAACAACTATCGTTTTAAAATTTTCCCAATAACGATCGCATTTGAGCGATAATCGTTCCATGTTAACACAGCAAGCGATTAAGCGGCGAGAAATCGTTCATTTTAATCTTTCAGCATGTTCTCAAATCTTGGTTGGTCATTCGCTAAAAATTCACTGATCGCTTCGAGTAAACAGTTTTTCAAACATTCACCCTATGTGAAAGATGGGCTTAAGCGATCTTAAAAACGATTGCAATAACAATTTTTCTTACAAATTTTCTAACAATTTTTCTAGCGATTTAATCGTCTAAACGCTGATCGTTATAAAAACCAAATAGTTGCTTCAAAATCGTTAAACGATCGATTGGGCGAATTATCGCTTCATGTAAATTCAGCATTAGTGAATGTGTTTAACAGATGCCATTTACCATAGAAGAAAATGCCTAGGGCTACTATCTCCTTCATCCCAATGTGAGAACCTACATATACTGTATATATATATATATATATATATATATATATATTTTATATGCGACTGCAGGAAATCAGCTTGAATGTGCCTCTCACAATGAACGGGGTAAAAACTAAACATATTGCCGAGTGATTATGAAAATGCTTTGATCAATGTGGAATCATTTCTTTTGCGCAATAAAGCTATTTGTTTTGTATTTTTATATCATCCGCTGCCGCTTATCGTCTGTTCAGCGCAACATGCTGCAGTTCAAGGGTTTTGAAAGAATTTCTTGTAATTTTGATGAAACAGGGAACTGCCTTAGGTCATAAGCAACGGTTGGTAATGAGGGGAAAAAAGTTGCTATCAGCTGAGAAATGTCTCAGAGAACTGTGGGAAATGAGTTTGGAGGGAAGCCAATCTGCTCTACATTGTAGGTGTTCTCACTAGAAAACCTAACAACCCTAGTTTGAGAAACAATAAAGCGAGAACTTTTATATTATTTATTCCTGTATGTTTTTTCTGCCAACTTTTTTTTTTTTTTGCTGCATTGTAGTTTTAGGGATAGATGATAAACAATTCACAGCTAGGGATAATGATGCTACTGATTATAGGGGACTCACTGACATTATACACTACATCTACACAGTTGCATATACAGTAATGGGGGAATTTGCCAACACTGGTGTGAAATTTAGGAAGAATATTGCATTCCAGTCTTAAAGCGGCACTCTCCCCAATAAACCTGCTGATATGCCACAGACGTTCTCTATCTGATGACTGCAGGGCTGTCTTCCGCATTCTTAGGATATTCCCTAATTGCCCTTATGCTAATCAGGTGCTTAGGAGCATTTGGGGCGTCACCCGACGGGCTGGAGCACCAGCTCGGCCTGCCCACTCACCCCCTCCCATGCCACTGACTATGCATATATGAATATGCATAATGGGCAGCCTGAAGCAACCACCTTGGGCCGCCCAGCACGCCCCCTTCCGTGCCGCCCACCCCGCCCTCTCCCGTGCAGCTCACTATTCATATTGGGGGTATCTGCTTAGACAATGCATTTTTATATGAAGCACCCCTTAAAAATAAGAGGTAATGATAACAGGGTAATGCGTTGCTGGGACTGCCAGCTATCATCTGTAATGTGGCAACAAAGGTTCTATTCCTCTTCACAACCACATCTAGTAAAATCACATGGTCACCATTAAATATAGAACCCGGATTATTGATGATGGTTAGGAGTAAGGAACTCCCAGATCATCCTGTAACCTAATGGGGTGTAAAGTTGGCCATAGGCCATAACGGAACCTGCCATTGGCTTGGACGACTTTAGTATGAGGGGTATAAAGATGGTTATACACCTTAGCCTTAACTTGGCCAAACCCACTGCTCACGGGCATATGGTGTATGGGACCTACGATCAACCACCGATAAGGTGTTTGGTGATGGTGGTCGGCCATGATGGATAATAATGGCGGACCTCTTTGTTAAGAAAGAGATAAGCCACAACAAGAGCGCTCTTGCTGTGGCTTATCCCTCCACTCTTTATAGAGAACACAGGAATGTTTGGCCTTGCTGAATGTTCCTGTGTAATGTGGAGGACCGGCAATGGAAGAGCGAAATAACTGATGGCTGGATGGGTGTTGGGCTGTCAGTTATTAAAATTTTATGGGGTCCTTTAGGGCCTCCCAACTCTCCATTGACAGATGATGTAGTGGAGAGAAGGGTTGGACTTGATGGGTTTTTATTGGCCAACCCGTTTATTCTCAGAGGTATAAGCCGGTGTCAGAGCTATCTAAGCCCTGCCAACAAGGGTTAGACAGCTCTGACACTCGCACATAATATTAGTGATCTCTGCTGTCACCTCTGTCCAGAGCAGGAGAGGTTTTCTTTGGGGATTTGCTGCTGCTCTGGACAGTTCCTGTCATGGACAGAGGTGTCAGCAGAGAGCACTGTGTCAGATCTAAGAAAAAAAAAATCCTGCAGGACATACAGTAGCTAATAAGTATGGGAAGACGTGAGATTTTTAAATAGAAGTAAATCATAAATCTATATAATTTTCTGAAACCAGTTGATTTGAAAGAAAATAATTTTTGTCGGGGTACCCCTTTAAATTCAGCCAGCCCACCCCAGCCTCAAATATATTACATGTAGTATATATCAATAAAGACCTCAATAACCAGATCTGGGAATGTTCAATGAATGACATAAGAGGTAATACACTGTATGAAGCTAGTCCACAACATGAAGTGCACGGGAGTATAAAATGACTGTTTATACAAGAAATCTAGAATTCTCCACTTTATTCCCTGGCAGTGGTGAAGGCCCATTTAGTATTAATAGTTGCTTAGACATTATTTCTGCATTTGCAACTGGCAGACACAGTAAAAGACAGATTTAGTGTAATTCTTATTCATTCTAGTGAGAATTATTCCATTATAATGTCATTCCTTGACACTTTTTCCAGATGGATCTTTGAAGGAACAGAATTACTTAAGAGGCAAATCAGTTATCTATGTATTTATTTTCTTTTAATAGTGTATGACGCCCAGATAGGCATAATAGGATTGGCGGAGGATTTAGAATACCGCACGGGGAGCCTTAATTTGAAAAAATTATCAAATGGCAACTAAACTGTTGCTGTGTTAAAAGATTAATCGGAAATCCACGGGATGGCAGAGCAAGAAGATCCAAGACAAGAGAATCTTCCTTAGACTACCGAGATGGAACATTAACCCCCTTTTTTTTCCATGCAGTAGTGAAAAGTTTACTGTCTGACTCTCTGTGGGCTGAGTTATTTATGCCTCCTGGGGTCAGAGTCGCTCGGTAATCAGTTTTTGATGCTCCGTAAGGAGATGAAACGCGATGGACTGAGAATAATTAGAATTTTAATTGCATTAGCAAAGCTGCTTTGTCTTGGGACTTTCATGTGGGAGACAGAAAGTGCCACTCACGTATTGCAGAGGACGAGTAAACTCTTCTGGTGGTGTAAACATTATGGCTTTCAGTCACCGAGAACGAATTGAGGTCATTGACCACCTCTCATTGTGTAGGGTTGGAAGAAATTACTCTAACACTGTGGCATGTTAGATTGCAATGATCAGGGGGAACGTAAAGGTGCTTTACACTAAAACTTAGGTGTATTAGATGGGCCTGTGCTTTGGACCACCATTAAAAAAATATTTTTATTATTTGTAGTATTATTATTGTTACTGTCAGGACTTGGGGACTGAGGACACAAGACAGGTGATACCCTAGCACTGACACCTGCCCCGCTGTCCCTGCCTAACTACCTCAACTGCCTAACTAGCAGTGGATAACTGGTCGACAGTCCCTAGCCTGCACAGGTGTGACACAAAACTAGGACAAGACAAACACAGTCAGAATTCCAAGTTGGCAACTATAGGTCAGCGCAGTACCAAAACGTAGTCAAAGAGTAGTCAAAAATGAAAGCCAAAATCTAGTACCAGGATCAGAACAATTGCTAGGCTAAGTAATACTCAGGTACTGAGGCTCTATTGCAGGTGGCAGGGAAGGACGCAAAAGGGAAGATAATTAAGGAGACGGGAGTCCCAAGCCCAGGACGTTATTGGTGCTGAGACTCCAACTCTCACAATACAACAGAAGCTGACTGGCGGTGACAGCCGCCAGTCAGCACAAACTTCATGCCACATACCTGAGTCGATTGTCCAGGGCAGTGATGCCCTGGCTGTAGCAATAAGGAGTCGCCGTGCCCCTAAAAAAACAGGCTGTCCGGTAGAGAGGGACACTGTTGGCGTGTTACTCACAACTGGCCATACGCTCCAGCTGTGCTGGGAGCAGAGCATGACGGCTGACTCCTGACAATTATTATTATTATTTGTAGCATTTTCTGTTAACCTATCTAAATACAAGTATCTTCAATATGGTGATATGTGTATCAACTCATTTTCTAAAAATGACTAACATAGATGACTTTTCATGAAGTTTTCACTCATTTCAGGTTCTAATAACTTTTTGAAGAGTAAGGCATTCTTAAAGGGGTTTTCCAATCTTTCCAGTATCCATGGGATAGAGCATGACAAATAGGTGGATAAGAATGCATATTATGGCTATCTTTGTCAGCTTCCTAGAGAATGAATAGAATGGTAGGGTGCCAGTTCTTGAGCCTCCCCCTTCCCCCGATCTCTTGGTTATGTCCCATATCGTGAATGCTTGTCAATGGGAATGAGAATACCCCTTTAATTGAAAGCCTTCGAAAAGACCACCTCTTTAAGAAGGCCACTAGAGATGAGCAAATACAATTCGATCGAGTAGGTATTCAATCAAATATTGCGGTATTCAAAAGATTCGAATACAATCGAGTAGTGTGTCAAATACGCAGGAAACATTTGAAAGCCCTCCCATCGCACTTGATGATTTTTTAAATCCAATCACCATGCAGGGAGGCCGCGAGGGACCCTGGGAGTATGCACGCAGCGCGAAAACGGCGTCTACCCTCATTGGGTGGCTGAACCACATGACCTAGAATATTTAAGACTTGACTTCTGCCTCTCGACCGCAGATGCGCTTTTAACCTAGCCAGGGAAAGATCTTCAAGTAGGGAGAGATAGGTTTTAATAGCGTTTTGGCTAGGCAGGCTTATTACAGAACCCAAAAAACCTTTTCAGGGCTAATATCCAGCGAAAAAGTCATCTCTGGAGTCTGCATCCAAAGCTCTTCTCAGTACTAAGAAATAGATGATATAACAGCAGCATCAGCATCAGCAGGTGTATTCATTCCAGTGCCCTGTGTGTACAAGTGACTTATAGTGTCCCTGGTTTAGCCCAATAAGGGCACGTTAACCTTTTACCTATTGTGCCAGTAGCCCAGTTAAAGGCACGTGATACCTATTGTGCCAGTAGCCCAGTAAAAGGCACGTGATACATATTGTTCCAGTAGCCCACAATAAGTGCCTACTGTTCCAGTAACGTTTGTACAGCGCGAATAACGACGATCTACAGACGCACATTGGAATCATGTATGTAACGCTGCGCAAGAAATACGAACAAAGTGTCTGAACATTGCCTTAAAGCGTTCGCAAATATTTTTCCTTCGCAACTGCGGAGAGTAGCATTATACTGCGATTTTGGGGTGTTGGGTGCACCCTGGCATGCTCCCCCTAATGTCCCAGTGTCATTCCGGAGGTCTTTGCATCGTTTAGGGAGGTTTCATGGGGGACTTGGTGACCTCCAAGTGGTCGAATTTTGATTTCCAAGTGCCAAGAATTTTTTTCCCATAGACTATAATTTGTTTGAATATTCGTTCGAATAGTCGAATATCAGTGCCTATTCAATTCAAATTCTCAAAAGTCGAATATTTCACTACTCGCTCATCTCTAAAGGCCACCCAAGTCCTTGGTGTACACTTAAATGAAGTGTCTGTAAAGATACCTGTAATGTTGTGTGTGCAATTGGACAGTCCAGACACACTTGTAACTTAAAAATAAAGGGTAAACTTTACTGAAATCACTGTGCAAACTTCAGACAATAAATTCTCTCAAAATGTACCTACCGCAATGGAGACTTTGAAACATCCCATGTGTTGGTGATTTATGTGCACAAGCCCTATTAAGCCCGAAGTGTTCAAGTTTGGCAAGGTTCTCTGAACTGGAATACTTGGTATTTATTTCTCGGGGTCTAGAGAAGTTGGATGGCATCCTAGGAAGTCCTGGAAGACATGGCAAAACCATAATAGCGCTAGGGCGGCATCCACCTTCTTCAGATGCTGGGAGTCAAATGCCGATTATTTGAGTTTGGAGATCGTTGCCTAAACCAAACAGTTTGGCAAGTTCACTCCAAACTACCTATTAAAAGGTTGTTCACCAAAAATGTTTTTCTTTCAAATGAACTGGTCACAGCAAGTGCCAGAGATTTTTAATTCACTTCTATTAAAAATCTCATCTTCCAGTACTTATCAGCTGATGTATGTCCTGCAGGAAGTGGTGTATGCTTTCTAGTCTGACACAGTACTTTCTGCTGTCACCTTTGTCTGTGACAGGAACTGTCCAGAACAATGATAAATCCCCATAGAAAACCTCTACTACTCTCAAGACTGGAAAGAATACCACTTCCTGCAGGACATACAGCAACTGATAAGTACTGGAAGATTGGAGTTGAGATTTTTAAATGGAAATAAATTACAAATCTTTATCACTTTCTGGCACCAGTTGATTTGAAAGAATTTTTTTTTGTTAACTACCCCTTTAAGTTAAGCAACTTGAACTTCTGGTGGTATACATGTCTGTACACATAAGTTTTTAGATTCTCCACTGTGACAGGTACACTTTAAGGGGAAGGGAAGTGAGGGGGCACTACAGGTTGCAGGAGTTTTTGGAAAGCCTCTTTCCAGCAGAGAATAAAAGCATTGTTCTATGTGTTGGAAACACAGACAGATATAGCAAAAGTACAATGAGTCTCCTTGCTCTAACAAGTATCTAACAGTGTCAGCAATTTGAAACTGGAATTGCAACTAAAAAAATTTACTTGAAGTGCAGTTAAGATGATTGTGACATGTAAGCCACATTAACTCCATCTGGAAGCCCAAAAAGAGTTAAGTATACATGCAGGGTAGTGAATAAGCAGTAGGGATGAGCGAACCGAACCGTAACAAACCAGATTCGTTACGACTTTCGCAAAAAGTTCGGTTCGTAACTTTGAGAAAGTTCGTAACGAATCTGGAATATTCGATATTCGTACGCATATCTCCTGATATTCGAATATTCGATCAAATATTCGATCCCATTAAAGTCTATGGAACAAGTATTCGATTATTGAAAAACATCTATTCGACCATTTGGAGGTCACCAAGTCCACAATGACACCACAGGAAATGATGCCAACACCACTGGAATGCAACTGGGACAGCAGGGGAAGCATCTGACACCCCAAAATCGCTGGTAATAAAGTCTCAACTTTAACAGGTGAATTACTTGGTTATTTAAGGGTGTATGAATATTTTATAGGTACGGCTGGTCGGCTGTATTATGTAGCACATAGCACTTGGTAAACAGAGTGCCTTATTGTAGCACCGCAGCCTGCTTGTACCACCCTGTGTATTTATGTATGACGTAGCAGCATGTAGCACTGGATGAACACACGTACTACTCTTTTTTTTAGATCGAGGCGTCTAGCAAGTATCCGCAGCACAAAGCACTTGGTCAGCAGAGTGCTTGCACTACCATTTGTTGATTTGCTACTACATATTTGAATGGAAACAACCAGTAGCCTTGTTTGCTGTCACTGAATGCAAACACCCAGTAACCTAGTTTGCTGTCACTGAATGCAAACACCCAGTAACCTAGTTTGCTGTCACTGAATGCAAACACCCAGTAACCTAGTTTGCTGTCACTAAATGCAAACACCCAGTAACCTAGTTTGCAGTCACTGAATGCAAACACTCAGTAACCTAGGTTGCTGTCACTGAAAGCAAACACCCAGTAACCTTGTTTGCTGTCACTGAATGCAAACACCCAGTAACCTAGTTTGCTGTCACTGAATGGAAACACCCAGTAACCTTGTTTGCTGTCAATGAATGGAAACACTCAATTCTCTTGTTTGCTGTCACTGAATGCAAACACCCACTAACCTAGTTTGCTGTCACTGAATGCAAACACCCACTAACCCAGTTTGCTGTCACTGTCACTCGCTCATCTCTAGGTGTGAACTTAGCCGAAATGTCCCTCTTTGACCATGCAGAAAGTTGTGAGGTATGCAGTCATATTACTCACTGCGACGTATCTCTCTTCGAAGCTCGGTCAGGATATCAGGGCTTTTTAATTTAAAATCCAACCATTTTCGCTGGATTTGCCCTCTTGTCTTCTGGACATTTAGCTGTCTCCGAAGGGCACGCAGAACTTTCTGTATCATTTTTAACTTATGTTGGTTAGGGTTTTTCACACATTCCTGTCTTAAATCATAGTCCCTGTCATCAAAGAACTGGACCATGATCTTTAATTCGGGCCTGGTGAATGGAGCAGCTCTCTCTGCCATGTTTCCTGTCTTCTGCTGTGCACACTGCAATGGTCGCATGAATGTCATGTATGCGTCGCACGAACTTCGTACGCATTGCTAGGCTTGCAGATATCGTACGTATATACGCACACGTAACTGACTGTTAATAGCTGGTTTATACTGCGATTTTGTGGTGTTAGATGCTTCCTCTGCTTTCCTAGTTGCATTCCAGTGGTGTTGGCATCATCTCCTGAAGTGTCATTGTGGATTTGGTGACCTCCAAGTGCTCGAATAGATGTTTTTCATTAATCAAATACTTGTTCACATAGACTTTAATGGGATCCAATATTCGAATATAAGGAGATATGCGTACGCCTATCGAATATTCGAATATTTCACTTAGCAAGGTTCGTTTTGGGTTCGGTTCGTACGAATCCGAACTTCACGAAAGTTCGCCGAATCGAACCGAACCAAACTTTTCAAAAGTTTGCTCATCCCTAATAAGCAGCACTCACCATGTAAACTTGAATGGTTGGTTATTTGGCGAAACAATCACCGGTTACAACATATGTGTAAGACAAAACATTTCAGGGGTGTTCCACAGGCAATTTCAGCCGTTTCACATTATTCCCGCATGCGTGAATAACGTGAAACGGCTGTTGTTGTGGAACACCCCTGCAATGTCTGGTCTTACACACGTGTTGGTGATTGTTTCGTCAAATAAACAACCATTTAAGGTTACATGGTGAGTGCTGCTTATTCACTACTCGAATTCGAACGATAATCGTACGTGTAAACGCAGCGAACGATCGAACGACGCACGATAAATCGTACATTTTGATCTTTCATCAGGTCATCAAATCGTCGTTCATCGTACGCAAAAAATTCGCAAATCGTTCCGTGTGAACAGTCGTTCGCCGATTTAACCAATGTGTGAGATAGGCTTAAACGATCGCAAAACGATCGCAGTGCGAATATTCGTACGATATATCGTACCATCTAATATATCTATCATCTATGATCGTTATAAAAAAAAAAAATCGTAAATCCGACATCGCTAATCGTACGATCGGGCCAATAATCGTTACGTGTAAACGCAGCATTAAGTGTTTGCAGAAGAGTCCTCTCACAGTTAAAGGATTTCAGAGTTGTTTGCACTCTCAGGTGGACTGGAGACAACCTTGGATAAAGCCTAATGAAGCTCTGCATGGTGCCATGATCAGGGAGATCTTGACCTAGATTTGTCCCAGGTGAAGGACTAGATTCATACATTTTCTACCCCTTCCCAGGTCTAGTCAGGGATAACTAAAACCTACTAAGCCGTTAAGCAGGCAGACACTTTCTCACACTATTTAAGCCAGGGCCGGAGTGAATAGCATGATCCAGCCCTCCGGGAGAGAAGGTTGGACTATGGTTTGCAGGGAAGTAAACGGTTGAACCTGGGAGACAACTCCCGCAGTACACACTTCTAGCAGGAGCAGAAAAGAGTTTGTGTGACGAAAGTTCCAGACATTCTTAACATGTACTGTCCACCAGGGGTGAATATTAAAGAGCCATATTTAACCCTTGCACGTCCATAATGCCTCATTGCATGCAGAAATAAAAAAAAAAGTGACACAATTACACTTTTTATCTATCACGTGAAAGTCCCAAGTGTACACAGTACTTATGTTAATCTTACAATACGCAGATATAGGCTATGTTTACACTACATAAAAACTACGGCCGTAGTTCTCGCCGCAGAACTACGGCCGTAGTTTTGAGGGTTGGAACATAGCCTTATTTTCAATGGGATCCCAGCCGGAGCGTGCACACATCGTATGCGCTCCGGCTGGGATCCCATGCGGCCGCAGAAAGACCTGTCAGTTCACACAGTTAAGCAAGCGGCTCTGGCCGCTTGCTTTACTGTGGGCTATGGGAAGCTCTGATGCGGGCGCGCGCTGATGCGCCCGCATCAAAGCTCCACAAGCGGAAAGGTCACCCGGCCGGTACTTAAGTACCGGCCGGGATGATCCGGGCTGAGACAGGCCGTTCCATGACCCGGCCCGGGTCACGGAACGGCTGGTCTGATACGTAATGTGAACATAGCTATAGACTAAAACTCATGGAGAAGGATGCCTCAGCCACTTGACAACATTATAATTTTAGTAGTTGGGATATAAGTATCAGGACACTGCACTGGAAAGCCCTAAACTTACAAATAATTGGGTAGACTGACAGGAACCAAGAGGAAGCCCAGATGTAGACCACCTTTATTCAGGTTTTCCCAGACTTTAATGACCAATGAGACATATAACTCATTTGTCGTTATTTCCTCTCACCTAATCCCCTGACAACCTTACATGGGTAAAACATGACGGCTTAATTCTAAAAATAGTGTTACACTTGTTTGTAGTTTTTTTTGTCTGGTGTTGCAGCTCAGTCATATAGAAGTGAAAGAGGCTAAGCTGCAATACCATACTTAACTTGTGGAAGTGCTGTTTTTAGAAGAAAGCAAAGTTTTTGTAATCTTCATCAACCACTGTCAGTAGGTTTATGCCGCCCTATTTCAGGGTATCATAAACTAGTGACAAAGAAGCTGAACAGAATGATATATCACTTACACTGTTCTGTGAAGCTGATTCAGAGATATCCTCCTTAATAACATAGATAATATGCAGTCCTCTCCATTATGTGCATGAGCCCAGTAGTCCTGGATATTCATAAGAAGCAGAAAACTCCACCAACCAGCTGCTGATTGGCAGTTATCTATCCATGCTGTGTATAGGCAGTCACCTGTCAATCAACAGCTGGAGGGCGGGGGGAGGGGTGTGGCAAGAATCCTATTCTCCTGCATATTAGGAGGACAGCTGAACAGCATGATGGAAGCAATACACTGATATGTTCAGCATTTCTATCACTAGTTTATGCTGCCCTCATTTAAGGTGACATAAACCTAGTGACAGATTCCCTTTACCATCTCCTACCCATCATTTTTCTGCCCCTAGACTGTCTATAACTGCACAGTCCTGTACCAGTTCTCTAGACTACTTCATAAATGTTTCTAGATGATCGTAGAGATGGAGAATGATACACTCAGCCCCCTCTCTTCCATACCTATCATCATAATCCATGCTTTGCTATGAAATTCTCTATCGGTATAAGAGGAAATGAGCTCTAGATAAATAAGATTATGTGGTGGGGAGTGACTCAAACCTGAGCAAAACTCAATCACCTTTCGCCCAGCAGATGCTTCTCTTCTCATCTCCTTTCTTATTTCTTCATCATTTTCTATGCACCACACACTTTATTCTCAGAAAACTTTGAAAGTTATGTTTAATGTACGATCATTTTTGCTGTGTAAACCAGCATACCTTAAGGCTAAAGTCTCCGGGTGGCAGTCTTCATTCTACACACAGCAGCGGCAAATCTTCAAAGCTTTATTGCCAGTATGGCAGCATGCATACACTGCTGGTTGTCTTATGAGGGGTGTTACGTATTTCTTCCTTAGCCCAAAATACAATCTTATCAGTGCTCGGCCGAGGGTCTTATCTGCAATTCAGACTCTTCTTATCTCAGATGAGGTGGGTGTGAATCAGTGCCAGTCACATACCTAGCCCGAATGCCCATCTCTGAATTAATAACTCCTTTCAAGTCACGTGGTCTCAGCCAAAACCCACAGCTGTCAGGCATTAAAGGGATCAGCTGAATAGAGACAAGATTGTATCGAAACGTTAAAATAGAAGTTTTAATCCTCTGATCTCTATCATTGTATCTGTCTCTTAACTCTTTCATTGCTGTGTCTTTAGTAATTCAACTTGTGTGATTATATATATATATATATATGTAGATAGAGAGAGAGAGACGTCTACCTGCCTTATAAATATATATATATATATATATATATATATATATGTACACACACATTTATATACATAGCTGAATTAAGCTTCGCCAACCAAGAGGACCCTGTGGGCACTCAGCTGCTCGATATAATGCAGAAATCAAACAGCAGGCACTCCAAATGATGTGTTAAAAATATTTAGTACAAAAGGTGACAGATAGGTGGCGCTGTAGCTAGGCAAATCTTGCTACAAAGGTTCAGTATGAACCTCTTGGCTTTCAACAATGCTCTCCATTTGCAAAACCATGTTTCCACCATTGATTGCAATTAGTTAGCTTGTCTGTCATGATGGACCCAGTGCTTTAAAAAACCCTACAAAGAAAGTCCTAAAAGGAGACATAGGGTAAGTGAGGAGGAAAGGTTGTTGGCAAATAATGCCTGATCATTCATCTGTGAAACCCTTAATTTGCGCAAATACAATACCGTTACTGCTAAAGTGCCACCTATAGGTGACTTCATTATCTGAAGTGCCTGATATAAGAGCAGTAAACTGTGGAGTGAAGGGCTCAGCCTTGTGCTTTACACAGCTCTTTCTAGTGATTAAATACCCCAACCGATCAAAACATTTGATGTGTCTGTGTAACATGGCAAAAGTTTTTTCAACAAATTTTGCATACTGTAGATCAATGATACAGGGGAATTCAACACATGTTATAATATATGTTATAGAGTTGCACAGCTGCAGGTTTAGGCTAAAGGTTTAGACTAACTGTTATGTTGACCAATCGCAGGTGCAGACCTTCTACCCTGACAAGTAGTAGGAAGAGCCCGGCACTCCCCAAGTAGATTATGCTTCTTTATTGCAGTGCAGCAAACATATGGTACAAAAAGGACACGTTTCAGCGCATCAGCTTAAAGGAGTACCCAGGGCCGTTTTAATACATTGGTGGACCCTGTGCACAGCCTTCAAGAGTGACTGACAGGGAGGGAGCCAATGGCTCTCTCTGTCAGTGCTGCTAAAGGTAACTATGAGCGCTCATAGCTACAATGTACAGCGCAGTGGGGCGGGGGGGGGGGGGCATCCGTGCATCCCTGCAGGGGGCGCCATGGATGGGTAAGTAGATTACCCATCCATGGCGCTCCCCCCTGACAGGCTGGTGGCCGAAGCCCTGTGCGACCGCACTGGTCCCACATAGGAACGGCTGGCCTGCTGGGAGGGGGGGCCCTTTAACCAGTGGGCCCGGTGCACGTGTACCATGTGCCCTCTGGTTAAAGCGGCCCTGGGTGTACCCTGACACACTCTCTATCTTCCTTTCTTCCTGTGACACAGCTCTACAGGGGAGTGAGTCCTTTTTTTGGAGTTCAGTCTACTCTTAGCCTGAAGAGAGGTAAGTTCAGAGAGACAGAGACTACAGTATGCAGTGCTAGACCCTTAAAATTGCGGTAACCGTAACCTGGGCAAACGGGTAAACCCTTGTCTATGCCTGGCATCCTTCTTCGTAAAGACAAGACTGATCCCCAGTAAATCAAAGTTGCTGGGAGCTGAAGTATTCTCTTGATTACAGTCTCTGAAGCAGAATGCGGTCGGCACCACTGACGCTGTGATAGCAGGAGGATATGCAGTGACACAGAAATTCCAACGGGGTGCTCCGTACAACAGAAAAATGTGTAATGTAAACAGTGAAGACAGAGGTCCGGGCACTCACCGATCTTCAGGAATCTTTATTGAGGCACAGTATACATCAGGGAAGGGAGGACAGGTGGAGGTGCGGGCGTACGCTACCCCAGGACAGCTGTTTCACGGCTGATTGCCGCTTCCTCAAGCTAGGGTATTCTCTTGATTACACTTTACTACCTGGGGAAACCTTCAGGAGTTAGCTCTACCCAGAGACAGATGTGGTGTCCCACCACTGGTGTTTTCTCTTCTTCTATGCACCTGTCATAAAGCTTTCTCTCAGGTTAAGTGGTGGATGAGGTATTTACAGTTTCCCCACTAGGTGTCAGTGTTTCTTTTACTTATGTCTTCTATTGCACAGATGAAGTCAGTAATGGGTTAAGGTTTTATGTGTTTCATGCTGACCAATAGGAGGTGCTCTCTTTCTCTCAACCTATGCTTGTTCTCTACACACAGTCACCCCCTGTAGGAGGAGTTAGTTAGCTCTGTGTGTGAGGATGTACGCAGTTCAGTTCGAGTTGAGTCTAACCACAAAAGTGAGCAGATGTAATTAGAGACCAACAGTTCCTTTACTACTACCACTATATCTACTATGCAGTGCTAAGCACACAACAGGGAGAGAAGTAACCAAGGAACACCCTGACCCATGCTAGAAACACGTCTAAAAAGAGCAGGGCAGTATCCTGAACAAGAGAGGAACTATCCTCGATAGGACAAAGCAGCCAGTACAGAAGGCCTACGTATCCTATCATGCAGTGCAGGTAACTGGGAAACCTCGGACACCTACTGTAGCTACACCCAGATACCCACTGCTGGAGCTTGTACTACCCTACTGGGATGGGTTCTACGATACCAGAGGGCAGAAAGTGGTCAGACACAGTCTAAACACACACACACAGTCTAAACACACAAGTACAAGAAACGTTTTACAAAGATATTTCCAGGTTCCGTCAGAGTCCACAGCTACATATGGTTGGGGCTCCTCTGGCAAACTCCTTTCCTCTCCTCTACTTTCTACTATACAAGCACCGCTAAAACTACCTCTCTTACTTCTCTCAAGCACCTCCTTCAAGCACTAAGGTTGAGCAGTCAAGAGTGTGTAAAGATTTATTTACTTGTGAAAACGTGTACTATTATACTGAAAAGTCTTGCAGTAAAGCGGTTATATTTTTTATACTAAAGCACAGGACTCTTCTATCTTCTATCCGCACCTGCACCATTACACACACCCCCACACACCTTCTGTGCGTGGCAATACCGACAGTCCGAGTGGGTCAGTTGCCAATCAGGACTGCCGTGACAAGAGCCCAAGGGGCCAACAACAACTCGACAGGTTACCGACCATTTGGGGAACACTAACGGCCATATACAAAACAGGTACCAACATCACACCTGTCTGCTGGACTAGCACTGCCTCACAACAACTACCATCACTACACAGAGACCTAGGACTAGTGCTACTAAACCTGGTGGTTGCAAATGTGGTTGGGCTAAAGGCAGTTATATATGCACAGGGTGTTCTCTATTGCACCTGAGTAACTCCCTCAGGTTCAGACAAGTGGAAGTTGGTGTACTATTGTGTTTTCCACACTAGGTGTCACCACTTTCTGTATCTAATCTTCAGGGTTAACAATGTTTTATGTCACGTGTTATGTATGGTCCAGTCACAGGTGCGGGTGCTTTCTCTCTTATGCTGTCCTATCTTATCCTCTCTCCACATGCACACAGCTCCCACCACTCACAGGAGTGTTTAGTTAGCCCCTGTAGGAGGAGTTAGTTCTTGGCAGGAGGAAGTGTTCAGTCTCCAGCTAGTTCTCAGAGTGAGTGGATGTGTGAGAACTAGCTAAGCTACAGAGTTCCTTTAATGGGATTTCAGACAAGTATGCAGTGCTAAGCTTCCACCAAGGGAGAGAAGCCAAACAGGGATCACCTTGCCACGTCAGAAACCACGTCAAAATGTGCAGGGCCACAGTCTTATTCTATCTACTTTTACACCTCTACCTAAAGTATACCTCAAGTGTTGCCTATTCTGCACTAGCACCTGTAAGTGTGGCTTTGCTTATCTTTTGTATTGCACTGAAGTTCCTACAAGTAAAGATTCAACCTCTAATAAAATGTGCTGGATTTGATTGTACCACACCTGTACCCTCGTTCTACCAAGGACTGTGTCCTGGGGTTGGTACTGCCACTTCTGGCCACCGTGACAAGGCTACCCCCAAGAGCCCACCAGGTGCCACAACATCTGTATACAGCACCTGGGCTACGGCAATATTATCAAATAAGCGGCTTAAATTAATCTCTAGGGAACATAGGGAATCCTGAGCTACATTCAGGACAATGCAATGGTGGATTTTATGAAAAAGTAACCTGTGAACAGATCAGGCAATAGCTCTTGCTGAGAGGCACATGCTATAACCAGTCACTGTTCCACTTAGGAGGCCTCGAGTTGAAGGTTTCGGAGGCTCATCATTGATTGATGCTGTGTATGGTGCATCCCCTTTAACCCCTTAACGACACGGGGCATACATTTACGCCTCTGCCGCGTCATCAGCTACTCAGCCGCAATTGGCTGAGCACAGTTATGAGTAGCTGATGACGCGGCAGAGGGCGGCCGGCACTAGGGACGGTCGGAGCGGTTGGGCCGTCCGTCCAAATATGACGTTATGGCACAAGATGGCGGACAGGGGTCGGCTAGAGGCAGTTATGTATAGAACACTACACTTCCGGGTCTGGTGTGGGTGGGGGGAAACACGGGGAAGGGGGTGATTCACTAACATAACATACATTACAAAGTTGTATAACTTTGTAATGTGTGTTATTTAGTGAATAATTGTTTAGCGCCGCACTACACCTTTAATGTATAAAAAAAATTACTAAAAAGCGATCAATACATCTGATCTAGAAAAAAATGTTACTGATAAAAACTAGAGATCATGATGCAAAAAATGACACTACATACGACCCCGTAGGTGAAAAAATAAATGCGCTATAAAAGTCACAATAAGACCATTTTAAATATACCTATTTACAAAAAAAAGTTTAACTGCTAATAAAAATAGACTGACCTATAGAATAATGAAAAAATTTCAGTTTTACCGTAAAGTGCATTACGTAAACATGGAACCCCCCAAAATTGTCGGAATCGCATTTTTTGACCCAAATTCACCCCATTAATGATATTTTGGGGTTCTGTCATTCATTTTATGGCAGATTGAAAGATGACATTACAAATTACACCTGCTCCTGAAAAAAACAAGCCCTCACATGGCCCTGTGGGTGGGAAAATAAGAGTTATGGGTCTTAGAAGGCGAGGAGGAAAAAACACAAAAGTGGCATTTGGCCCGGTCCTTAAGGCCATTTCAGGCCCGGTCCTTAAGGGGTTAGGGCACATGTTGTACATATAAATTGCAATGATGAAAAGCAAAATGTAGTTAATTTTTTCTGTAGTTAATTTTAAGACACTTACCAACCTGCCTCACTTTTCACACTTATTGTAGTCAATATGGCTATTTTATTTGCACCTTTGCTTATTTTAAGCCCAGGTGGAAAATGCCTACAATTAAACTTTATGACATTTCTCACATTTGGGCTGTATGAAAGATAATATTGGGAGACAGCAGAGAACGCCATCTGGGAATTGTCTTCTGTGATATTCTGTTGAACAGAGGGTGCACTAAATATAGCTTCAGTGCTGAATTTTTTAGTAGAAAGGACTTTTTGTATTACTTTTCGTCTAAATTATTACTCTCAGACATGAGACAGATAAGGAGATATTAGGAAGATAGGCATTATAGATAGATACATACTGGATAGATAGATATGATTAGATAATTTGCATAATATACAAGAGACATAGAGAAGAGACATATAGATATGAAATAGATAGTATCTGCGGGACCCTCACAGATAGCCAGAATGGTCAAGATGGGATTCCAGCTCAACAGAAATTTTTACACCTGGAACTCTGCAAGAATATCCCCCAAGTCTATTAGAGTACAGTACATCAAAAAGCCTCTTGTTGAGCTGAGCTGTGTTTCTCCCTACACTTTGCAATCCAGAAGAAGATGCTGGACACCTACATAGAAGTAGTCAAGCTAAAGTCTTGCTACACCAAAGGGCCCCAGGCAAGGTCAACCTACTCTGCTAACCCTAACTGAATATCCCCCTGAGCCACAAAAACTGAAATTAAAGGAGAAGTCCCGTGAAAATTTAAGTACAATAAAAGTAATGTATTGCCCCCCCAAAAGTTATACAAATCACCAATATACACTTATTATGGGAAATGCTTATAAAGTGCTTTTTTCCCTGCACTTACTACTGCATCAAGGCTTCACTTCCTGGATAAAATGGTGATGTCACGACCCGACTCCCAGAGCTGTTCGGGCTGTGGCTGCTGAAGAGGATGATGACAGAGGGATGCCCAGCGTCCCTCCAGTGCCCTGTGTCCATCAGTGTCCCCCTGCCATCATCCTCTCCAGCAGCCACAGCCCGCACAGCTCTGGGAGTCGGGTTGTGACATCACCATTTTATCCAGGAAGTGAAGCCTTGATGCAGTAGTAAGTGCAGGGATAAACGGACTTTATAAGTATTTCCCGTAATAAGTGTATATTGGTGATTTGTATAACTTTTGGGGGGCAATACAATACTTTAATAAAAATTTTTGCCGGACTTCTGCTTTAACCCCTTGCCGCAAAATACAGTGGATGATGCCCACATATGGGGTACTGTTCTACTCAGGAGAACCTGCGTTACAGATGGTGAATTTTCTCCACTGTTCCTCGAGAAATTGAGAAATTTCCAACTAAAGAAACATATTATTGGAAAAATTCTAGTTTTTCATTT
The DNA here is from genome assembly GCF_027789765.1 of Dendropsophus ebraccatus. Taxonomy (NCBI): domain Eukaryota; kingdom Metazoa; phylum Chordata; class Amphibia; order Anura; family Hylidae; genus Dendropsophus; species Dendropsophus ebraccatus. The sequence goes on along the minus strand of NC_091454.1, from coordinate 189,557,679 downwards.
TTACTGTCTACTTTTGAATACTTTCCTCCAATACCTGTGGGGTCAAAATGCTCACCACACCCCAAGATGTATTCTTTGAGGGGTGCACTTTCCAAAATGGAGTGACTTATGGGGAGATTTTACTCTGCTGACACTACAGGGGCTCTGCAAACGCACCTGGCGCTCAGAAACTTCTTCAGCAAAATCTGCTCTGAAAATGCTAATTGGCGCTTCTCCCCTTCTGAGCCCGGCTGTGTGCCCATACAGTGGTTTATGCCCGCGTATGGGGTACCGTTGTACTTAGGAGAACCTGTGTTAGTAATCTTGGGGTGTTTTTTTTCTCATGTTCCTTTTTGAAAATGAGAAACTTTAATTTAAACGTATATATTATTGGAAAATTTAAATTTTCCATGTTTTACGGCCTAATGGTGAACACTTTCCTCCAGCCCCTGTAGGGTTAAAATGCTCATTATACCCCTAGATTAATTCTTTCAGGTGTCTAGTTTCCAAAATGGGGTCAATTATGGGGGTTTCCAGTATACAAGCCTCCTAAATCCATTAAAAAAAAAGAACTGGTCCCTAAAAAAAATCAGTTTTGGAAATTTCATGAAAATTTGATAATTTGCTGATACATTTCTAAGCCCCGTAACACCCTAAAAAAGTAAAATATGTTTACCAAATTATGCCAGAATAAAGACGACATATTGATAATGTGATTTAGTAACTAATTTATGTGCTGTGACTTCCTTTTTTAAGAAGCAGAGAATTTCAAAGTTCATAAAATGCAATTTTTTCATGATATTTTGATGTTTTTCACAAAAAAAACACAAAGTAGTGACCAAATTTTGCCACTGAAATAAAGTGCCATATGTGACGAAAAAACAATCTCAGAATCGCTAGCATATGTAAAAGCATCACTGAGCTATAAGCGCATAAAGTGAGACAGGTCAGATTTTAAAAAATTAGCTTGGTCATTAAGGCCAAAACAGACTTTAGAGGCAAGGGGTTAAAATGTGTTACTAGGCCGGACTGGCCTTTTTCTCAGATGTATCATACAACTTAGGAAGAGGCCAGGCCGGCCTCATAACATGCAATGTTTAATTTTAGTAGCATTTTATTAGCTTTTTATCATATCTTATCACAGTGGAGTCCCTGTTGTGCTGAAGTCCTGCTTCCATTTTATACCTGTGTTCTCCTGTGTTCCATCTAATTAAGAGGGGACAACATGGGGGCGTCTACTAAAGGGGGACCTATACAGGGGCCATTTATTATAGATGGAGTACACAGGGGACCTGCTACTTAAGGGGACTACACTAGGGGCCATCTACTAAAAGGGGACCTACACAGGGGCCATCTACTATAGGGGGAATCCACAAGGGACCATCTACTAAAGGGGGACCTACAAAGGGACCATCTACCATAGGGGAGACTACACAAGGGGCCATCTACTAAAGGGGGACAACACAAGGTGCCATCTACTAAAGGGGGACAACACAGGGGGCCATCTACTATAGAAACATTACTATACTTAAGAAACTGTATGGTATTCCAAGATTTGAATTTCTGCAAAACAGACATGTAAGGTCTACCTTGCACCAAGTAAAAGTGAATTGAGTTTCAAACACAACCACCAATTGAGTTTCACCATTAAGGATAGGAAGCCATTGTAAGGGGTGTATGCAAAGGTTAAAAGAGACCCTACCTATTAAAGGGGTTATCCAACGCTACAAAAACATGGCCACTTTCCCCCTACTGTTGTCTCCAGTTTGGGTGGGGTTTTGAAACTCAGTTCCATTGAAGTAAATGGAGCTTAATTGCAAACCCCACCTGAACTGGAGACAACAGTAGGGGGAAAAGTGGCCATGTTTTTGTAGCACTGGATAACCCCTTTAACTTCCGCCCCCTCTAGTCTGGTGTAGCACATAAATTGCGGCAGTTAACTCTCTTATATGAGCGAGACACCATTGCGATTGCAGCCACTCATTGGTCTACTACAGGCCAGGGACAGAGACTTCTCAGGACCCAGACAGATGCAAGCTGATGACCTAGCAAAAACTCCAAAGCAAACTGAGTGCATGGCTGTATCCTCTCCTAGGAGACATGCTTCATATGCTTTCTCTGTTCCCTGGAGAAGTTCTTCCTAGCTCCTGGATTCCTCTTTGAAGCTTGCAATAACTCAAACCTGGGATTGTGCACTGGCCAAGAGATATTTCCCTTAAAATACCCAATGTCTATATATCAGTAGCCGATCTGTTGCCCACACTTCATATCTGCCAATCCTGCCAAAGTGCGTGAGTATCTAGATAAGTTGCAAACTTTTGCACAAATACAAAACCGGCCAAAATAAGCAATTTTATAAGGCTTCACCGTGCCCTAACGGTGCCAATAATAATGATCATAACATGATGACGATAATCTTGGAACCCATTATTAATCTGTATCATAATCCATTCAGCGTGTATGCCGCCAGTCTATAGCTTTTTTTTTTTGTTGGAGCGCGTACGAGATGAGGCGTCCTGTTTATCCAGCTTATCTTATTGAGAATCACATCCTTTCATTAAACAGCATGCTTTTTCCTTTGCCCCCTTTCTAAAAGACAAGCCACGCTCGAATGAGATAAACAAAGGATTGTGTGCCGCACCTGAGATGATAACATTTAACAAGCCCCACTGTGTTTTTCTCATGTCGCTCTCCTCCACCGCTGAGCCTGACGTGGCATTCGCTTAACACATCTTTGGCAATATTACCATCCATTTATTTACCGCATCCTATTGAAGATGGAAGAAATCTGCCGAGCTGTAAAGTGCAGCTATTATTATTTTTACATGCTTTATCCTGTTTGACTGTCAGTCATTGGTTTAAAGAAAAAAGGTGGCTTGATTTCAAAGAAAGTTCTTTTTCTCTGTATTGTTTAACCTTTGACATTTTCTATGAGTGTCATACCCTTAGGAGAACACTAGATGGCAGCAGCACACAAGCTTTTAAATGCTTCCATAGCTGCCACCACCTTCCATTTCTATTCCAAAAACACTCCAATGTAGGAGTACATATTATCACCTGGGCGTTGAAGCTAGGAAACACTTTGCCCGTTTACTGACTGGCATGAAAACTGGCAGGCTGCTATTTCAAGCCTTTTCATGAGGCCATTACCCTGCTGAAAAGTTCTGCGGAGCCTCTACCCAATTAGCATGATAAACCGAGAAGAGGAGAGCTCTGTTTATGAAGCAAACAAAATATGGTATAGTTAACAGATTCTAAACAATGGAGCCTACAGGAACCCATAATTGTGTGTTGATGCTGGCTGAGTGTTATAGATGGAACAAATGACAAACAATTCCGTTTGCTGGCAAAGAATGGAGCCCATTTCATCTGTTTACTTGTTCTACAATCTAGGCCGAGGCATTGGATTCACCCTGACAAAACTTAAGGGTCTAGGGATAATAGAATTAAAGGGAACCTGTCACCCCCCGTACCGGGGTGACAGGCTCCCGACCCCCCGTTAGAGACCCCTATACTTACCTCATCCCGCCGGGTCCCGCTTCTGGAGGTGGTCGGGTCCCGGAGATCTCAGCCGCTGCAGCCCGGCGCGCGCGCTGAGAGATGAGTCCAACACCCATAGAGAATGACAGGAGAGTCCAGCGCTCCGTCATTCTCTATGAGCGTTGGACTCATCTGTCAGCGCGCGCGCCGGGCTGCAGCGGCTGAGATCTCCGGGACCTGACCGAATCCAGAAGCGGGACCCGGCGGGATGAGGTAAGTATAGGCGTCTCTAACGGGGGGTCGGGAGCCTGTCACCCCGGCACGGGGGGTGACAGGTTCCCTTTAAAGATCACACTATCTTGACACTTATGAACTCTTATTCCGAGTATGTAGAAACTGAGAAGACAATTCACACTTTAAATGGATTCATAAGTGGCATCACTGTAAACAACAGGGAATAGGCAGAATAGAGACTCTGGGCTCCAGAAACTAAAAGGAAGGAACTCGGCAGCCAGGTATCACTTACAGCTGTATAGACACATTATTCTATTACCGTTTGTCTGCTAGGAATGAAATCAGCACCCCCCCTGTCCTTATTGACTTGAATGGAGCTGAGCTGTAATACCACACACAAACTAAGAACAAGAGTGGCGCTATGATAGAAAGGTGTCAGAATACACAGTGCATATAGAACTGTGTAAGCACAGACTACTCTAAGTGTCTATGCTGACTCCTGCCCATCCCCAAAGGTGTCTACTATGGGTATGTGAGCATCACATACAATGGGGCCATAGAAGAAGGTGGTCAGGTGTGATGAATGACATTGTAATTTACATCATGTGTATCTCCAAGTGCTAAATTGAAATCAGGATGCATTATGGGAAGAAGACATGCCTGTAGAGGCAGTGTTTTAGTATGGGCATTGTTTTGTATGAATCTTGACCAATTATAGAAACATAGAAGATTGTCGGCAGAAAAAGACCACTGGGTCCATCTAGTCTGCCCTTTTAGTATTTCCATTCTTATTATCTTAGGATAGATTTATGTTTATCCCAGACAGGGTTGCATTCAGTTATTGTAAATTTACCAACCACATCTGCTGGAAGTTATGAAGATGCATTTGATTGAGAATCTCTAGGTAGAGCTGGAAAAGTAAACCTTATCAATGCAGCCAGACATCACAACTTACAGGACCTAAAGGATCTGCGTAATTCAACGATCTGCTGTCCAGGATCACAGTAACCATCCTCACCCATCTCGCCCCACCCCTGCATCTAATCTCTTAATCACTATCAATGGCTGCACTTTGTCCCTCTTCCCCAAGGTCCGCTGTTTTGGGGTCACCTTTGACTCTGCCCTGTCTTTTAAACAACACATTCAGACCCTGACCACCTCCTGCCGCCTTCACCTCAAAAACATATACCAAATCCGCTCTTTTCTTACCCCTGACTCAACAAAACTGCTGGTCCATGCTCTCATTATCTCCTGCTTGGACTACTGTAACATCCTCCCCTCTGGCCTTCCATCTAATACCCGTGCTCCCCTCCAGTCTATCCTTAACTCTGCTATCTCTGTTAATAATAATAGTAACAAGACACACCTACCAACTTTTGCTGAGAGCAAAGAGGCATATTCAGGGCAACGTGCCACAAGCCCAGCATACCACACCCCATAGCCCACATCATACCATATCCCATAGCCACACCTACAGCAAGCCACAGCCAAACACTTCTCACACTGCTGATCACACAATCCTAAGTTAGCGCCATACCCTGCACATTTTTTGCAGCAAAAATTTGTGGCAAAAGCCAGACGTAGACTCATACCATAGAATCACTCTGTTACTGACTAAATTCAGTAAACCAAAAAGAACACCAATATTCCTAGGAGCATGCCTTTTCAAAGAACTCCAATTCATTGGCTCATTGCACCCATAAAGCAAATAATGCAAAACCTATATAGTATAATAAACCTTGAATAATACCAGATAACACAAATATATTGAAAAATATAACAAAACTTCATTGAATCTACTACAAAAAATGCTAAAAACAAGACCTGGGAGACCCCACTACTGGGACATAAGAGGCCATAAAGTGCATGTGCATATAATGAATAGGCGTTCCGTAAACTCATCAGCATAAATGCATGTAATGACAATAAAGTGCAAGTGCTACAGCCCTAAAATGCTATAGTACGCTGAACAGAGCATATGCAAAGTGCCATCCAGTAACACACATGCAGGAATAATCAATAATGCATGATGTTATGAGTCCCAGTCCGCTGGCCTCCCACCTCACTCCAAATCCAGTAAACCAATAATACAAATATCACTAATATTATAGCGACTAATACCACCACATAGTGACTAATACCACCAAACCATTGCTAAAAACCAGTATACCAAGACCAGTAGTGGCAGTATACCAGAAACATATCACTGCACCACCATTACTACCGAATAGTGACCCATACCATAATACCAATACTAAATAACATCCCCAAAGACAATTATCTCCCTTATACACTAAACCATATAGAGATAGATACCAATGAAACAAAGACTCTATATAAACCATATAAGTGATTACAGTGAAGTTACATCTAGTGATTCACAGGGGACATCTTTTCTGATTCATGTTGCTCACTTTTCCCTTTCTTCTCCATCTGGCCCGGCTATCATGAAGATGTCTCTTTTTGACATCTTATCTCCGCAGAGTCTGCCAGACATTTAAGGCTTTTTCGCTTCAGGACCATCCTCCCCTCTATACAAAATCTCCACCTGTACTGCTCCATACTGTAACACTGCTCACTTTGTACCCCCATGTATTATTTATGCTAAATTCAGACCCTCAAAGAGTACTTAGGCCCTCTCTAAGCCCTCAAATAGTAGGAGGGCCCCATCTGTACCCTCAGAGATAAACCACCTCTGTGCCCCCATATAGTAGTCAAGCCTCTTAATGCCTCCATATAGTAGCTAGGCATGGTAGTTATCCCCCATGTAGGCATCCCCACTGTTAGCTAGCACCATCTCTCCGGGTAGTTACCCTCCCTCCACCCATGTGGGCATCTGCCCTAGTAGTTAGCTCCCCTCCCCCATGTAGGCATCTCCCTTGGTAGTAAACTCTCCCTCACCCCTATGTAGCCATCCCATTGTTACTTAGCCCTCCCCCATGTAGCAATCCCCCTGTTATTTAGACACCTTCATTTGGGCATCTACCCTGATAGGCATCAGGAGCGCTCATCAGGAGTGCTTACAGTTAAAGGGCTACTTACAGCACTCAATAGTGTTGACGCTGGCGACCGGAGCAGTCTTGGGACAGTGGGACGCCGGGACATAACTCCGAAACAGTGAATGTCTGGATGATTGGGAGGTATGTGGTTATGCCAGGATTGTTAGATGCAGTGCTAAGGTAACAGACTAAAGGGAATCTGTCAACTCTATATAATGCTAAGGGCTCAAGGGTCAGGGAGATTGCAGAGACATCTTCTTTATGCCTTTACTTATTGTCATACAGGACTCAGTGAGGGAAGCCGAGCCCTGTACAGCAGTCATGCAGAGTGGCGGAAAGAGGAGGCATGCATTTTGGAATGATTCCTTGACATTTGAGCTCTGACTGTGATATAGAACTAACAGATTCACCTAAGTATTTGCCCCAAATAAAGCAAAGCTTAGCTATAATCAGCAATGGTTACTCAAAGGAGAACTCCGGCGTTATTTTTCACCCCCTAATTAACACACATTACAAAGTTATATAACTTATGAGGGTGCGTTCACATGTAGAGGATCTGTAGCAGATTTGATGGTGCAGATTTAAATCCACAGCAGATTTGATGGCCCAGATTTGATTTGCTTTGAATCTGCAACAACTGATTAACACACATTAAGGGTGCCTTCACACCTACCGGATCCACAGCGGATCTCACGCTGCGGATTTGCAGTACCAGTACCATTCATCCCTATAGAGCACATACTCGCAGTGGGATTGACATCCCGCTGTATGTGCTTTAACCCCCAGCCGCCCACAGCCCACCTCCAGAGCATACATTACCTGCTCAGCGACGCGGCCGCATGTCAGGCTCCCGGCTCTGGTCCCGCTCAGCCAATCAGTGCTGCCGTCCTCTGATTGGCTGAGCGGGACCGGATAGGGATAATTGGGACTCGATCCGCAGCGGATCTCGCTGCAAATTTGCAGTTGAATAGGCCTCAGCAGTGAGTTTGATTTATATGTGGAGCCACCTTGCATATGTATTACACATCTATGTGGATGGGCAATTTAAGCAATTGTCATGGAGTTTGGAGCCCAGGAGCTAGAATTTCTTCTATTTTGGTCCTGAACTTCCTTATCAGCCGCTCGGCTCCCAGTAATATTCATTGATGCGTTTGCTTCATTTCTCAGTTTCTGTCTTCTCCTGATTTCTCTGCATCCAAGTAGCTGCCAGATCACATAATATCACATTAACCAGGTAAGGCACCACCTGCTAATTAAATGTCCTGATTCCTTGTGACACCAGCCTGTCCTTCACAGTGGAAATGTCTGAGCATTGTCAACAGGCACATTAGTATCATGGTGTAATTGTCCTGTCATAGCAGCAAGTTATCCAGAACAGTCTGTGGCCGCTGACTGGAGAAGGGCTGCATTATATTTTAGTAAAGAAGAATAAATTAACCTCTGCGCCTCGTATACTTACACCTCAATGGGCAGGAATCAGTTTCAGAGTTACAGTATTTTACACAGTCTGGATGAGGCACACAATGACATCCTGCAACTGGGATAATAAATAAAGACATTTCGCTTTATCACAATACTAAACACAGAGCTGTAATAGTAAAGATAATAATAAACACTGTGATATCACAGTACAGAGATAATAACACTGTGAGGTCAGAGTACAAGGATGATAAACACAATGATGTCACAGTCAGGGCTGGATTAAGGTTGGTGGAGGCCCCGGGCGACAATTTTGTTGGAGCCCCCCCCCCAAAAAACAAACAAACAAAAAAAAAACAAAAAAACAATATTGCGATTTATACAGATGTCAGCTTACTGTAGGCGACTTAGCACAGACCCCTCCTCGCTCCTGGCTGTGTGGCTCAGCATCCTCCTCTGTTGTGCACGTGATGGTCACTAAAGGCTGCAGTGCAGAGGAAGATGCCAGGCCCTAGAGACAGGTGGGGGAAGGGGGTGAGTATCAGGGTGGGTTCTCACAATGTGTTTTGTGTTAATAATGCAATGTAAGAACCCAGCACTTTCTGTGCGCTCTTAGCCACTGTGTTAGTGCCATATTACATAGCCAGATCTCCTGGGTAAGTAGTGCCGTTGTGCTAGATTAGCGCTTGCTTACAGAGCCTATGATAAGGCTCGATCAGCCATCAGTCGCACATCACTATTAAACATAGCGATGCACGGCCGGTGGCCAATGATTTTTGAACATGTAGAAAGACATCAATCAGTTATGGGGGGGTTGCTAGGGAGAAGCAGTGTGGGTATTATGGCTTAGAGCAATATAGCCTAACCTTTTTTTTTTTTTTTTTTTTTTTTAATTCAGGGCATCCCTACCTAAAAAATACAAAAGAAATGTCATCCAGTGACTCACAGGTGACGTCTTCTTTGATCTGAGGCGTCACTTTCCGTTTCCTCTCCATTCGACCCAGGCCTCCATGACAATTTCTTGACCTGCCAGACAAACAACCTAGACTCCGCACTTTTACAACTTCCCTTTTTCCAACCCATAAGGCCCCAAACAGTAGTAATTAGTAGAAATGTGGGTTGCCCCCTGTATGTCCCCTGCTTTGCCCCAAATAGTTATAAAGGCACTATGTCCCCATATAGCAATAATGGCCCCTGCTATGTCCACATATAGTAATAATGTCCCTGCTGTACACCCCATATAGTAATAATGCTCCCTGCTGTGCATCCATTTAGTAATCATGCCTCCTGCTGTGTTCCCATATAGTACTATTGCCTGCTGCGGTACCCTCCATATAGTAATAATACCCCCCGCTGTGTCTCCATATAGTAATAATGCCCCTGGTGGCTGTAGTCAACCCCTAGTGGTGTCCTGGTAGCTGTAATTACCCTCCCCCCCATCCCCAGTGGTGTCCTGGTAGCTGTAGTTCTTCCCCCCCCCCCCAATCCCCAGTGGTGTCCTGGAAGCTGTAGTTCTCCCCTTCCCAATCCCCAGTGGTGTCCTGGTAGCTGTAGCTCTCTGCGGGACCCTGCCATAGATGCAGGCCTGTGTTTAGAATTTATGCTTCCCTAGGCACTTTGCATGCTGAGGCACCCCCCCCCGGGCCCCAGCGTGGTGTATGGTGTATGCATGGTGTATACCCTGGCATGGCTGGCAGGCTGGCACCCCAGCACTGAATTCTCAGCACCCAGTACTTCTGAGCGGCACCCCCTGGCTGTCAGTAGTATTTAGTGATGGGTACTGGGGTGCCTTATGCTCTGCTTGATGCCCGCTCTTTTCATCAAACAGACATGAAGGAGGAAGGAAGGAGGTCGGGGATGTCTTAGTTTGTGGACCGTTTCTGTCCAGTGCCAGACTGGGGTACCTGAGGCCCACCAGAGAAAATGATCCTTGTGGTCACCAATATAGAACCATGGAGACACGACACGCTGGCCCCTTCCTATCCTGGATTTATCTGTATCTGTGAAAAATCCTTCCTAAGGGTCAGTTCAGCTGGGGTGACAGGGGAGAAGCTGGGGGGCAGGGGGAAAAGATGGGGCAGCTGGGGTGATAGGGGCAGGGGGAGAAGCAGAGGGGCAGGGTGAACAGCTGGGGGGGGCAGGGAGAGAAGCTGGGGGGCAGGGGGATCGGCCGAGGGGCAGGCTGGACAGGGAGAGAAACACCAGCCTGAACCCGGAACCCTGCTTCCGGGTTCGGGTTGGTGGGGGCCCCTTTGTTGTGGGGGCCACAGGGCACATGCCCCTGTTGCCCATTCCTTAATCCGGCCCTGGTCACAGTACATAGATAATATACAGTGATGTCAGAGTACAGAGATATTAACACAGTGATGTCACAGTACAAGTATAATAAACAGATGTTACAGTACAGGGATAAATAACGCAGTGATGTCACAGTACAAGTATATAACACATGGATAAATAACACAGTGATGTCACAGTAGAGGGCTAATAAACAGAGATGTCACAATACAGGTGTAATATATACAGTGATTTTACAAGGCATGGATAATTAACACAGTGATGTCACAGTACAAGTATACTAAACACAGATACAGTACAGTGCAGTACAGGGAGAATTAACACAGGGATGTCACAGTAGAAAGTAAACAATACATACATAATAAGCACATTAGAAACACTGTAAAATCTTTGGAAAGGGACATTGCACACAGTACAGTACTAAAAATAGTGATGTTACAGTATAATAAATAAAAACAGTGATGTTATACTGTGGTGTTCCACTGGGGGTGTTACTGGTGTTCACACCCTTCGCAAAAGTCTGTACTTTTTGTGGTCTTATTGCAGCCAAAGTAGTATTAAAAATGACCCTGTCACTGTGTCACTGTGTTATGTATTGAAGTGTGGAAGCTGCACAGCTGAAGTGTCCCAAAGGGTCATTGTGTTTATGTGTACCAGAATCTGTGAACCAGTAGGATCTTTACTTTCTTCTGTCCTATCACCTCTTCTCTTTCTGCTCTTCTGTTGCTCTCTTTCCACCCAACCACAGCGCACCTTGCCCACTGAATAGGAAGTGAACCACACGGGAAACAGGAAAGAGGAGTAGTCTTAGTCAGTACCCCGCATGGGTAGGATGCAGGACAGTGCTCTCTTACAAACTTCTCCCTTAGTGCCTATACCCTGCATGATGCAGTGTTAAACCCCTCAGGAGAGGATTAGCCAACAGATCACCTTAACCCATGCCTCGGGACTCTGAGAAACAACAGTGCAGGACAGTATCCACTAAAGAGCAAAGTTACTATAAAAGTCTATGAACTCCCATCTTGCAGCGTGAGTGTCAGCCAGGGAACCCTCAGCACTCTGCTCATCTCAGGTAACAAGGTCTGGGGCCTGTGTCCCCTATTAGAACGGTTCAGCCAAGGCTAGTGGGCATAAGGTGTTGTGAAGACTCTAGAAAAGTCAATACATAGGCACAGGTTTCTTCTTCTTCTTCTTCTAAAAGTATTCTTCTATACACTCCAACATCCCGGCAGAGCACATTACTACTTGGGTTGAGCCTCTCACGACACACTCCTCTCAGCTACACTACCTCAGTACAACTCTACCAACTCTACTATATCCTACTCAGCACTTATCACACAGATATGGTGGTTCTATGTTCAAGTATTTATTGGAAGTTTATCAAGTGTATATCTGAGCTCATCTGTATTACCTGTTGCGCATTTGTCAATAGTAAATCAAGTCAACGTTATCTACGGAGTCTGTGATTATTCATCACCACCTGCACAGCGTATACACCACAACCTTGGGACATCTCCCCTTTCTGTGGGTGGCGGGTCCTATTATCCTGGAGGGTCATTATACCGCTCTGACAATCTGTGACTATATCATCCGTGACTACACTATCCCAGGGGACTGGTTGCAACCCGACAGGACACCGACCAGAGGGGAAAAGGGTACAACCGGCCTTACACCTTAAAAGCAGGCGTGCCATCACACCTGTGTGCCCACCTGGCACTGGCATCATGTAACAAAATATTAAGGTCCGGCTGTATCTCGGCCATCCACCACAGGAGTGGCGTCACACTTCCATCTAGCAAGTGACCGGTCGTACCACCGCTATAACACCATCTAGCGGCTCACCACAATAATACAGGTATGAAGACATTGATGTCACAGTATATTGTCACTTGAATTTAACTCTGTTCTGCCCTTGCACAGGAAAATGGGAAATAGACTATACACATACTTAGCTCTCTCATTTCCAAGCCGGCTCCAAGTCCATGCGGCTCTGGACTCCTGTGCAGCAGACTTCCAGGTTTAATGGCGTCTCATTCTGTCACACCTCTGTAGTACTCAGGGGTGCTAGGTGTAACTTGCAAGGGCAGGTGTTTTGGGGTACCGCTGCAGCACTTGTCATGGGGCTCAGAGTGTTATGTTTCCTCCCTGGATCCCAAACACGCCTGTTAAAGGTGTAGGTGTAGTGCAGAGGAACCACAGAGTCCAGAATAAACAGTTTGCAGCTTTTACTGAACTTTTCTTAAAGGCTCCCTGTCTGTGTGTAGTCACTGCTCTCTCTCTGTCAGCGCGCCCAGAGGGGATGATTGACAGGCAGAGAGTGGTGACTAGACACGCGCTTGGAGCCGCCCAGATGACTACCTGCCCACTTTAGCCTGCCATGCATTGGGGGATTAAAACTTCATTTTATCCCGTATAAAGCCGCTGCTGCTGCAACAGTGGCCGGTACATGCTGCGAGCTGAACGTCAGCTTTAAACAGTAATGCAGGGAATCAAATCAGCCCAATTGGACTGATTGATTCCCTTTAAAGAATCTTGACAAAGTCTCTTAGCGGAGAGTAGCTTGTTAAGTTGCTTGTTACTTGGAGACTAGGTGGGCTACCTTAAGGGGGACGTATTCAGACACTAAGTACTGGAAGTGGCTCTTCCCGCTTTAGTTTGGTGTGGATGTACTTGAGAGAAGTACCTGTATCCATGGCTTTGAAGACCTGCCTTTTCTGGTCGAGGGCCCTAAGTAACATGATCCAGGAACACAGGCCTGACCTTTGTTTGTTAAAGAGAGAAGGGACCTTCTGTAAGGTACCCTCGATAGGGATTGGATAGCTAGCCAACTCTCTGCTGGTGGCAAACAGGAGAAAAACATGATTTAAAGTGAATGTACCATCAGGCTTGGGCTGAAGCACTGAAGGCTGGTCAACCCACCCCAGTGGGAGGAAACCTCCGCCCCTCTATGATTCGGCTCCATTGATTCTAATGGAGTAGTGTCATAGAGGGACGGTGGTTTCCTCCCACTAGGGGTGGGTCGGCCAGCCTTCAGCCCAAGCCTGATGGTACATTCACTTTAAGAAATGTACTTAGTTAACCCTTAATATATAGACCTTCAGCTGTGCTATCCTGGTGGTTAAAGTGCAGAAGACACCTTACTATCCACAGAACACTTAGCCTAGGGATCCCTTTCAGTGCTGACCTACATAGAGACAGAACGGCAATGATGCATTGGTTCTGGGACATTGCAATTCCAGGTTCAATCAGCCAATCAGTGGCCACAGAGGTGTCCTGTCTCAGACACTGATTGGCTGAGCAGGCCTGTGATGTCACATCCTTGAACCCAGAAGCTTATTGCATAAATGCCTGAACCCAGTGCTGGCTGAGGAGTGAAAGGGATAAGTGTAGTGTTTTTCTACTTCCCACCTCCCTGGCGACATATATAAACATTTTTTTGCCCAAACAACCCCTGATGCACCAATGTCCATTAGCTCTTTTTTTTAGTGTTTTTTTAGTGTTTTTTTTTATCATGCCTTCATTTTTATGTGAGCCTCCCTGTTTTAAATTTTATTATACTAAAGATCCATGCACATGACATCACCAAATGTATAGATCCTGCATTGTGTCATGAACCCTATATAGCGGACTCTTTGGCACTCTGTGTGCTACCTTATGGTACCGCTACGGTACCCTATTAGCTTATAGCAGAGTGTATCATTATGGATCTGATGACACCATAGGTATTGTCCAACATTTCGTAAAAGTAAACCAACTACAAAAATAATCTTCCTTCACTTTCAGATTACTATTTTGGTTCTTGGTTTCCTTTGAAGACACTACGCAGCAAGCCATTTAAAGTCCAATTGGCCTTATACTGTGTATCATTGACCTGAATGCACACGTACAATTCTGAATTTAGTTTCTAAGTGGTTAATACAGCTAGATGGTTGATGGTGTCACAGGCAAGAAGTAGCTGAAAAATGCTCCGAGGGAAATCATCTTTCAAACCACTCTCTAGCCCTGCAATGTATTAAATGGCTGACAGAGAGGAATCGCAGGCGATAAAGTGTTTCTCAGACAAAGAATGAGTCTCCCAGATAGAGGGGCGAGCACCAGGCAGAGTCTGTCCTTCCACCCCTGCAGCTTCTACAGCCGACAGACAATGACTGGCTGAGTGATGGGCTGACACACACAAGAGTAATGCTGCACTCTGCCGAAACTAAAACAATAGAAACCCGTGTGTGTGCAGGAATCAGTCAGCAGATAGGACTTCCCAGGCACAGTTCAGGCAGCATTTAAAAGGATTTTTTTTTAATCTTTCAGGTGACAAATAGAGAGGAAGCCTTAAAGGAATACTGCCATCTCAAATAATTTGTTGGTCTTGCAAACTAAAAGGGGTACTCCGGGCAAATTACATAATTTAACACTGCACTTACAAAAGAAAGTTATATAACATTGCCATTTACACTCATTAGGACAGCTGTAATGTTACTCGTTTTTCAAAGAATCAAAGTCCCACAGGAAGTTCTGTAGTTCAGGAAGAAGGAAACACATCACGTCTCAATGCTGTTCCACAGGTGCCATATTGAGACTTGATGTATTTCCTCTCTGTCACAGGGAAACCCGCCCCTCAACACACCCCACTCCTCCTCTGCCCGCCCCACTCCTCCTCTGCCCGCCCAGTTTTACAATACATACTATATTATCTGTCGGGCTCCCTCCTCCGCACGATCTCAGTCTCCTCTGCTTCTCAGTCATCCTGGAGATCGGCAGCTGCTTGCAGCATCAGATGTCACAGATCTAATAGGAGGCATTTGGCACCCTTTCAATGCCAGATGCCTGCTAGGAGATCACTGGTGTCTGATGCTACAGGATTCTCCTCCAGAATGACTGAGAAGCAGAGGAGACCTCGGACACCAGATTCAGCTATAACTCATAGTCCATCAGCTGACAGCAAGCAGCAACATCTTCCTGGAGCTTAAAGGGTTTGTTTCAATGCTCCCTGGAAGATCCTGGCCGAGTTCAAGCTCCTGAAAGATGTTGCTGCTTGCTGTCAGCTGCTGGACTATGAGTTATAGCTGAATCTGGTGTCCGAGGTCTCCTCTGCTTCATAAGCACAATCACCATCATCAAGTATCAGCATGGCATGATGGTGGGGGTTGTATGTGTGCAAGCTGGAGTTGCATAGCTTCCAGAACTACTACCACCATCATTGTCTCTTGGACAAGATGCTGGTAGTAATTTTTCAAGCTGTGCAACTCCAGGTTGCACAACCACAACCCTCAGCATCATGCCATATTAAAAGTAGACAATGGTGGCTGCAGTTTTTATTCACTGGACACCCAAATAAGGGGGCTGGGTTGTCAGTATTTACCATTACTGCTTGTGTAGGGGACTAAGCTGTGCAGTGGGAGGGGAATAGATGGAGGGAGGCAGAGAATAGAGGAGCTAGGGATGGAGGGCGGGGTTGTGGCCATGTTTGTGGGTGGGAGGAGGAGATGGGAGGTTTACAGAGGCAGGCCAGGGGAGCAAGGCATTGTGGGGACTGTAGGAATATGCAGCACACAGACACTGGTCCAAACAGGAAGCTGGAGATGTAATCAGCAGCAACAGAGAACAGTGCAGGGGGCAGCGAGAGCAGCCAGAGTGGGAAGCCAGTAACCATCCCCCAGTGTGTGAGTAGTTTAGATTTTACAGGGGGTGCCTGGAGTACTCCTTTAAAGGGAAACTGCAGTGAAAAATGCTCTTTTGAATCAACTGGTTACAGAAAGTTATATAGATTAGTAATTTACTTCTATTTAAAAATCTCCAGTCTTCTAGTACTTTTCAGCTGCTGTATGTCTTACAGGAAGTTAATTCTTTCTAGTTATACATAGTGCTCTCTGCTGCCTCCTCTGTATGTGGTAGGAACTGTCCAGAGCGGTAGTAAACTCTCCTTCTCTGGGCAGTTCCTGTCACGGACAGAGGCGGCAGCAGAGAGCACTGTGTCAGACTGGAAAGAATAGCCTACTTCCTGCAGGACATACAGCAGCTGATAATTAATGGAAGACTTGAGATTATTACATAGAAGTAAATTACAAACCTATATAACTTTCTGATGCCAGCTGATTTGGAATAAAACATATTTGATGGAGTTCTCCTTTAAATACATTCACTAAGCAAACTTGCCTCCTTCTCCAAATAGACTGCTCTTTCCCTCCCATCGTTGACAGCAAGGTTAACAAAACTCGGCACAAAACGTGACCAGCGTAGGACATATATATCCATAGTAATGTGATCTTATAGTGTCCTCTGCGGTTGTACGCCGCTTTACGCAGCCATTCTTTGTGACAGGTACCCTTTAATATAACAGCATGAGCTGCACACGTACAAGAAACCAGCAAACTTAAGCATTGTTATCACACAGTAACATGAAATGAGAACAGGGTAACAAGCACAGTTGACTGTATCTAATTGTATTTCATCTCAAGATGAACTTTCTGCACAGTAGCAAGAATATGTAATTACTGAGAAGAAAGACCGGACGGTTGTAATTGTAGACACTTGGCTAAGTCTAATGACATCTCAATGTTTTCAGATGAAAGTAAGACTATTCAAACATACAACTATGGCAGGATCAATTACTAGTCTATATGAAAGTGACATCAAAATGACCAAAAAATAACAAGGTCCAGGCTGTAAGCCTCTCACTAAGAGAATAAACAGCCAGCCTAAGAAATCTGCAGATAAATTCTCCATGAATCCTCTCGCATAATATGTGGTTGGTTGGTTGGTTTGTCTGTCTATCTATCTATCTACTATAGATCTATCTATCTATCTATCTATCTCCTATCTATCTATCTATCTATCTATCTATCTATCTATCTATCGATTTATTTATTTACTCTATCTATCTATCTATCTATCTATCTATCTATCTATCTACAGTATCTATCTATCTATCTATCTATCTATCTATCTACAGTATCTATCTATCTATCTATCTATCTATCTATCTATCTATCTCCTATCTATCTATCTATCTATCTATCTATCTATCTATCTATCTACAGTATCTATCTATCTATCTATCTACAGTATCTATCTATCTATCTACTATAGATCTATCTATCTATCTCCTATCTATCTATCTCCTATCTATCTATCTATCTATCTATCTATCTCCTATCTATCTATCTCCTATCTATCTCCTATCTATCTATCTATCTATCTATCTATCTATCTCCTATCTATCTATCTATCTATCTATCTATCTATCTATCTATCTATCTATCTATCTATCTATCATCAGATATGTAGTCAAAACAAGTGGAGTGCAGTAGTGCACAGTGGGACTCCTGATTGCGCCATTCATTATGACATGTATATTAATCATCCCATATGTCTTCTATTTCTAAATATTTCAGAAGTGTTTTTATGTTATACTGCCCAGAATCACATTTTTAATTTACTGCCGGATCTGCACTTGTGGAAATATCATGTCTGCTCCCAATGCTCTTGAAAACTCTTCAATAATTATCTTCAAGGACTGTATCTTAACGAAGTAGATTTTGCAGATTGCGAGAAGATCATCCAAATAACAACTTGATTGAAAACATTAGTTTTCATGGCTGGGCTGTCGCTTTAGTGTGGGGATAGTAATCACAGTACCTGTTGAATCCCCATCTACAACAAGCCCTGCACTGAAGCTACTCACCAGGGTTCTACATCATTTATGCAAATATGTACTTTGATGATATTAAAGGAAAGTATGTGGTAACTTACAGCAGCTGTAACGGCTCTAAACTGCAATACATCCCTCTGTGTTGGGAAGCTGAGATATGGGGAGTTGTTTGTTTTATCTGTCTCCTTTCTTACCTGTGATGTAGTATGGACCCTTCAGTCTTAAGAGATTGATCTTTTGATGTGGTGTGAGACCTGTAGACCTGCTAGTTTTTGTGATCGCTAGATCGTCCAGGCAGCCCATAGCATATAGCAGCAGTCTGCTGCCGTTGGCCACAGCAGATCGTTGCTCTATGAGTGATTTGTCTTTCACCATGTTGAAAGACAAACGACTGCAACGATCAGCCAACATCGTTCATGTCGGCTGATCGTTGCCTTTTATTACACGGGACAATTATCCGTCGTAACAGCTGATATCGGCCGAATATGGCCGATAATCGTTCCATGTAATACAGTAGGTCCTTTGGTGCTTGACCTTGTTGTGCTTTAGGAGGTGTTTGAGAGTAGCAAGAGAAAGAGAGGTAGTGGTAGCAGTGCTTGTAGAGTAGAGTAGAGGAGTTGGCCAGTGGAGCCCCAACCCAGTGTAGCTGTGTACTCTGCCGGAACCCGAAGAAATACTTTGTAATGAAGTGCTTACTTGTATTTGTGTTTAGACTTTGGTCTGTCCACCTTCTGCCCAACAGTTGCGAGCTACCGGTCCTGTCAGGGTAATACAAGCCCCAGTTGTGGTTATCTGGGTGTAGCTAAGGGTCCGGGGGTGTCCCAGTTACCTGCACTACAAGATAGGATACTTAGGTCTTTAGTTCTGGCTGCTTTGTCCTATCGAGGCTAGTTCCACTTGTGCTCAGGATACTGCCCTGCTCTGTGTATACGTGTTCTTGGCGTGGGCCAGGGTGTTCCTTGGTTACCTCTCCCTTTAAATTGCTTAGCACTGCATACTAAATGTGGTAGGACTAAAAAAAGACTGGTTGTCTCTTGCTGCATTTATGCACTCTTGTGTCTAGACTAAATTGCATTCATTGTCCCAAACAGGGGTCCTGTCATCAGCCAGGCCCTGGCTTTACTACAGCAGTAACAGCTGTTTCTTGTGTCTTTCCTCTCTAAGAATTTGGTAGGAGCTGAACTGCACTTCCTCCACCATGTAACTCCTCATACTCCTCCTACAGGGGCCTACAGTGTGCCTCCCTGTGAGTGTGTGCAGGGGAAATGCAACTTTTTTAGCTGTGGTGCAGTGACTATCTATCTGCTTCTGCGCCCCATACACACACACAGCTAGTAGCCCCCTGGTTCATATTGATGGTGAATGACTCCCATGTAGCATGTCGATCTACCCTTGGCAACTTTCGTAGTTGACATTTGTAGTTCACTTCTTACATCAATGACATCTGCTGCTCCGCAGTCTAAAAATGCAGATAATCTTTCCCTTTTGTAACTCCGATAAATTGCCCCTTTCACCAGTTACACCATTGAAGCATATGTGTGCAGCGAGCCTTTCGGAAACCTTATATGTAACCACCAAACCAGCTCACCAATTTTGGGACTTTATTTAGGACAGTGAAAAAAAATCTTTGTGTGAACAATGTAAAATAACATCCGCTGTTCGCTAAATATCAACTGAGAATAATGCCATTGTTTCCATAGACTTCAATGGAAATCATTGAAGAATGAAAACAACGGCTGTTATTTTAAATTAAATTGGTGGCCGTTATTAAAAGAAAAAAGTTTGTTAACATGGCCTATATGAGTATTCATAGGTAGACTTTGGGATAGATCGTCATCAACAGCTGAAACCAAAGGTGCTGATGGTTTGTAAGAAAACCACAAATTAACAAAGTGAACAATTTAAAGGGGAACTATCAGCAGGTTAGACAAATCTAACCTGCTGATAGTTCCCTGTTGCGCATGGGGCACCAAGGAGGAAGGTTTGTCTCTTACCTTCTTCCTCAGTGCCATTCCGGTGCAGTTAGCAGTGTAAGCTTTGGTTCAGAGCACCGTTAGGCGCACTACCCCGCCCCCCAGAGTGCAGTGCCTCATATGATGGAGGGCAGTGCTCTTAACAGTGCTCCAGACTGAGGATTTCTCTTCAGTGCTCCATGCGCAACAGGGAGCTATCAGCAGGTTAGATTCGTCTAACCTGCTGATAGTTCCCCTTTAAATATTGCATAATGAGAGAGACAACCATGGATCTCCACAATGACCATTGATTGAATCCATTGCTCAGTAAACAGCTGCTTAAGCAACAACGTCACCAAAAACTGCAGTTTCCCTTTAACGTTCTCAGTATTCTCTAACCTGTCTTTTACAATGCCATGATGGAAGAGAAGAAGCAAGACCCTGAAGCTAAATACATTTATAATGTAATCTGAATAGAGCTGAAAGAATCACTTTATGGGGTTGGAGGTTTGTAGTGAACCACAGTGATTTGCATAGAGAAGAATCAATAGAGAATAAAATTTTTAAAGATTTGCTCATCTATAAATATGTAAAATGAGCCCAATGATATGGGGAGCCTATCACTGCACGTTACCCCTCGCTGAACACATATAACTATTGCTTGTTTAGTTGGTTCTCCTCTATGCAGTGTAAGGCTGGGTTCACACTACGTATATTTCAGTCAGTATTGTGGTCCTCATATTGCAACCAAAACCAGGACTGGATTAAAAACACAGAAAGGCTCTGTCCACACAATGTTGAAATTGAGAGGATGGCCGTCATGGCAAATATTTGCTGTTATTTTAAAACAACGGCTGTTATATTGAAATAATGGCCGTTATTTACTGTTATATGGCGGCCATCCACTCAATTTCACCATTGTGTGAACAGATCCTTTCTGTGTATTTAATCCACTCCTGGTTTTGATTGCAATATGAGGACCACAATACTGACTGAAATATACGTAGTGTGAACCCAGCCTAAAACGGTAATAGACTTTTTGTGTAATGGTGTCCCGCTGTGGATGAGACAGTCCTAAGGGCCTTATTAGATGGCCCAATCGCTAATGTAAATGAGCGGCAATCTGCTAGATCAGCACGTGCTTACTGAGCCTATACAATAACCTATACAGTAGCGATGTCTGTGCAGCCCTTACTTTAAAAGTGTAAAATAATAAAGTTTATACATACTTGACCACGCTTCCGATGTTCTGGTGGCTTCTGTCCGCAGCTGCTGCTCAAACTTCAAAGCCGGTCTCAGAAGTGACATGCCGCTCAGCGATCACTCTGTCTCTCTATCACTACATCTTGACTTTAACTCTTCCCACATTATTGGAGGGAGATAGAGTTTGCTGAATTCCCAGCTAGAGTGTACACAGGAACAGGAAGTCCTTTTTTACCTTTTATTCACACGTTGTAACAGTGCGGCTGTATTTGCGGCTGTAATTGTGCGGCGGTATTTTTGGTGGTTCGTGTGTATGCTTGGAAGTATAGGATATGCGGCTGCACAGTGCACACTATGTCTGAATCTACGGCCCTATCGTAAACGGACCCGTAAAAAATGAACAAGACCATTGTTTGCGGCTGAACATGCGGCCGAGGATTGACAGGCGGTCCGTACGGAGTACTTCAAAAATAGCCGGCAATGATGCCGAATGCCGATGCCTCTAATAGTTAATATATTAAATTACTAAAACACATTGTCTTGTAATCAAGACACTTTCGTTGGTCAATAATTTATTTCTAACGAATCCATCATTTTGCAATTAAATATACTGTTAAAAAAAATAGATATATAAATAAATGTATATTTATCTATATATTTATTTTTTGACAGTATATTGAATTGCACAATGATGGATTCGTTAGAATTAAATTATTGACCAACGAAACTGAATTTATTTCCACGAAAATGTGTTTTATTAATTAAATATTAATTAGTACAGGAAGCTCTATAAGCCGTTAATTCATATTGCCGGCAATAGAGCATTCTGTACTAATCATCACTTTACTTTAATTAAAACATCAAATGTTTCTTCTAATTATGTTATCACAATAGCATTATTAGAAGAAACATTTAGAATTATATGTGCTCTCAGCTGATTGGCTGATCGGCTGAGCGCACATATAATGAGCCGGTCCGCAGCACAGTGACTTCATTGTGCTGCGGACCAGTGAAGAGGACACATCGGGACATCGGATGGTGAGTATAGAGCTCTCCCCACCCCCTCCCCGGCACTGCACCCCTCCCAGCAAGGAAGGGGGAGTCAGTTAACCCCTTCCTTGCTGGGATGGGTGCAGTCTGACATCAGTCTGGCCCCCAGGGGGTTAAGGGGGATGCAATGCATCCTCCCTTAACCCCTTGGGGGTCAGACTGTAAGCAGCGATCTGTAAAGATGCTGCATACTGTAAGGAGCACAACACCGCTCACAATAATGGGTGTTGTGCTCCTGTTTGTGTGTTTTTTGTGTGTTTCTCCCTTTTTGTTTTTCAGATATCGGTATCCTGGGGATTACGTCGGATTCCATGGACTACGTCGATGACCAGCGGTTGTTCTTTGAATTTTTTTAATAAAATGGTCAATGAGGGGTGTGGGGGTGTTTTTATTTGAATAAAAAAATATTTTAAACTTGTGTCTTGTCTTTATTTCTTTACTTTATAGACTTAGTAGTGGAAGCCGTCTAATAGACGGAATCCATTACCAAGTTGGGGCCTAGTGTTAGCCGCTATAAAATGGCTAACACTAACCCCCTATTATTACCCCAGTACCCAATGCCACCAGGGGTACTGGGAAGAGCCGGGTGCCAGTGGTCCCGGAGCGTCAAAATTGTCGCTCCTGGACCGGGCGGCAGCAGGCTGGTAAGATTTAGGCTGGGGAGGGCCTAAACCAATGGCTCTTCCCACCCTGGTGTTACCAGGCTGCTGTCGTTTGGTTTTTAACCCGGCTGGTTATAAAAATAGGGGGGACCCTATGCGTTTTTTTTAAATAAATAAATAATTAAAAAAAAACCGCATAGGGTCCCCCCTATTTTTATAACCAGCCGGGTTAAAAACCAAACGACAGCAGCCTGGTAACACCAGGGTGGGAAGAGCCATTGGTTTAGGCCCTCCCCAGCCTAAATCTTACCAGCCTGCTGCCGCCCGGTCCAGGAGCGCCAATATTGACGCTCCGGGACCACTGGCACCCGGCTCTTCCCAGTACCCCTGGTGGCATTGGGTACTGGGGTAATAATAGGGGGTTAGTGTTAGCCATTTTATACCGGCTAACACTAGGCCCCAACTTAGTAATGGATTCCGTCTATTAGACGGCTTCCACTACTAAGTCTATAAAGTAAAGAAATAAAGACAAGACACAAGTTTAAAATATTTTTTTATTCAAATAAAAACACCCCCACACCCCTCATTGACCATTTTATTAAAAAAAATCTAAGAACAACCGCTGGTCATCGACGTAGTCCATGGAATCCGACGTAATCCCCAGGATACTGATATCTGAAAAACAAAAAGGGAGAAACACACAAAAAACACACAAACAGGAGCACAACACCCATCATTGTGAGCGGTGTTGTGCTCCTTACAGTATGCAGCATCTTTACAGATCGCTGCTTACAGTCTGACCCCCAAGGGGTTAAGGGAGGATGTATTGCATCCCCCTTAACCCCCTGGGGGCCAGACTGATGTCAGACTGCACCCATCCCAGCAAGGAAGGGGTTAAGTGACCCCCCTTCCTTGCTGGGAGGGGTGCAGTGCTGGGGAGGGGGTGGGGAGAGCTCTATACTCACCCCGATGTGTCCTCTTCGCTGGTCCGCAGCACAATGAAGTGACTGTACTGCGGACCGGCTCATTATATGTGCGCTGAGCCGATCAGCCAATCAGCTGAGCGCACATATAATTCAAAATGTTTCTTCTAATAATGCTATTGTCATAACATAATTAGAAGAAACATTTGATGTTTTCATTAAAGTAAAGTGATGATTAGTACAGAAAGCTCTATTGCCGGCAATATGAATTAACGGCTTATGGAGCTTCCTGTACTAATTAATATTTAATTAATAAAACACATTTTCGTTGAAATAAATACAGTTTCTTTGTTCAATAATTTAATTCTAACGAATCCATCATTGTGCAATTAAATATACTGTCAAAAAATAAATATATATATAAATATACATTTATTTATATATATATTTATTTTAACAGTATATTTAATTGCAAAATGATGGATTAGTTTAAATTTAATTATTGAACAACGAAAGGGACTTTATTACAACGAAAATGTGTTTTATTATTTTAATAGATTAACCATGAGAGACATCGGCATTACTGCAGAGGATCGCAAACCCCGGTAATAGCAATTCATGTAAACTGTTTCCCTGCTTTCCCAGATGCATCCAGAGGTGTTTCCAGCACTTTCTTAACATTTTATTTCTTATTTTTAGTTGAACCAGATTTCCAAGTAAATGACCGTATGTTTTGAGCCGCATGTCTATTTTTTCCCACGGCCGGAGTTTCACCCGCACATTTACAGCCGCATAAAAAAAACAGCCGCACAGTTACAGCGTGTGAACCCAGCCTTAGGATGTACATCAGAGAGAAGGGTGGGCTAATGAAGGAAACAGCAGATAGATGCATCAGAAGAAACAAAATAAAGAGCAGAATAAAGAAACAGAAGAAAAGAATAAAAGAACACATAAGCAAAAGGGAGCCCTGTTTGTTTATTTTATTCATTAAAGGAGAACTCCGGTGAAATTTTTTCTTTCTTTCAAATGAATTGGTTTCTGAAAGTTATATAGATTTGTAATTTACTTCTATTTAAAAATCTCAAGTATTCCTATACTTATCAGCTGCTGTATGTCCTGCAGGAAGTGGTGTATTCTTTTCAGTCTGACACGGTGTTCTCTGCTGCCAGTCCTGTCCATGTCAGGAACTGTCCAGAGAAATAGAGGTTTTCTGTAGGGTTTTGCGACTGCTCTGGACAATTCCTGTCTCGGACAGAGATGGAAGCAGAGAGCACTGTGTCTAGACTAGAATGAATACACCACAAACAGCAGCTGATGAGTACTGTAGATTTTTTAAAAGAAGTAAATTACAAATCTAAATAACTTTCTAAACCAGTTGATTTGAAAGAAAAAAGAAATAAAAATCGCTGAAGTAACCCTTTAACGCTGGTCCAACAACTTTATTCTGCCCTACAGGCAATGTCTTTCCCTCCATACACCCATCATCATCAGTCCTATAGCTCCTTATAGCTTCCCTAGTACCTGCATTATCACAGGGACACTTAGAATCACCAAGAAGGACTGTTTAAATTTATTTGTATAGAGATGTGAGTTGGTGAAAGGACTTTACTGGTGGTTTTAGTGTTGTGTAACTGAGTATAATTTTAGTATATAGATTGCATATTGACTTCATAAGTCCATAAGAAAAATCTTTGTGTGCATAAAAGTTACTGGGCTTCAGCATTGACGCCAGGCACCCACCGGATCGGGTAACAGCTGTTTCACGCGCATGCATGCTTCTAAAGGTCTGTAGAAGCGTGCATGCGTGTGAAACAGCTGCTACCTGATTCGGTAGGTGCCTGGTGTCTACGCTGAAGCCCAGTATGCCCAGTAACTTTTATGCACGCAAAGACATGAAATGAAATAAAAGAAGATCACATAAGCGGTGAGTGCCCTTATCTTTTTCTTATGGACTTGTGAAGTTTATATGTACTTAATATCGTAGTGAGCACCAACCAGTGATCACCGTCTAATCTCTACTCATCGGTGGAGTCCATATACGTGGTAGCCTAAGTTTAGCAGTGACGGTAGCTATCTGTCTTTCCAAGTGTAGATTGCATATTGGTTATATATATGTATTAGAATATAGCGATGTTATACTGTTTTAATATTTATTATGCATAACCTACTGTGCTTGGTGTGGTAGCATTACTTAATAAACATATTTTATTTACTATCACAAAGTGCTGTAAATCAACGTGCCCATGTAGAGCGTAATGAACAGAAAGGTAACACAGTAATACATGGCAGAAGAAGTGTGTAGTTTTACAGGGCATGAATTTATAATGTGACTTTACAATTAGTCTCTGTACTGAGTTTGGTTTTGTTATTGTATTTATGGTATGAATTAGGTTCTGGTGCATTAGGTTGAGTCTGATACTGCATTTGTACTTAAAATTTTAAAGGGTGGGGGCTATTTGTGCTTCTGAATGTTTAGAGATACATAGGGGTCCCATATAGTAATAAATGAATAAAGTGTACTTTGTGTGGGTAAGTATGTAGGGATATATGTATTTATAGCTAGCCAGTCTAAAAGTCTGGGAGTGATGTGGAGACTACGCTGACAATTTAGGGCAGGGTAGGGGCCTGGTTTGGGGTCTGATTAATTGAGGGATCTAGTCAGTGTTGGACTGGTGTATCTGGGGCCTACCAGAGGAAATGATCCTAGGGGCCCACCAATGAAAAACGACTGTGAGAAACGACATGTCAGTCAGTGTTAGTGCAGATTTAAAAGCTGTGGCCCACCGGAAGATCTGGTCTTGTGGTGGGCCAGTCCGACCCTAGATCTAGTCTGCGGTCTGATTAATGTAGAGGTCTTATCCACAGTTTTATCAGTTTAGGAGTTTGCTCCGGTGTCTGATAATTTAAAGTAACTCTGTACTCACAATCTGCCCCCCCCCCCCCCCTTCAACCGCTAGTACTGTCAGATAGCTGTTTTTAATCCAAGATCTGCCTTGGGGTCCGTTCGACCGGTGATGCAGTTATTGTCTTAAAAAAACTAATTTTAAACTTGCAGCGCTGTGTCAAATTGGCGTGGCCTAGAGTGTCTGTGTCCTAGACCTGCAACGCCTCTCCCCCCCTCATCATTAGGAATGCCCCCAGGCAGGATTTCTCCTATTATCATTTGTCTGAACACTGCACATGTGCCTTAATGATCCAACATGTCCACCGCTCAGACAAATGATGAATAGGAGAAATCCTGCCTGGGGGCATTCCTAATGATGAAGAGGGCAGGGAGGAAGAAAGGAGAGGCGTTGCAGGCTTAGGGCACAGACACTCTAGGTCAAGCTAATTTGACACAGGGCTGCTGTCTGGGATGGAACTGGAGTGCAGTGCAGGGAGCAATGTGTGGCCTAGCCCTGACAGCTGCAAGTGTAAAAGTTGTTTTTTAGGACAATGACTGCATCACCTGCTGAATGGACCCCAGGACAGATCTTGGACTAAAAGGATTTGTACTTAACTATATTCAGGATGCCGGTAAATGCTTCTCTGCATTAGACCCCTACCATGTTGCACATTCATGTGCTTGTGTCACACAGGAGGGACTTTCCTGTTCAGCCAACACAACGCTAGCTGTGGATTGAGTAATGGATTGTAGGTGAATATGCTCCCACCTAACCTTGACTTGTCTTGATCAAATAAAGAATTAATTCCAAAAGTATGGGGGTCTGAAAATGTAACTTCACCTTTTTTGTGATGTACTAGACCCCCAGCTCTGACTATACGGTTAGAAATAAAAGATGAGATCCATCTATCCTGTCATACCTGTAACGGCATACTGCATAGACTATACCCCCTCCAGCTCCACAAAAACATCTCTAGTGTTGTTTCTGTCTTATCGTGCCGCCCACGCTTCACATGTATTCATTTAAACACCTAAGTTGCAGGCCTCAACATTTGCATTTCTTTTATTTTGTATGTGTCATTCAGTTACCGTAATAATAAACAACTCGTTGCGACGTTTAGCGTGGAGGCACAAACTCCCAGGCTCGCTGAATCAGGCACATCACGCACTGCAAGAGAATTAACTCCTTCACACCCGGGGCTATCCTCATGTAATGTTTGTACTATTTGTGCTTTTCACTCATTTTATAGAATGTTCATGTGAATTACAAGAGGTGAAATTCTCCATTTTTACAGGTTCAGCTAAGGCAGCTTTATATAATTGCATAGGAAGGGCTTCTAGCACTTGGTCCTCTACTAGATCTGATTTATTGTGTATACATCATGTCCTTTATACAAAGCAAAAAATAAAAATAATAAAATAAAATGGAGGACCCCTGTCCCCTTGGGAGTTAGTAAAGGTGGCTCTCGACAACAAATCTTCTACATCAAAGAACTTTGCATCAAGGTGGAAACCGTCCCTTAGATACTGCTTCTTTTCATCTGAGAACATGTTGGGTAGAGCTTTGTTTGTCAAAAGGAACATTTTAGTATTCTCTTTGAACTTAATATTTTTGACCTAGGTTTTTCAACATACAGGTCATGCAGGGTAGAAGTTTAACTAGGAGAATTGTCTGCTTCAAAGATAAAGTGTATATACCTTGCCGAGTATATCTAGATGCTCCAATGCCCTAATGCAAATTATGTAACAGGGCCCCCACCATGTGACATTTAATATTGGTATGTTTTAGTGTGACTAAAGTTCTTTTAGATCCCATCAGGCATTAGGGCCTGGGTGCAATTGCTTCCTCTTCATCCTATACACACACACAGCTAAGAACCCTCCAGAAAAGGAGGTGCTTGTTGTGATCCATCTTCTTTGTGGAGAGGAAGAGATAAAGGTAGATTGAGTAATTGGAGAGCAGTCCATATGCTGAGAGGAGGAGAATTCCAGCCTCTCTAGACATTGTTAGACATTGTGCCAAGAGAGTAGTCCAGGACAGCTTGGGAACAAGTCCAATGTCTGCAAAGAATCCTGTTCAAGACATGATCCTAACCTAGTCCAAATCTGAGTGCAGGACAGGAGAGAAAGAAGTAGGGTTCCGGTCTTTGGGAAACAAGGACCCCATAGCTTCCGACTAATAGTGAACTGACCTTCTGGCCAGGTCTAGTGCTGTATGGCTTCCCAGTCAATTTTCTTCAGATCTGCACACTGCCATTGGAAATCGCCACACTGGTGAGACAAGTTGATTTGTTTTCCTATCTTTGAGATACACCATGATAAAGTAACTACTTCAGAAGCTGTGAGCCAAGCAGGTTACAGTCTGCCTCAGGGAGAAAATAAAAAAAATAGTGAATAAAGGCTAGAGTGAGGGTCCACACATGGCCAGACATGGGGTCGTACAAGGACACAGGCAAGCGGTGATAAGCAGGAGCTGCGCTCGTTCGCAGTAACTTCAGCAGCCTGGCCACATGCATGATCTCTGTATCGTTTGTCTGACCATTTGAATATATTGGTATAGGCTGCACATCCTAGACGCCGGCTAGGCAAGCAGCGGCGTGAGCAACTTCTCCTGCTACTATGGTCCCGGAGAGTACTTACGCCTCCGGGTGACCCCCCCCTTTTTCCTCTCTACCTTTTTGGGATGTTATCTTTTCCCCTAGATCATGCAGCTACAGATGCCATGACTAAGAGCCGTGTAGGCTCGAAACACGTCAGCTATCAATTTTAGATGTTTGCGATCAATAAAGTGGAATTTTATGTGAGCTGGAGGAATCAAGCTTCTTTTCTTACCATTTGACACCCCGGAATCCAGGGGCTTCAGTCTCCGTGCTCTATCTTTCTACGTGATCTAGGAAAGCAAGATCATTGCTGGGAGCTGGCCACAGTTGTTGCCTTTCCAATAGGCTGCACATCCCCTGTTCACACAGGATGCAGCCAATAGCAATATATTTTGGTGAAATAAAAAAAATGTGATCAGCCAACAACTGCGTTTTCCCCATCCTGAGCTGATCACTGCCACTTTTACTTGGGCTGATTATTGGACAAAGGAGTGTTTCTAGCAATGCTCCTTGCAATAATGGTCCTGTGTAAAAGGGTCTTAAAGAAGGACTAGCTCCTTGGACCTTAGGAAAATAAACACAAACACACCTTGGATAAGCTTGCTTTACCCCAACTAATTCTCCCTAAACTTAGCACTTATACCTTGATTTTGGATGCTTTTTTACTGGCTACCAGTAAAGTCAGTTGTGAGTTGTTTGCAAGCTACATCTGTGTCTGGCGTTCTCTTTTTTTTGCACAGGACCACTAAAGGCCCTATTACATCAAGCAATTATTGGCCTTATTTGATCGATTATGGGCAATTATGGCCAATA
Organism: Dendropsophus ebraccatus; assembly: GCF_027789765.1. Taxonomy (NCBI): domain Eukaryota; kingdom Metazoa; phylum Chordata; class Amphibia; order Anura; family Hylidae; genus Dendropsophus; species Dendropsophus ebraccatus. The sequence goes on along the minus strand of NC_091454.1, from coordinate 189,527,598 downwards.
ATCCATTGGTGTAATAGTCGTTGTTAAAAGACAACCATCAGCCGACATGCACAATGTTGAAAAATAGAACAATAGCGACGGTCTTCTGGCAGTCGCTCCGTGGAATAGGACTGGCGGCAGCTGGTCGCCGATAACTCCTGCCCCTCCTGCAGCTCCCTGAGCCCCCCACGATCTTATCCACTCACTGTCATGCATGTAATAGTGGAGGCAGCAAGCGGGGAACAAGGAGCAAGCGAACGGTGATCTGACAGGTTGGCGCTCGCTGGCTCCTCCAGATTGGCCCGTGTAATGGAGCCTTTAGAGTACACTAAATACCAATAGCCAGAACACATACAGAGGGAGTGAAGGTGTGAAGAGTACCTATGGTAGCCCTCTACCCACTTTAACTATTGTAATTGAAACTGACCAAACTGGGGTCTGCTACCCCTAGCATTTCCATAGGTCTCTCTCCATTGTTCCCTCTACACTCCATCTCGACTATCACGCATGTGGCAAACATAACGCACCATTTACAACCACTTACAAATTCATATACCCTTTGACAGTGTTGATAAATTTAGCCCATTTGGCCCCATTTATCAACTGTCCAAAGCAACAAATCAAAGCTGAAGTTTCATGGCAGGTTACCTCATGAAGAATACCCCTTCTGTGAAAAAACACTGTCTCGGAGATGAAATGAGGTCCATTAGTTAGAGATAATAAATCATAATAACAATTATTATTATTTATTAAAAAATAGATGTGTTTTTTTCGAAAACTCTTCCTTTACTCTTCTTAATTATTCTTTAAGATCTTTTCAAAGAGCCTTTGTGACCTCCTATCTTGGATGAGAAGAAACATGGCAGATGTGTGATGAAAGTAATAAAAGCTCAAAAAGACAAAAAGACTATTCCCCCCCCCCCCCTACCCTATATGCATTACTCGCGCTCTCAAAGAATCATCCTAAGCCACCTATATAGTTCTGAAAAAACTTGCAACAAGGTTTCAATGACCCCGGGGGCCATTAGTAATAATCGAAAAAAAGCTCAAAGCCCTGAATTAATGAGCCACCAATATGTACCTGTAGATACGATCACTGTGCGCATCTCTGTTCAGATCCCTTGCCAAAGCTTAGTAGAACAAAATCATCTAAAAAGATCATAAACACGAACAAAAGGAAACATTTAAATGAGTGCGTTCCCGGAGGATTTGTTTTGCCAAATAAATTAGGATGGTTCGGCTCTGAACTGATGCCCAGATTTTAAAGTGTTTGCTTTGACAAAGGAGAAAGGAAAAATAATAATAACAAAAAAACAACTAAAGAAAATGGTCGTCAATAAAGCCATGAAGAGTCACATTAATTTATTGCTTTCGTTTTGATGTGTGGCTTCCCGTAATTAAATGGAATTTGTTGTCACTTTTTATGCTATGTAGTAAAAAAACAGCGTAAAATGCTAAACTTCTTTGGAAGAAATAAATCTGTTCAGTACATGGTAAGATCATTTAGATTGCTGGACAGAAAGCAAGAACTGGTGACATTTACAAGTACTTAATATGCTGTCATAACTGCAGCTATATCTTCCCTGTTCTATAAGACTCATGATGGTATATCGGATAGTGACGGGGGTAACATGTGGTGTCGTTTTTACTTGTTGTTTATAGGGGAAAAAATTATATCTACTGGGGAAAAAATTATATCTACTGGTGTCAGAAAGTTATATAGATTTGTAATTTACTTATATTTAAAATATCTCATCGTCCAGCACTTATTAGTTGCTGTATGTGGTGTATTCTTTCCAGTCTGACACAGTGCTCTCTGCTGCCACCTTTGTCGGTGACAGGAACTGTCCAGAGCATGGCTGCCCCCATTTTCAAATAAAGATAGTAGGATAAAAAAAATTGCTATTAAAAGGTTTATGTGAACAAATTATGGTGGCTCAGCGCTTAGTACTGTAGTCTTGCTGGGGTCCTGGCTTTAAATCCCACCAAGGCTAACATCAGCAAAGAGTTTGTATGTTCTCTCCGTTTTTGCGTGGGTTTCCTTCCACACCCAAAAACATATGGATAGGTGACTATAGATTGTGAGCCCTAATGGGGACAGGGACCAGAATTGTCAAACTATACAAAGTGCTGTGGAATCAGTTGGTGCTATATAAATAAGAGTATTATTATAAAAAAGAGACAAGGGTCGGGCATACTGAATTTCAATTGGTCAATATTTTTGTTCTCAGGGAGATAACCCACCAGGTAATGTCTCCCCTGTTCCTATTGAGAATACACAAGCAAACCAAATATCTTTCTCTCTCTTGTGTCCCAGTACGGGTGGTCCACTAAGCTTTATTCCACCTGGGTAAAGTGCCTTTATCAGGTATTGCACTAGAAGGGGATAAAGGTGCTTATTTCTGTTTCCCCACTAGGTATCCCTCTCTGTACCACCACCTTACAGCTACCTTGGGCCACGGCATATCTATCTATCTATCTATCTATCTATCTATCTATCTATCTATCATCTATCTCCTATCTATCTATGGAAGAAGAGATTGCTTATCTCATGTGTATAGCTCATCATCTATAGTTTAGGGGAACTCTTGTGTGCTCTAATAAGGTACTGTATATGGACAGGGGTTGTCCTTATTTTACCACCTCTATAAACAACCACAGACTGAAGTTTGTGGAAGAAGTAAATTCTTTCAACAACATAATAAAGTTGGATGTTACTCTTGTCGAAATAATATGAAAACAACAATGGGGCACTGCACTACAATAGCTGTTTTCCTATGAGGAAATTGCTGAACATGTCGCAATGCCATTATTTAACAAGGATGTAAAATGATCAAACTCAACTTGTACTGCAGTCGACAATAATAAAAGGCTGGATATGTCTAATTTAGTTAGATTTGGGAACTCATGAAAACATAGCAAAGTAATAAAATTACATGTGACAGGTCCCCAAGAAGGGCCCTTTGTCTTTGTGGCATTTTATACATCAATCCCCTGTTATTAGATATGTATATAGCTGGAACGCGTCTTCTACAAACAGATGCGTATCGGCTTCAAAAACCATCAGAGTGTTAATTATTCAGCAGTGCTTGCTGTACAAAACGTCCTGTGCGGAGGGGAAAACGCAAGACATAAAAATACTGGCACATCACTAAGAAGCACATGAAACAAATCGCTGCCTGGATTTGTCAGAGAGAAGTAAATCACAATGTCTTTCAGGATAGGTGTCTGGTGTCTACTGGATGTGGCGTCACATAATGAGACATATTCTAGCCGCTCTAAAATGATGATTATAAATGTGATTTACAAGTGTAAAGATTTTACCTTTATCTGTGTCTGAATCACAAATCTTATAACTACAGTATGTATAATAATCTATCTAGCTATTGTTCTCTCTCCTATTATCTATCCATCCATCTATCTATCTATCTATCTATGCAGGTGCAAGCTGCCATAGCTGAACTACAGATGTAAATATAAAAACTACAGCAGCACATTGCAAACACTAAGATACATACATGATATAGATATTTTAAAATTGCAATACTGCTATAAAAAAACAGTCTGTTAGCATACCATGTATTCAAATAGTGTGCACCATCTCACCATGGTAAGGGAACCTCAGGCACAGGATGGCCCATACACCATAGCATGGGTCTCCAAACTGCAGCCCTCCAGCTGTTGCGAAGCTACAACTCATGCCTGGACAGCTAAAGCTTTGGATTTGGCTGTCCAGGCATGATGGGAAATGTAGTTTTGCAACAGCTGGAAGGCCGCAGTTTGGAGACCCATGCACTATAGAAATGCCTCTCTTGGGCTAGCAGTAAGCCTACAAATTCTAGGCATGTAGGATCAAGCTTTTCTGTATTTCTATATTATACAGTCATGGTCAAAAGTTTTGAGAATGGTACAAATATTAATTTTTTCAAAGTTTGCTTCAGTTTTTAACATGGCAATTTACATATACTCCAGAATGTTATAAAGAGTGATCAGCTTAACAGCAATTACTTGCAAAGTCAATATTTGCCTAGAAAATGAACTTTATCCCCAAAACACATTTCAACATCATTGCAGCCCTGCCTTAAAAGGACCAGCTAACATCGTTTCAGTGATTGCTCCATTAACACAGGTGGGGGTGTTGATGAGGACAGGGCTGGAGATCAATCTGTCATGATTAAGTAAGAATGACACCACTGGACACTTTAAAAGGAGGCTGGTGCTTGGCATCATTGTTTCTCTTCTGTTAACCATGGTTATCTCTAAAGAAACACGTGCAGTCATTATTGCACTGCACAAAAATAGCCTAACAGGGAAGAGTATCTCAGCTAGAAAGATTGCACCTCAGTCAACAATCTATCGCATCATCAAGAACTTCAAGGAGAGAGGTTCCATTGTTGCCAAAAAGGCTCCAGGGCGCCCAAAAAAGACCAGTAAGCGCCAGGACCATCTCTTAAAAGTGTTTCAGCTGTGGGATCTGGCTACCAGCAGTGCAGAGCTTGCTCAGGAATGGCAGCAGGCAGGTGTGAGTGCATCTGCACGCACTGTGAGGCGGAGACTCTTGGAGCAAGGCCTGGTCTCAAGGAGGGCAGCAAAAAAGCCACTTCTCTCCAACAAAAACACCAGGAACAGACTGATATTCTGCAAAAGGTACAGGGAGTGGACTGCTGAGGACTGGGGTAAAGTCATTTTCTATGATGAATCCCCTTTCCGATTGTTTGGGACATCTGCAAAACAGCTTATTCGGAGAAGACGAGGTGAGTGCTACCACCAGTCTTGTCTCATGCCAACTGTAAAGCATCCTGAAACCATTCATGTGTGGGGTTGCTTCTCAGCCAAGGGAATTGGCTCTCTCACAGTCTTGCCTAAAAACACAGCCATGAATAAAGAATGGTACCAGAATGTCCTCCAAGAGCAATTTCTCCCAACCGTCCAAGAGCAGTTTGGCGATCAACAATGCCTTTTCCAGCATGATGGAGCACCTTGCCATAAAGCAAAGGTGATAACTAAATGGCTCAGGGAACAAAACATAGATTTTGGCCGTGAAACTCCCCAGATCTTATTCCCATTGAGAACTTGTGGTGAATCATCAAGAGACAGGTGGACAAACAAAAACCAACAAATTCTGACAAAATGCAAGCATTGATTGTGCAAGAATAGACTGCAATCAGTCAGGATTTGGTCCAGAAGTTGATTGAGAGCATGCCAGGGAGAATTGCAGAGGTCCTGAAGAAGAAGGGTCAACCCTGCAAATATTGACTTGCTGCATTAACTCATTCATACTGTCAATATAAGCTTTTGTTACTCATAATATGATTGCAATTATATTTCTGTATGTGATAAAAACATCTGACAAACACACATAAAAACCAGAGGGCAGCAGATCATGTGAAAATATAATATTTGTGTCATTCTCAAAACTTTTGGCCATGACTGTACTAGGGGGGGGAGTGGGTGCTCCCCTTTGGACTCTAGCACTTCAATCATCCTCTATGGGTCATTAAGGATGGGAAAAGTTGGATCCTACATGCCAAGAATTCATAGGCTTCCACTTTGATTCTCTGTTTGAAGATTTGATGGAATAAAAGCATTGTTTTGAAATGCACATAAAGTGCTTTTCTCCCTGCACTTTCTACTGCATCAAGGCTTCACTTCCTGCATAACGTGGTGATCTCACTTCCTGGATAACAGGGTGATGTCACTTTCTGGAAAACATGGTGATGTCACTTCCTGGAAAAAATGGTGATGTCACGCCCCGACTCCCAGAGCTGTGTGGGCTGTGGCTGCTGGAGAGGATGATGGCAGAGGTATGCTCAGTGTCCCTCCAGTGCCCTGTGCCCCTCAGTGTCCCCCTGCCATCATCCTCTCCAGCATTCACAGCCCGCACAGCTCTGGGTGTCGGGTCGTGACATCACCATGTTATCCAGGAAGTGACATCACCATGTTATCCAGGAAGTGACATCACTATTTTATCCAGGAAGTGACATCACCATGTTTATCCAGGAAGTGACATCACCATGTTATCCAGGAAGTGACATCACCATGTTATCCAGGAAGTGAAGCCTTCCCATAATAAGTGTATATTGGTGATTTGTATAACTTTTGGGGGGCAATACAATACTTTAATAAAGAATTTCACCGGACTTCTCCTTTAAGATTTGTGGTAATATGCCCCCTGACTATCTAACAACCTGTGCACACCTAAAGCCTACCCCTGTGCATGACCCTGTGCATGGGGACATCTATTTATGGATTTGTAATGAATATTCAGTGCTAGCACAATGCATTATGTTTTCCTGTAGTGTTATGTAGAATTTCAAATTGTCTATTGAGATATTTGCAATATTTCTTGCCGCGTCAAACAAAGCTGAGATATCCAGCTTTTGTGTATTCACCAAACCTAGCCCTGGTCGCATCCGGATACCTTCTAGTCGCACGTACTAGTAAAAGGTTTATTTAGAGGGAATATTGTTCATGTTTTTGAAACAATAACAATAGAAAAAAATCCTCAAGGTTGATCTATATTGTCACATCTGGCAGATGAGAAGGTTTCTATGGTAACAGGTTTTGGCATTTGCTTTTATGAGCTGACCATTGCCAATCCCTATTGATTTTATCCCTTAAGCCCCTTGACCTTTAGTGCAATCATGTGTATATAGAGGTTAATCTGTCTGATACTGTATGCTTGCTCACTGCCCAGATTTCTTTATTGGCAATTGAAAGCCCTGTTTTAAAGATACCGGGATGACAGATCCTATCATGGTCACGCATCAATGTCTTCAGTTTAAAGGAAACAGAAGTGTATCAATAGATTTAAATAGCCTCCCAGTAAAATTTCTGGACGAGTGATTGGCAAGACAATCAATATGGCTGCTTGTGTTCTCCTATAATAATAGTGATTGTAATTACATGTGTGGTAATCCCATTGCCTCCCTGACATGCAGGAATATAGTCATTATATAAAAGCAATTTTCTTACACATTGATTGAACTATGAACTATACTTGGTAGCTCCAATGGCTCCTAAAATGTACAGGCGTTGTATTCATCAAGGCCTGGATTTCCCATTCAGAGATTTGGTAGATAATGTGTGATCTTTTTGGTCTCTTAATTTTTTTTGTTTCTCATAGCCCATAGTTATGATAAATATAGCCTCTTCCATTGTCAGCCATGAACTTCTGTGTCCATCCTTATACATATTGTATAGTTTTTGGACACAAATCTTCAAATTCACCATACAGACATATTATAGACATTAGAATAAAAAAAAAAAATAAAAAAAAATTGTCTGCCGACAGTTGCCGAGTGGTTCTGTTTGTGTATAATCCAATGTATAGAATGTATTCTTGCAATACTGTCTGCTGCCACTAGATGTCTCTGCAGTGTGATAATAAAGATAAAGGGGTAGTGTTATTTATTCACTAAATAACACACATTACAAAGTTATACAACTTTGTAATGTATCTTATGTTAGTGAATGGCCCCCTTGCCCGTGTCCCCCCCTCACACACGCTAGACCCGGAAGTGTAGTGCTCTATACTCACTAGATCGTGTCGACCCCCGTCCACCATCTTGTGATAACAATGTCATCTTCGGGAGGCCGGCCGAACCGCTCCGACCGTCCCTTGTGCCGTCCCTTGTCCCTTGTGAGCACAGTTATAGTCGCCTGGACTATTGATTTCTGATTAAAAAAAAGTTCACGACAGTGACATTTTAATGATAAATGAAGTTCACCAGCCCACCTCTCAAAAATGTTGGAAATTTGAAAGTTTGATATATCATTCATGTTGTTATATATATTACCTAAGCCTTTCTTCTTAGATTGCAAAAACAGAAATACAAGTGGGTCTGCTCGAAACCTTGCATTTACTAAGTCTTCTAGTAGATATTAGGTATTTAAAGAATTCGTTTTTGGGAATGCCATAAGCTTGTTCAAGTTTACAGAACGGTAAAGGGATCCCTCTGTTTAACTGGTTATTCTGATCCTAAGCACTTGAACCTGTAGGTTGCTGTTGCACTTTGTTTTTTTGTATGTACCATGACCTACAGTATACCTGTTCGTCGGATTATGTTTCCTGCCTGATGCCTGTCTGTACTGTGTGCATCTCCTGTTGCCGATTGTCTGACCATTCAAATCAATTTAAAAAGTGCCACAGAGCAGGAGAGGCTTTTTATAGGGATTTGCTGCTGCTCTGGACAGTTCCTGACAAGGACAGAAGTGGAGAGAGTACACCACTTCCTGGAAGACATCCAGCAACGGATAAGAATTTTTTTTTCTGAACTACCCCTTTAAGTATCAATCTCTAATACAGACATAGAAGCACCAGCAGCATAGAGGACATTATATAACAATACTGAGCAGTGTTCCTGTAACTCTATCTATCTATCTATCTGAGATAAGCGAGTAGTGAAATATTCGACTTTCGAGAATACGAATCCAACAGGCACCGATATTCGACTATTCGATCCCATTATAGTCTATGGGAAAAAAATTTGCGGCACTTGGAAATCAAAATTCGACCACTTGGAGGTCACCAAGTCCCCCATGAAACCTCCCTAAATGATGCCAACACCCCCGGAATGTCACTATGACATCAGGGGGAGCATGCCTGGGTGCACCCAACACCCCAAAATCGCAGTATAATGCCACTCTCCGCAGTTGCGAAGGAAAAATATTTGCAAACGCTTTACAAACATTTATGGCAATGTTCACACATTTCGTTCGTATTTCTTGCGCAGCGTTACATACATGATTCCAATGTGCGTCCGCAGAGCGTCATGTTATTCTCGTGTATCACGCGTAATGTTGTACGAACGTTACTGGAACAGTATGTATGACGTGCCTTTTTCTGAGCTACTGGAACAATATGTATGACGTGCCTTTTACTGGGCTTCTAAAACAGTATATATCAGGTGCCCTTAGTGGGCTACTAGAACAATATGTATAACGTGCCCTTAGTGGGCTAAACCAGGGACACTATAAGTCACTTGTACACACAGGGTACTGAAATGAATACACCTGCTGATGCTGATGCTGCTGTTATATCATCTATGTCTTAGCACTGAGAAGTGCTTTTGATTCAGAGATGACTTATTGGCTTGATCTTAGCCCTGAAAAGGACTTTTGGGTTCAGTAGTAATCCTGCCTAACCAAAACGCTACTAAAACCTATCTCTCCCTGCTCCAGGATCTTTCCCTGGCTAGGTTGAAAGCTCATCTGCGGTCGAGAGGAGGGAGCCAAGTATTCAAGATTTAAGGTCATGTGGTTCAGCCATCCAATGAGGGTAGACGCCATTTTCGCGCTGCGTGCGTACTGCCAGGGTCCCTCACGGCCTCCCTGCATGGTCATTGGATTAAAAAAAGCGCCAACTGCGATGGGAGGGCTTTCGAGGGCTATCTATCTATCTATCTATCTATCTCTTTCTCTCTTATAATTATACTTGTTTATCCAATTGAGTTCATCAGTTTTAACCCGGAGCGTGAGATACATCCATTACAGCTTCCAGCTTTTATCAATATCACATCAGTGTCACTGAGATCCCTGGAAAACACACGATTCCCGAGATAGTTGTGAGCATAAGGAAGATCTCAACGACTACACCACAGAGGTAATTGAGCGGAAAGATGATTTTAAAGATAAATAATTGAAAGGCGCAGCCTACACACTTGCTATTAAATGAGGTAGGGGAGCATGGAAATTAAACAAATTATTGATTCACAACAAGCAATTATGCTATTTGTACCAGGGGAGGGGGTTCTATCACAGGATGTCAGGAGCTTTGTATCGGTTAACACAACCACAATATGTTGCCGGTGTCTACATAGAGAAAACGGCAAAGGAAACCCTTTGCTGCCGATGCCTTTATTTCTAAGCATTGGGGATCTATCTATCTATCTATCTATCTAGTGGTAAACTCCACAGCACTCAGGTTCAAGTTGAACAAAAAGGTGAATTTATTTGTGCATAAGTCCAGCATGCCTCGTTAGCGCAGTTGGTAGCGCGTCAGTCTCATAATCTGAAGGTCGTGAGTTCGATCCTCACACGGGGCATTCCTCGCCTCTTTGCTGTACTTATGCACAAATAAATTCACCTTTTTGTTCAACTTGAACCTGAGTGCTGTGGAGTTTACCACTATATATATCGTTGGAATCCTTGGTCAGGACCCTCCGCTGGCACCGCCGACATCTACTGCTGTGCTGCTCAATTTGCTTCTTTCTATCTATCTATCTATCTATCTATCTATCTATCTATCTATCGCTGTACCATGTTTTCCAGACTGCTCTCAGGCTGTATCCACCATCTTCACGGAGCCGACAGCCTGCAGGATTAAAGCACTGATCAGTTTTGCTTTGTACTAAGCAAAATTAATCTCATTCGTTCATCTCTAGTAAAGATGTATTAGAAGACTTTCCAAAACCAGCTTTTTTTAACAACATTTAGAAAGATGCTTCACAGAAAGCCGCATGAACATAGGCACAATAATCTGGAGCAGATCCTACTCATTTTGGTTGGAGATAGGGATGGTCCGAACAGAGTTTGGTTCGGGTTCCTACGAGCCCGAACCCTCAGTAATGATTCACGCTGTCTGCCCGCTCCGTGGAGCGGGCGGATCCAGCGGGAGGACCGCCTGGAAAACTGGGATACAGCCATAGCCATAGGCTGTATCCCAGTTTTCTAGGCGTTCCTCCCGCTGTATCCGCCCGCTCCACGGAGCTGGCAGACAGCGGGAATCTGCTGCCGAGCGTTCGGGTTCATATGAACCAGAACCTCGGCAGGTTCGGACCATCCCTAGTTGGAGAGATTACTAGCCATGCTCTGTGACCTGTGGAGATGTCATACTACAGGGAGTGGGTGACAGAGCTCTGAGTTATTAAGCTCTGAGCTCCAAATCTTAATATATATTTTGATTGATGTCTTATCTATACATTGGTGTCCTCTTTCACTGTAATCCTGTCTGTGATGATAGGGAGGACACTATTAGAAAGTAATTTGTGCAGAACAGGAAGGGCCACATGTATCATCCGGCGAACGGATGATTTTTGGCGGAAAGTGCCGATTTGCGTATTATTTTATACGCAAATGGCCGATTTGCGAATAAAATATTCGCAAATCGGCACTTTCCGCCGAGTACGCCAGGGGGCGGAAAGGGGGCGGAAAGTAGGCGGGAAGTGGGCGGAACGGAGGGCGCGGACTCAGAGTCCGCGCGATTTATCATCCGTTCCGCCCAAATGTACGCCGAAAACCTACTCCAGTCCTCAGCTGGCGTAGGTTTTCGGCGGTGCGCACCGGCGCGCACAGGATTTATGTACAGGCAGTCCGCCTCTACATAAATCCCCGTACCGCCGGAGCTGTGGGGGCATTTTTAAGTCCGGCGTAAAAAACGCCGGACTTAATAAATGCCTCCCGCAGTGTCAGCTTATAATTAGGCTCAATGGCCTGAAAAAAAACTGCAAGACCAACAGTTCTTAAAATATTTTTAACATAGGAACTTTATTTAAACAATAGGTCATTTTCTGATGACATATTAAAGGGGTTCTCCAGCACTACAAAAACATGGCCACTGCTTTCGTCCAGAGAAAGCAGTGTCTCTAGTTTGGGTGGGGTTTTGCAATGTAGTTCCGTTGAAGTTAATAGAGCTTAATTGGAAACTACACCTGAACTGGAGACAAGTGTCATTGTTTTCTAGTGCTGGATAACCCCTTTAAAAGGCGTTGATTGTGTTGATATGGTTCCTAGTATCATAATATAGAGCTATTTTGCAGCTTGCGGCACATACCATTCTGCCACACGAGGCAGGGAGACAGTCGGCTACAACTAGTAATCTGGGTCAACTAGTAATCTGGGCAGGGAGCCACCTGTGACTAGTCATAGGTGGGATGAATGACAGGCAGAGAGGCCCGTCAGTGGCCTAACTTTCTGAGGTTTTCAGGTGGACCAGACAATCTCCCCTCTGTCCCACAGTAGGGGCTTGTGAAAAAATGGTCTAATCTCCTACTGATGTTAATAGAGAATACACAGATCATAAGAACAGGTGCCCGAGAGGGTTGTATGTGTGTATGAAGGCTGACTTGTCCCAGCCATGGCTGAATATGTTTTCTGCCCCTCTCATGGCACTAAGTGCTATATTACGTGTCTGCTTTACCAGTAGTGATTTTGTACACAGGGTGGACTGTCCTATCAGTAAACCAGGGGCAGATAATAATGTAGTTAGTTTGGGTGACCACCTAGGGCCCTAGGCACCTAGGGGGCCCCTGGCCATCCAAACCACCAACGTCATAGCAACTACACTACAGTCAAGTGGCACTGTAGTGCAGCACATCATTCAGGTGCTCACCAGACTATCCTCCAATGGACCCCTGAGTGATGTGCAGCAATTTTCCATTGCATTTGATTCTTAGAAGCACACATGCAGTTGAAAAGTGCCTTCCCCAGATGCAGTGCTGCAATGCTCCTGCAAAGTGGATGAGACTTCCGGGGCAGACAGCGTCTGTAACACACAAGACACGAGCTGGGAGAGGAGTAACGTGTGGAAATGTGTGGGAGTTTGTTTTTTTATTTTACTTTTATATAGTCATCATATATCCACCACTACTAGGGGGACTACACACAGGGGGCCATAATCTTCTATATATATCCAACTTCTTCAGCCATTATTCAAATTCCCGAATGGTCTTAATTAAGCATACCCAAGTTGTGTACTTTAATGGTGAAAGACCTAGAGGGAGTGCATGTCTTTCCTTTTCCTATGGTAATGTCAGGAAGGGAATGGAAAAGACACAGAGACAAATGCAGTCCTAGTCTGGCACCCGCCCCAGCTGTCCCTACCTGCTTGCCTCAAACAGTACTAAGAATTACTGCGGACAACTGGTCGACAAACCTTCCACTGAAATAAGTGCAATACAAAATCAAAACAAGACAAACAAACACAATATAGAATGGTTAGGGAACAAGGTCAGCAACAACCCGGCATAGAAGGTACAAAATCAGAATCCAAGGTCAGGTTACAAAATCCAAAAGGTCAGAACAACATTAATAGTAAGTGAGGAGAATGCTAGGCCAAGGCACAAGGTGCTATCACAGGCACTGGAATGAGACCAGGGGCTAAGATTTAAGGTAAACAGGAACCTAGATGCCGACTAGTGATGAGCGAATAGTGAAATATTCAAATATTCGATATTCGTTCGAATATCTCCCCGATAGTCGGCTATTTAATCAAATATTTGTTCCCATTAAAGTCTATGGGAACAAGTATTCGTTTATTGAAAAACATCTATTCGACCATTTGGAGGTCACCAAGTTCGCAATGACACCACAGGAAATGATGCCAACACCACTGGAATGCAACTGGGACAGCAGGGGAAGCATCTGACACCCCAAAATCGCCGGTAATAAAGTCACCTGTTATACAGGTGAATTACCTGGTTATTAAAGGGTGCATGAATATTTTATAGGTACAGCTGGTTGGCTGTATTATGTAGCACGTAGCACTAGGTGAGAAGAGTGCCTTATAGTAGCATAGCAGCCTGCTTACACCACCCTTTGTATTTATGTATGATGTAGCAGCACATAGCAATGGATGAACACACATACTACAATTTTTTTTAGATCAAGCACTCTAGCACGTATCAGCAGCACAAAGCACTAGGTGAGCAGAGTGCCTTATAGTAGCACAGCAGCCTGCTTGTACCACCCTTTGTATTTATGTATGATGTACAGATGTAGCCAGGGTTAACTTGATCACAATGACGCATTTAACTCGACACTCTAATTGACTTAGCATAGCTCCCTGACACAATTGTTGAGTCAGGGATCATGTTGACCCTGGCTATATCTGGAGCAGCACGTAGCACTGGATGAACACACAAACTACAATTTTTTTTAGATCAAGCACTCTAGCACGTATCAGCAACACAAAGCACTTGGTGAGCAGAGTACTTGCACTACCCTTTCTATTTATGTATGACGTAGCAGCACGTAGCACTGGATGAACACACGTATACAGTATATGTTATTGGGTCATGTGACTATGCCATCCAATCATTGTTATTCTTGTTTCTCGCAATGCTACATACACCAAGGGGCTGTGGCAGCCTCCCTGCATGTTGATTGGCTGAAAAACAGGATAGAGGGGGGATTTTAACGCTCATCGAATATTTATAGAATATTCAGCGAACTATTTGATAATATTCGATATGATCGAATACCTTAATATTCGATCGGATATCTATTCGATCGAACAGTATTCGCTCATCACTAGTACTGGCAGCAAACTGGCTAGGTCAGCTGTCAGTGACCATCAAGGGTACACCTGAAACGTGCAGGGCAGCTGTTAAGGACGCCGTGGACGCGCCCACGGCAACCGATCCTGCTCGTTGCGAATGACGCCGTCGGCGTCATTCTCAGCCAAGTCAGGCGCCTCGGCAGAGGCAGAGACCGAGCACGCGGCTCGACTCCTGACAGGTAAATGATTGTAGCCATGTATCTTTATGCACGGGTGGCATTTCTTGCCACTTAGTTCCTGGTGCACATGGCCTGTTAGCCCTTAAAGCTTTTCTTCTGCACAGACCACATTAACAGCTGAGTGAGTGGGTAACACATGCGTGTTTAGACCTAGACCTGCCCCAGCCTTGGGCGAATGTGATGTGTGGGCCTTTTACTGACACCAAGGGCCATATTTGAGGACCCCACACTGTATCACGTTCACCATTATTGGCGCTGAAGATACAAATAGCTCTGACTGCTTCTGGTGACATTACTATCCGGGATGTAATTGTATAGTTTAATTGACCTTCCCTAATTTATTATAACTACACCTATTTTTGATTAGCCAATAAATCTTCTTGGATTACTCATCAATAACTTTACTCAATTACACACAATCTTTTTTTTTTTTTTTTTTTACGACCGGATGAAAATTTCGTTTTTAAGAACGTAGCACTGCAGTACTGCTTAATATTTCCAAAGAGTGATTCTTTAGCAAAAACCTTTGACAATATTATTTTCCCGACTCTCTTTCTTTCTGCTGATGCATATGATTATTAAAACCAATGCTCGGCATTTTATCGAAAAAGACCTTGTGCATATATAGTTGTCTCTACTGGGAGTCCGTAGCATGCTAAATGCTGGAAGATTATTCTAATAAAGAATATTAAATAGGTTTCATGGAAAGTAATAGAAACTTATATCCGCGGATGGAAGCACGGGTGTTAAATCCAAGGTTCAACTTCGATGCTCTTTTTTATTTTTTTTAGGGGGTTAAAAAAAATTCTCTAAGCAGAAAGAAAAATTAAATGAGAAAATATCAGCTTGAAAAAGTGTAAATTAGATTTTGATTAAAATCACTCACACATACAATTTTAGGTAAACTAATTTTGTACGAGCGAATATGTAATTTTAATATCTCTCCTGTCAGCAACCACCTTCGGGAAGGTAGAGAAAAGGACATGGGCTGCTTTCAGAAAGACGACATTGACATCTGAAGCTTTTTAAATGGTGGAAATTATTGGAACATTTGACACAAGACGGAGATCAATAGGTGTCTATGCAATGGAATATTTTTTTTTTTTACGGATGTTTTCTCCAGATATTTCTTGTTTGGAAAGAAAGTCGACAAACATTTCTGAGTAAGAAGTAATATTATCAAGTTCACCTTTAGACAAGCCAAGGTAACTGGCTATAAAATATAAAGTCTGCTACTATTTGCCATCAGACATTGGAGATCTGGTGACTAGGATGGCTCTAGGCCACTCATGTAAAAACTTCTCATGTGAGACCATCCGTCCTTAGTCTGGAGAATATCACAGGTGGACACACTCTGGAAGCCACAAGGAGGCACAACACAATACTGGTTGGGGATGGGAGAGCACAGGCTGCAGGTGCAGTCTTCAAGTAAGCCATACAGGTAAGGGATACCAGGTATAAATAGGAGTATCTGCTCCTGTATATACATTCTAAAGCACACTACACCAGAAGTGTAGCCTACCACAGAAATAGAGTAGGACTATGCTACCACTTGGGGAACATATTGGGGAAAGTCAGCCATCTTGTAATATTGACGGCTGCAAATAATGATCATGAGATTGTGAGCCCAAAATATAGTAGCCACAGTACTAGGACTATCAGGGGGGATTAACTTTACTATGGGCCCCGGGCTGTTTACCAAGCTTACCCCCCCCAACCAACTGTAACTATGGCGGCACTAACTTAAGTCTTTTTCCTCCACAATGCAGCCTGTAAAGGACCTGTGGTGACATCATTGTCACATGATAAAGTCCTTCAATATATTCTCTAATGTTACTGCATTGTCTCCTGGCTGCAATTTTGCCATGATTTGTGCAAAACTGTAGTAAAAAGCAGTCATTTTTATGTAAATCATGACTGAACATAAGTCTATTTGGGGGGCCATTGGCCCCTCAGGAGCTCAGGGCCCCGAGCTACCGCATGAAACGGACCTATTATAATCCGCTACTGAAGACTGTCACAGAATTGTGAATTTGTTAAAGCATGTTGTTGTAAAAGTGTGCAAAATTGGAAAATCACTATTTATAATAAATCAGCCAGTCAATCATCCAATTTCCACCATGGTCAGCAATGGACTTTGGTGGACCAGCGGCGTAATATCAATTTTTTTCCCAGGACAAGAGTGGAGTGTGACCACTGATTACGTAAAGAACACACTCAGTTCAGTAATGAAACCCAACTTGTATAACACAGTAGGAGTGGAGTGCATGCACTGATTTAGGAAAGCGCACGCTCAGTTCAGTAATAAAACCAAATTTGTCTAAGAGTAGGAGTGAAGTGCGAGCAATGATTATGTAAGGCGCACACTCCATTCACTGATCCCAATAAATTGGTATAGCTCAATAGGAGGTTACAGTGCCCAGTGAATGAATAATATGGACTGTGTCTTCACTGGTCCCAGTGAATTCCTATAGGCAACCAGTAACTTAGTAAACTGGAAACTTGGTTGACAGTTACAACAAACAATCACCCACAATCAGCCCTCCTAACCTCTCCTCTTTCCCTATAGCGCTCTGTTAGTCTCTCCCTTCTCTGCTCTAACTGCCTGCTGCCATCCTGCTCTCTCCTCCACACACAGCCGACTGGCCACCTCCTTAACGAACCTCCTTATATAGAGGGTGAGGGGGAGGTGCTGACATCACAGGGGGGCCTGCAGCAGATTGGACGGGCCCTAGGGATTATGGTTAATCCCTTTCTCCCTCCCAGTGATGCTCCAGACAGCATGTGCGGCCACCAATTCGGTGCTTTTGTGAATTTCCTTAACGAATTGGCGGGAAAAGTGAATTGACAGGCCGATTCAATGAATTCGCTTCACTCATCTCTAATCATGAACATTATTTGCAGCCATCTATGTTACTAGATGGCTACCTTCTGCTATATTCCTGAAGTGAGAACATAGCCTAGTACTGTATGCATTGTCACTTTGCCAATGGGAAAGTGAGTGACGATGCATACAGTATGCAGCTTACACCTTACACCCTTACATCTTTCAATAGATTCAAGCTAAATTTTAGTGCTTCAGGTAGTGTGAGCTGTAAATATGGCCCTGATCACTTTGAATATGACAGGATATGCACTTAGTTTTGTGGCTGTAACAATCGAATATAAGGTAATTTGCGAGAATTAATAATAATAAATAAATAATAATAATGCAATTTTTCTGACATTTTTATGAGCCGTAAAATGGATGTTTTATGGCTCAAGGAATGGATTTGTATGTGAACATAGTCTTAATTCTGTTTATTTGCTTGGCATATTTTCTACTGGTGGACATAAATCTTTGCTTATGTCTTTGTTTACTTTGGAAAATGCCTTTTTTGTTGGAAGGGTCCTTCAATATTTAGGCTATGTTCACATTAACAATTCATTTAAATGGCCGCCTGATTAATTGATAAATCAATCCTTAATAAAGGCTCTGCAGACGAGTGCGGATCTCCTCGATTGGGGGACCCTAACACACAGAATCAGGGGCTCAACTAGAAATGGCTGGGCCCTATAGCTAACTTTTGTTTGCCCCCTTTCCCCCGACTGACCCCAAACCCGTCAAATGTAGTCATAACATTTAACTGCAAGTGCTTGACCGGAGTGCTTGCAGTTTAAGTGGCATTTGCAGCACCCTAAAGGCTCGCTTAGCCATCGGGTGATGCAAATAATCAGCGGGCCCCGTGTATTGCAGGAATGGCCCAATGGGACATTCTTCTCTTTTAAGTCATTAAAATCCCTCTAATTAGCGGATTCCAATTGCAAACAGTATTGTCTGTAGTCTGGTTCTGTAAGTAGAAGTTACCCTTAGATTAGACATTTTTCAGAAACAAAGAGTCAATAGAGAAATATAAAAACGCAAAATTTACTGGATTTTTTTTCCAGTTTGCAGTTTTTTTTTTTAAATCACAGAAGAGTCTGCGTTTTTTTCTCTACAGACTTATATAGGGGAGTAAAAATGCCAGAAATAAATGTAATCTAAAACTAGATTTGCATTTCCAGGGAAATACATAGTGCTTGAAAAGAGCGCCCCTTTACCAGTGACTTTCATTTAACTTTAATCCTGGGTGCCGTCCCTTTAAGAGCGACTTGGGTCCCATCCCTTTAAGAGCAACTTGGCTCCCGTCCCTTTAAGAGCGACATGGGTCCCTTTAGGAGCGACCTGGGTCGCTTTAAGAGCAACGTGGGTCCCTTCGCTCTTAAAGAGACCCAGGTCACTCTTAACGGAACCCAGGTCGCTCTTAAAGGGACCCAGGTCGCTCTTAAAGGTACCTAGGTTGCTCTTAAAGGGACCCAGGTCGCTCTTAATGAGACCCATTTCACTCTAAAAGGGACCCAGGTCGCTCTTAAAGGGCCCCCGTTGCACTTAAAGGGACCCAAGTGACTCTTAAAGGGAACCAGGTGGCTCTTAAAGGGACCTATTTCGCTCTTAAAGGGACCCATTTCGCTCTTAAAGGGACATATTTCGCTCTTAAAGGGACCCAGGTCGCTCTTAAAGGGACCCTGGACGCTCTTAAAGGGACCCTGGACGCTCTTAAAGGGACCCTGGACGCTCTTAAAGGGACCCTGGATGCTCTTAAAGGGACCCTGGACGCTCTTAAAGGGACCAAGGTCGCTCTTAAAGGGACCCATTTTGCTCTTAAAGGGACATATTTCGATCTTAAAGGGACCTAGGTCGCTCTTACAGGGACCAATTTCACTCTTAAAAGGACCAATTTCACGCTTAAAGGGACCCATTTCGCTCTTAAAGGGACCCATTTCGCTCTTAAAGGGACCCATTTCGCTCTTAAAGGGACCCAGGTCGCTCTTAAAGGGACCAATTTCACTCTTGAAAGGACCAATTTCACGTTTAAAGGGACCCATTTCACTCTTAAAGGGACCAAGGTCGCTCTTAAAAGGACCCATTTTGCTCTTAAAGGGACATATTTCGCTCTTAAAGGGACATATTTTGCTCTTAAAGGGACATATTTCACTCTTAAAGGGACATATTTTGCTCTTAAAGGGACCCAGGTCGCTCTTAAAGGGACCAATTTCGCTCTTAAAGGGACCCATTTCGCTCTTAAAGGGACCCAGGTCGCTCTTAAAAGGACCCATTTTGCTCTTAAAGGGACATATATCGCTCTTAAAGGGACCCAGGTCGCTTTTAAAGGGACCCATTTTGCTCTTAAAGGGACATATTTCGCTCTTAAAGGGACATATTTTGCTCTTAAAGGGACCCAGGTCGCTCTTAAAAGGGACCCATTTTGCTCTTTAAGGGACCAAGGTCGCTCTTAAAGGGACCCAAGTCGCTCTTAAAGGGACCCATTTTGCTCTTAAAGGGACATATTTTGCTCTTAAAGGGACATATTTCGCTCTTAAAGGGACCCAGATCGGTCTTAAAGGGACCCAGGTCGCTCTTAAAGGGACCCATTTAGCTCTTAAAGGGACATATTTCGCTTTTAAAGGGACCCAGGTCGCTCTTAAAGGGACAAATTTCACGCTTAAAGGGACCCAATTCGCTCTTAAAGGGACCCATTTCGCTCTTAAAGGGACCCATTTCGCTCTTAAAGGGACCCATTTTGCTCTTAAAGGGACATATTTTGCTCTTAAAGGGACATATTTCGCTCTTAAAGGGACCCAGATCGCTCTTAAAGGGACCCAGGTCGCTCTTAAAGGGACCCATTTAGCTCTTAAAGGGACATATTTAGCTTTTAAAGGGACCCAGGTCGCTCTTAAAGGGACAAATTTCACGCTTAAAGGGACCCAATTCGCTCTTAAAGGGACCCATTTTGCTCTTAAAGGGACCCATTTCGCTCTTAAAGGGACCCATTTCGCTCTTAAAGGGACCCAGGTCGCTCTTTAAGGGACCAATTTCACTCTTAAAGGGACCCAGGTCGCTCTTAAAGGGACCCATTTTGCTCTTAAAGGGACATATTTTGCTCTTAAAGGGACATATTTCGCTCTTAAAAGGGACCCAGGTCGCTCTTAAAGGGACATATTTCACTTTTAAAGGGACCCAGGTCCCTCTTAAATGGACCAATTTCACTCTTAAAGCGACATATTTCGCTCTTAAAGGGACCTAGGTCGCTCTTAAAGGGACCCAGGCCGCTCTTAAAGGGACCCATTTTGCTCTTAAAGGGACCAATTTCACGCTTAAAGGGACCCATTTTGCTCTTAAAGGGACATATTTAGCTCTTAAAGGGACATATTTTGCTCTTAAAGGGACCCAGGTCGCTCTTAAAGGGAACCATTTTGCTCTTAAAGGGACCCATTTCGCTCTTTAAGGGACCAAGGTCGCTCTTAAAGGGACCCAGGTCGCTCTTAAAAGGACCCATTTTGCTCTTAAAGGGACATATTTCGCTCTTAAAGGGACCCAGGTCGCTCTTAAAAGGACCCATTTTGCTCTTAAAGGGACATATTTCGCTCTTAAAGGGACCCAGGTCGCTTTTAAAGGGACCCATTTTGCTCTTAAAGGGACATATTTCGCTCTTAAAGGGACCCATTTCGCTCTTAAAGGGACCCATTTTGCTCTTAAAGGGACTCAAATCGCTCTTAAAGGGACCCAGGTCACTCTTAAAGGGACCCAGGTGGCTCTTAAAGGGACTCAAATCGCTCTTAAAGGGACCCAGGTCACTCTTAAAGGGACCCAGGTGGCTCTTAAAGGGACCCATTTTGCTCTTAAAGGGACCCATTTCGCTCTTAAAGGGACCCATTTCGCTCTTAAAAGGGACCCATTTCGCTCTTAAAGGGACCCAGGTCGCTCTTTAAGGGACCAATTTCACTCTTAAAGGGACCCAGGTCGCTCTTAAAGGGACCCAGGCCGCTCTTAAAGGGACCCATTTTGCTCTTAAAGGGACCCAGGTCGCTCTTAAAGGGACGCATTTTGCTCTTAAAGGGACATATTTTGCTCTTAAAGGGACCCAGGTCGCTCTAAAAGGGACCCATTTCGCTCTTAAAGGGACCCATTTCGCTCTTAAAGGGACCCAGGTCGCTCTTAAAGGGACCCATTTCGCTCTTAAAGGGACCCAGGTTGCTCTTAAAGGGACCCAGGTTGCTCTTAAAAGGACCCATTTTGCTCTTAAAGGGACATATTTTGCTCTTAAAGGGACCAAGGTCGCTCTTAAAGGGACATATTTCGCTCTAAGGGACATATTTCGCTCTTAAAGGGACCAAGGTCACTCTTAAAGGGACATATTTCGCTCTAAGGGACATATTTCGCTCTTAAAGGGACCCAGGTCGCTCTTAAAGGGACATATTTTGCTCTTGAAGGGACTTATTTTGCTCTTAAAAGGACCCAGGTCGCTCTTAAAGGGACCCGGGCCGCTCTTAAAGGGACCCAGATCGCCCTAGCAACATGGGTCCATTTTAAGAGCAACATGCGTCCCGTCCGTTTAAGAGCAACTTGGGTCCCGTTTCTTTAAGAGCGACTTGGATCCCTTTAAGAGCTACATAGGACTTTTTATGAGCGACTTGGGTCCCGTCCCTTTAAGAGCGACTTGGGTCCCGCCACTTTAAGAGCGACTTGGTTACCTTTAAGAATGACTTGGGTCCCTTTAAGAGCGACATGGCTCCCGTCCCTTTAAGAGCAACTTGGGTCCCTTTAAGAGCGACATGGCTCCCGTCCCTTTAAGAGAGACTTGGGTCCCTTTAAGAGCGACTTGCGTTCCTTTAAGGGTGACCTGGGTCCCTTTAAGAGCGATCTGAGTACTTATAATGGTAAAGATCATTGCTCGGTTACCATGACAATCTTACTCATGTCAGTGAGACAAAATCGTTAAGGACCTTCCATATAGTACATCTTCTATTGGCCAATAGTGGACATGTGACTGTGGATGGTGTGATACATTGCATGACGAGACCTTAGAGTTCCTATTGGCTGCTATATTTCAGCTATTTGCATATGTGCTGTGATTGGCTGTCAGCGGTTAGAGTGTGGCCATTATTTGCAATGGGACATTATTTTCTATGGGAAATTCGTGGTCTTTAAACGTAAATTTCTTAAAAACGACAAATCCGATCGAAACGAAAAATAGATAGCACACCACACACCGCCGAGGGCTTCGAAACGCAGTTTGAATAGAGTGTGTGCACAAAGTGGTTCGGGCTGTATTACGCGCAGAAAAATGAAGAAGAAGAAGAAGAAGAAGAAGAAACGGAAGAAGAATACGGATTACAATATAGTGCTTTCAAGCACTATAATAATAAAAATTCACATAACATATGTAAAAAAAAACAACAACAAACAAACCAAAAAGCAGTAGATAAAACTGCCTTAATGTAGGACTGGGGGATCTAACACATCAAGAGGGAGAAGAAAAGGCATGTCGTTTGCAGTGACAGCGAACACATTATAGGGGGAGAGGAATATTTCCGTTACTTCTGACTATAGATTTTTCTGAGAAGACATCTTCAGAAGGGTCAGAGCAACATGGAAAAAGCAAGTCAGCAAAAAACAAAAAACAAAAAAAAAAACATATCTATTAAAGGTCTAGGAACTCCATGACCTATCAGACGTTCTCATACTAAACCTTCATATTAAAAAAACAAATCAAAACATTTTCATTATTGCTACTTTGAACCTCGCTTCTGATGCAAGCCTGCGGCTCTTCGCAGGATCCATTCAATACATGCACGTATGTACCTGGATAGCAGAGCATCGATGCAGAAGCGCCTTTTATCTACATAGGTGGTAAACAAAGGGATCCCAGCCTCTTCCCTCCTGCCGCCAGCCACACAATTTCATAAGAAATAAAATGAAATATTGACAGCGGATTATTAGTTATATTATTAATGCTCAGAACGAGCCATACCATCCTATACGATAACTTAATTTCTCCCATCCGAATGGCTGATCCACAATGAAATATCCTAAGGTGCACAAAGGCTGTTTGATGGAATAACGCACAAACAAGAGCTGCAGATGAAGCAGAATAAGTGGCGAAAAAATGGATGTTAAAAGAAAAAGTAAATACAAATTATTTTTTTTTTAAATGAAAAAGGAAGCAATAATGGGTAAAATTGGTTTAAGTGCCTGTTTGAAAGCATGACTACACCTTAATCAGATTGCACCATGGTGTACTGAGTCCCATGGGGAGAAAATTGCATTTGAAAGTTTGAACGGCAGGCCCAGATGTGTATCTCCTGTAATTTCATGCTTAAGCTTCCATAGGCTGCTACATGTCTCCCCGCAGCTCCTTCTCCCACCCGTCACCGACGGCATTATTAGTACAAGGAGTTTCGTAAATGTTAATGAGGTTTGAAACGATCAGTTTTGGGTCTGCGAGAAATAGCAGCTGCAGGTAATTTGGAAGGGTGTACAGACAGGAAATTAAAGAAAGGAGCTGGAAAATCATAAATTACTTAACAACCTTGATCTAAAATGCCGTTTAACCTGCTGCTAGGCAGGCGAGGCCGTTCAATCTGGTTTAACCCTTTCACATTACGATGTATGGAAATTTTGTTTATAGCCATGTGCATCATTCATGCCCATCATATTTGTAGACTCCTTCCTTTTTTAGATGCCCTCATGCAACTTTGCCTATAAATGTAATTATTTGTAAAAGTGCAAAAATGGTTGCAACCCAGATTTTCTTAAAACTATCTTATTCTTAAAAAGGAGTACTCTGCCCCCCCCCTTTAACCCCCCCCCCCCCCCCAAAAAAAAACCCCCAGCCATACACAGAAAATATACTTACCGGTAACGATCGCCGTTCGAATTTCTATGTTTAGCCAATCACAGCTGAGCAGCTAATGATGCAGCAGAGGGGGGCCGGAGTGAGGGACAGCTGGAGCGGGCCTGCCTCCCGGAGATGACGTCGTCGACCCAAGATGGCGGCTGGTGTCGACAGCAATTAAGTATACTGCACCACACTTCCTCTTATATTATGGCTATATTCCCACTACTGAACACGCTGTCCTATATCTGGGAAAGGTATCCGTCTATTGATAATAACAGCCGCTAATAATGATCATGATCATTTCTTGTGGCCGTCAATATTAACAGATGGCTGCCTTTTTACACAATAAGGCTATGTTCACACAACGTTTTTTCAGCTCCGTTTAAAATTATGTTTGTCATTTTGAGTCTAAAATAACGGACGTAATTTAGCTGTCTGGCCTCCCCTCAGTGCAATGACGGCTGTTGGTACATTATTCTAGTTTTGGGTTACTAATTGTCCTTTGGGTGTGGCTTAATTATAAAGTTCATTGAACTTAATTATAAAAACGGAGAAAGAGCGGTGACAAAAGAAAAACTGTGTGAATAACAAATAAAAAATGTCCGCTGTTAGCAAAAGACGTCCGAAAATAATTGTCATGATCATGATTTTGACTTCCGCGGTGATAACGTCCGTTATTCAATACATAGTGTGCATTGGACGTTTGTCTTTCCATTGACTTCAATGCATTGCATTGCGTCAGACGTTATTTTAAATTGCAAATGCCAACGCCTTTTCTTTATTTTTGACATTGTGTGAACATAGCCTAATCCCGTAGTGGGAACATAGCCTAAAGGAGGTACCTGTAATGAGGCAACAACTTCACTTTTTCATATTATACTATAGTATAAAAACAATGATAGCTGTAGGGCTGTAGATCATGGACATCTAGCTAATAAACTGAAGTCCTCTGAGGCCTTTTAACCAGTCCCTATCCATCTCTGAGGTTTGTTTCCTAAGCATTTTACTGTATATATAAATGGCCTTCTTCACGAGGAGCCTTGGTCAGCAGCATTATATATTCATGCAGCGCTGTTTAACATTCTGTATTGTTAACATTCCTAATCAGAATTCCGCAGAATAATTTCAGGATAAACCTAGAATTACTGTATTTAATGATGATTCTGCTCATAAGTGTAAAACGAGTCTCCCAGAACAGTCAAAGTGTTAATAGATTAATAGCTTTACTTGCTTCCCACAACTAATGTGGTGACTTTAAGGCTATGTTCACATTTGTTGATCTATTTTAAAGCATAAAATGCTCGTATTACATTTCAAAATCCATCTAGTTCACCTCTGTGATGCATTTTCCATTGCTGAACAGTTCACAACCGCCAGTCAATTTATTTCACATGACATTTTTACAAGTGACATGTTACTACTTTTACTTCTTTTATGTTTATTCAGTATGTATTGCATTGGATTGTTTTCTATAAAAACACGCTCAGAGTATTTGTCAAATAAGCTTTAAGTATACATCAAAAGAAGCTTACATATGAGAATAAAAGCATCTAAAATACTCAGCAAACACACCGAAGCTTGAAATATACATTGGGGTACATTAATCAAGGTTTGTGCACACTGCAGACTGGAGAAAAGCTGCCAGAAGAGGGGGAAGGTGGCTGCACACAGAGGTAAGTTATAGTTAAAATGTACGCCAGCTGGGTGCTGGAGAAAATATCTTAGGCGGCTCCCTGGCAGATGTGCAGAATTTATATACAGGCATGTACCTCTCAATAAATTTAGTGGAATGGACATGGGCAGTATATTACATAAGAGCTGCATAAAAAAAAACATTCTTGATAAATTCCCCCTGTATTTTTCTATCACTATGACACAGAGTGAACATACGCCTGCTTACATTTTAAGGCTATGTTCACACTGCGTATGATTCCGTCTGTAGTGCGAACCGCGAATATACGCACGTAGTTTTGAGGTTGATGCGTTCGCTTGAAAGTATACGATATACGCCCGCACAATGCACACTACGTATGAGCCTACGGCCGGATCGTATACAGCGCCGTGAAAAATGAACAAGACCATTGTTTGAGGACAGAAATGTTGAAACTTACGGCCGTGGATTTCCATGCGGTTGCGTACGAAGTACTTATTTCAGCCAAATTGAACTTGATTTTTTCGATCCAAAAGGTTCTGTGTGGTTTACGGGGCTGGGCGAAGATTTCCAAGTAAATGACCTGTTTCAGATCGCTTCGAAACAAGCTAGGGAAGCATAACTGTACTACGGGCGTATGTTCGCAGTTCGTACGCATCCATCCGCATGTCTATTTTTCCCACGCCCGTAGTTCCAGCCGCACATGTATGGCGGCGTACGATCTACAGACGGAATCATACGCAGTGTGAACATAGCCTAAAAAATAAATTTGTATTTTTTTTCTTAAATTCATTAGGATGTAGATAGATAGATAGATAAATAGATAGATAGATAGATAGATAGATAGATAAATAGATGCTTCAGATCAACCTCTGCTGTCTCAGGAAGCATGTCTGGTTCTTATCTCTTTAAACCATTTCCCCTCAGTGATGTCATCAGCTCCTCTAGCCTACATCACCAAAAATGTGTAAAACACATATACATATACATCTTTATCCAGACATGTAGGGAGAATGAAGTGTGTTTACAGGATGCTGCCTTGTCATGAATTATACTATAGAAAGAGGACCAGACAGTGAATGAAAGCAGCAGGTGTGCTGTGGGAGGGGACTCGGAAGGGTGGGAGGCCTGTAATTAAATTGAAAAAAAAAACCAATGCATTCTGGGAGTTGTTGTAGTGAGCAACTGGATGTACAACCAGTACATACCGAAGACCCCAAATAAAATGATTTTTTTAGATTTTCGGGACAGGTAATCAATGGTGTTTGCTTCGGCCGCAGTTTTATTTTTTTTCCTTAATGTTTACAGTAAAGTAATGTTTGAGTACCCCTTTAATAAAGAACTTGGAAGTAAAACATTGTGGTATATGGAATATGTACATATCTGTAACCTTCATTCAACTCTGTAAAATGCATCAAGAAAGAGATTGAAAAAAAAAAAAAAAATGACCGCCACATCAGAGTTTTTAATCAACTGGAGTCATTGCCCTGTAAACATAGATTTACTGAATCATACATTTTATGAAAATGATACACGGTAAAAGATAGATGGATGAAATAGAGACTGATTGCAAATTCCTTTAATTAATGCTATTTTATAAGAAGCTGTACATGCCTGAAGAAACTGCATCCTTTAAATGATAGACTACACTAAAATGGACCTGGGTGTATCAGCAGTTACTAAAAGGCACCACAAAGCGCTGATCACATATTTTTTTCAAGTCTTGCACATTAGTTAAAAAGAGGGCTGCACTCACCAAAAAGTCCTTAGGTTAATGTTTTTTTAAGGCCAACAGTGGAGTAAAAAACCGCATAACAAATAGGAAGCGATGGCAGTTTTGCGTATCACGCATCTTCCAGCTTACATATTGTATTCTTACTTTTCCTTAAAGGGGTCTTCTGGCCTGCAGGAACTATCACTTATCCACTGAGGAGCTGACAAAGGCTCAATTGCATTGCGATATCATAAGCAGCGGAAGTAATTGTCACAGAAAGTGAAGTGGTTTCATTGTTTAGATGATTGAGGAGTTGCTTCAAAATGTGTAATGTTTTGCAAATTGATCCACAGAGTAGAGATACATAGCTTAAAGGGCAAACCTAAAGGAAAAGAAGCGGCTGCACCTCACACCCATAGCTGACACTAATGCCTCTCGGCTACATTTAAAACCAACACCAGAATGTTAGTATATAATTTGATCAAACCATATTGCCTTATGTAAAGTCTTCTGGCCCACAAGTCCCTACACTAAAAACAACCCTGTGCAGGTCAGCGACTGCCAACCCAGTCAAGAAAACACCAACTGCAAAGGGGGGGGGGGGGGGGCACAGAATGGCCCTGCAACCCCACTGTCACAGGACCAAACCCCATGGGCCCCCCCACGCCCTGCAGGCTCCGCCGGAGAAGGTGGCTGCCAAACACCACAAGTGTGAACACTAGATGCAGGTAGAATGGGAGAAGGAGGAGGTACTTACCATATGTGCACAGGTGCTTCCTGCTGATTGGTGTCACATGGGTCTTACAAGGAAGGAGTGCAAGCCACATAAAGAAAAGAGAACATGTAAAATGTAAACCTAGAGGAAAAGAAGTGGCTGCAGCTCACACCTATGGCTGACACTAATGCCTCTTGACTACATTTACAATGTTGGCATTTAATTTGATTAAACCATATTGCCTCATGTACCACATGCAGGTCTTCTGGCCCACATGATTCCCTACACTAAAAACAAGACTGTGCCAGTCAGCGACCGCCAATCTCGCCAACCACTTGTGTTGCTTGGCGGCCACCTTCTCCGCCGGCGGTGCCTGCGGCATATGAGGGGGCCCATGTGGTTTGGTCCTGTGACAGTAGGGTTGCAGGGCCATACTGTGGCCCCCCCTCCCCTCTTGGCATTTGCTTGGCGGGGTTGGTGGTTGCTGACCGGCACAGTGTAGTTCCTGGCTGAACGCAGCTAAACACTGACTGAGACAGGCCATGGCCAGTGATTGGCTGAGCAGCTGTCACTGCCAAGACGGGTCCATCAAGTGGAGGTGAGATCAATCAGATGGAGTAGGAGGATACCGGGGAAGCACGGAATGGTAAGAATAGCCAGTTTGTTATGTTCTCCTCCAGGGCAGCTACATGTTAAAGTTTTAAATGAGCGCAATACCCCTTTAAATATTTCCAACAACAGTACAGTACATGTGGAGCCAGTTTGGCCAGATAACATATTCCTAAGACTGTGGATCCCCTAAAAAAGACTTGAAGAAAAACTGCAGGTTGGCTCCCAGCAGTAGGTGGTGGTCTGGCATGACTTCAAGTCTACACACAGTTCAGGTAGTCTTTTTCAACTAAACTTTATTTGAGCTTGAGGCTTTGACTCAAACACGGGAACTACTTAAGAATCAACTACTGGTAACTACTTAACCATAAGGTGAGGTAAGACTACTTAGTTAGACTTGCAATGACTGTTTTTAGCTAGAGATGAGCATGACTCCAGCATGCTGAAATCGAATGACTCGGCATTTGAATACCTGTGGCTGACAAAGTTGGATGAAGCCATAGGCTCTTCTCTATAGTTTTAACCCTCTTGGAATAAAGAGTTGATGATTTTAGGGTGTTGCTTTAAACTATGGTAATGTTGTCCACCAGAGGTAAGCAGGTCAGCAGAGTGTGCGTATCCTCCAAGTGAATGGAGCAGCAGCAAGCTTACTTACCACTGCTCTATTCACTATCACTGGGACGTGCAAATGTCCAGTGCCCAGCAATGTTTTGAAGTATCACAGAGAGTAGGAGCTTGTGTTCTGCTGCTCCATTCATTTGGGGAAGGGGGTGGTGGTGGGTACAAGGGGCGTGTGATCCCATGAGTGGTGGGGGTCCAAGTAGTCAGACCCTCACCAATGAGCTGGTTATCCCCTATCTACTCTAGTCTTTTTCTAGTATAGGTAGATTCAACATAAATTATATTGTTATACACGCCACATGAAAAAGGCGTATGCAAAGTCCAGAGAAAAAGCAAAACTAGGACAGAGTCAGCCAAACTAGTTCAGAGGGACTGTACCCTAATCCACAGGCAGTGGTGAAATCTGTACCCTAAAGAGTCAAAAAGGCAAGAACTTAATTGCAAAATGAGGGGGGTTAGGGGGGTGTAAGTTTACAGTAAGGACCCTATATAATTATATTATAGTTATAATTGGCTGAATTAGAATGTTTCAACCAATCATTGCTTCGTGTAATAGATTGGTTAAGTGGCCAGTGATTGGCTGAACGGCCTTGTCAGCTCAGACAGGCCGCTCTGAAGCCACAGTGTTCAGTGCCGGGACGCATACAGAGCGCAGGAGAAGACCGGTAGTGTGGACAGGTGAAGTATTTACTGTTTGGGCGAGGGCTGCACGGACATCGCTAATGATGACTGTGAAGCACTTGCTTAATGATTAATAAGCCTCAGTTACAGCATTGATCAGGCCTTCATGGACTCATGTAATAGGACCCTAAAGCAACTCTTTCTGTTTCTGGACTCACTTCTAGCTATTGTTCTCCAGTTGTCGGAAATATACCAAATACATTGTAAATCTCTACGTAGTTGTCGTTGTAAACACAACAAAAACCCTTGTATAAAGTTTTATATTATGGCCCCTGGCTTGAGTTATCGTCAACTGGATTTTGGTGTCCCATATATCACAGATCAGTTACAAATTCATATTATTGCACAAACCATAAAAGCGAGGCCCGTACATTGGTGATGCAATTAAAACAAATTCATTAGCAATCTTTATTACAACCCTAATAGGGCATTTTAATAGCATTCATAAAGAAACATCCATCTTCTCCAAAATTCACACAGTACAATAGAATAGAAAAGACGGAGCTAGATATGATTTGAATAAATGTAACTATAATTTCCTTTACATAAACTGTATTAGGGAATAATAGGGCAAACAATGAGCCTGCTGGGTCAATGCCATAAAGATAAAACAAAAACACAATTATCAAAGAGGAAAAATACCGGAGAGTTCAACCCCATTAAAAGCAAAATATAAAATCTTTTATTGTAATGTTAAATTTCAAATTAACCTTTGATTCCTGTTTCTCCCATGGTGCCGCTATAGATGTAGCGCCTGACTTCTTATCAGATGTTCAATTTATGAGTAACATTGTGTTGCTCTGCTTTATAGTAGTGTAACGGGGTTCTTTGAGGGAAAGAACAAGTCAGATTGGTTAGTGCCTGGGAAAGCAACTCTTCAGTACTGTCTTGTCTGTGTAAAAAGGAGGACATGAAAAAGGAATACTCACCTCTCCCCTATCTCCTTGGAGCCCTGACTTTTTACTGCTAGCTTCTGAAGAAAGAAGACACTGGGAGTAGCATCACCAGCTATGTGCTGTTACTAAACTACAGGTATAACTCTAGTACACAATTATGCTTCTACCATATTTCCCTAGGTAGTCACAGCAATAGCCCAATTTATGGCTAACTACTAGCCACAGTGATTCTGTGGAAAAGAAGTCATTCTAGCTATTTAGGTGTGGCACTATAAACAGAATCACAGTCTAACCAGATATTTTCAGGTTACATCCACACGTATTGCTGCAGTTTTTACACTTTTTGGCTATGTTCACACTACGTAAGTACCGTAGTAATCATGGCCGTTTCTACAGTACTTACACAGTGCTGCACCTGAGGGAATCCCGGCCGGAGTGTATACACATGGTATACACTCTGTCCAGGATCCCTAGCGGCGCCGCAAAAAAATGTCAGTTTTCTGCGGCTGCTATTCAGTGAATAGCTATGAAAAAAGAGGTGGGCACCACAAAAAATTATGCTTTATACAGTAGAAAGGGTGCCGCCTACTACCCTATGAAAAAAACTGTATGAATTAAGGAAGGAAAGGGAAACATAGGGTATAAAAGTGAGGCGCACACCTAGAGTAAAAATAGCTTTATTGATTCAGGCTACAAACAAATTAAAAACATCTAAAATCCAAACAACGGCATCCTCCTAAAATACAGGAGGTTGCTCACTGCTACACATGTAAGCTAAATGGGCTATGAGTGGACTAAAGTAATAAATCAAAAAAATCATACAATAAATAGGCATGGTGCGTGATATCATGAACATCATACCACCTCAGAATGTCTAGTCCCAATGTAGCAGAGAACGAGATATCCCACGCGTTTCGCCGCTCCCCGGCGGCTTCCTGGGGTTCACACTACATATAACACTGGCTGTTCTGGGACCGCATCCCAATTCACCGCTGCCTCCCAATGCATCGCCCAATTGTGTGAACTGAAAGGTTCTGACATGTCAGTTTTTCATACGGCTGATTAAAATCCTGTCCGGAGCTTATACTATGTGTATACGATCCAGGTGGGATTCAATTCATTCCAATACAACGTATGTACAACGGCTGTGATTTATGCAAAACATACGTTGTGTGAACACAGCCTCATATTGTTTGTTTGTTGTAGTTTTGAGGCAACACTAATTGGGTGGTACGTGTAAAGTCTGTACACTGTGCACTGTGCAGATAGCATGGGTACACTACATTATTGCTTAGTGAGCAGTACTGGTTAAGATGGCACTTTCTGTATCTATACAGAAAAAAAAGCTATTCTACAATGCTATAAACTATTGTACAAGTTGCTATGGTAGTGATGATACTAAAGTATATATCACATGTCTTGAAAAATATATATGTGCATTGTGTGGATTTTTTTTTTTAAATGTGAACGTTTGTGTATTAGTAATGTACTCTTAACTCTACTTTGTTTTTACCTTTTAAAGCTGAAAAACAATGGAAGAAGTGAATACTATTTGGTTTATCTATTATACTTTACTATTCTCAATTCAACTTCCTTACTTAAACAAGGTAACGGTTAATAGTTAAGTCCAGTATGCATATGTCTACTCGTCATTACTTGTTACCATCGTGATTTAAATGTAGAAACCCCAATTAACAACGTCTGATTCCGTCTCATTGATGACTCACTAGAGATGTACAGGCAGAGCACCAGTGTCTTGATGCCTGAGGGGACCAAAGGAACATGGTAGATAAATATCGATTTTAAGGTGCATCTCTTTATCTCTTACTGTCACACGTATCCATGACAACAATGGGTCCCTTGAAGCCCCAAACTAGCCAGATGCTCCCAAATTCCCACCCACACAGGTTTTACCTCCAGTCCATTCACCCCTTGGCTCAGAGGCACCAGAAACCAACATTTTTGTGTGCTTAAACCCCACTTCTAGCCCACAACCGCTGTGACAGGACAAAGCCCCCAAGAAAAAACCCTGCTCTACACCAAGCAAATAATTTTGCTAGACAACCCATGGACCCCGTGCCCAAAAAGAGGGTGGCTGGCTAGGGGTTGTTTACAGCTGCTAAGCTAAAAATGCTGATTGTTCCCCCCCTCCCCCAGGACTACTCTATATACCTAACCCCCCTCCCATATTAACATCTACCACCTTACCCTGTCATTAACCCACTGGCTGCCCCACTACACCTCTTATCTCCCAGCAATCACTGCCAACCTAACTACCTCACCACCCCCTACTACCTCCCCATAACCACCTACCTTCCTTCCCCCTTCCCACTGCCTTAAAGGGGTACTCCAGCGTGGGGGCACTTTTGCGCTGGGACCGGGGACGAGGTGGCCAAGGGAAAAGACTTCCACTCACTTCCCCGGTTCCAGCGGCGGGTCCCGCATCACGGCGCTCCGGTGCCCGGTTAACGGACGCTTCCGGATGTCTGACGCGGGCCCGAAACGTGACGTCTCAGGTCCGCTCAGCCACTCAGTGAAGGAGGCGGGATCCCAACTCTCCTTCCAGAAATGTTCTGTCACTTCACCCCTCCAAAACCCAGTCAAGCAGCCCCCCCCCCCAGTCTGTGACTAAGTCTGGCCCTTATAATGTGATTATAGTGGATAAAAGAAAGCCATGTATAGCCATAAAGCAGGTAGGTAGGAAAGCATTTCAAACCATATGGGTAAAGTCAACGTCTTAGTTTAAAAGCATCACTTTGTTATATTAAAATAATGTCTTCATATAGTTTATGCTTTTGCATTTCAAGCCCTTGCAGAGCTTATTGATAGCAGGGCTTTAAATGTTGCATAGGCTAGGTATTATGGATATATTCCTTAAAAACGCCTAATACTTCCATCATTGTACGATGAAACATTTACAGATCTAAATCAGGGTACATGGTTTTCTGAGACACTGGATAGACCATTAGTATTTGATTATTGGAATGTGTACGGAGGGTGAACCCGAGGCCAGGCTTACCCTGCTCTAACTAGGTAACTAGTTGGATATTGTTAGTACTCGCACTGTTACATCACTTGGTTAGGGCCCATTCACACTGAGCAAAAGTGGCAGAATTTCAAGTGGAGTGCTCGAAGTTCCACCAGTCCAATTGATTCCATGGGATTTCTCGTGCGCCTCCACTCTCCGCCAAAAGAATTGAAATGCCCTTTTGATGCCCTAGGCACTTGGGCTGCCTTTGGCATGATTCCACGTGTGTCAGAATTTTTTTGCTAATCTATCACACAGGAGAAACCACATGCTTTTACTTTTGATTTTGTTGAAAATTCTCTGTGGCTCTCACCCCTATACACAGAAAGTGGTGAAGTCACACCACATAATAAGAATAGTGTGGCTGCAAATCCACAAGTAAATTTTGCTGCAGTTCTGACCAATGTGAATTCAACCAAAGGGGAGATTTTTTCTTTCTCGCAGCCTGATCCCTGCTGCTGCATTGTTGCTGCACTGATTGTGGAAACAGACATTAATGACATTTACCAAATGGCGCTAAACACTGCAGTCTCTTCACCACTGCAAATAAACAACAGAACAAAGCACAGCCTAGACACAATATAATAAATTACTTAAATGCAACAGCATCTCCTGCACTCCCCACCTATATACTAAATGAAAAGGTCTTCTTTAAATGAGCACTGTCACTACCAATAAATAATGGTAAATAAGCAGGGGAAGTGATATACGACATGTTTGTAATTTTACTTCATTTATTTTCTCTATATGAAATACAATACTATAAAATCAGCCACTAGGTGTCACACTTACTGGAAAACTGCAGTCCAGGCTCCGTCACTAAGGCCAGTTGGTCTTTAGTAACAGCAAAAAAAGACCAAATGCAGGAAGTGATGTCAGTTGTCCCTCTGCTCTGCACAGACTGGACCAGTGAAGATGAATGCCAATTGGCTAGCAGCCTTACACGCCCCTGTGCACTGTAAACAAACTGATCTAAGGCTAATCACTGGAAATGCAGAAGTATCAGCAGCAAGATGAGGCACTAAACAGACCGCCGTAGCTGAACAAAACAGCCGGAGCAAAACTGACAGCATACAGATGACAAGCATTAACTATATATTTGCTGCTTTGAGATATATGTATATATATATATATATATATATATATATATATATATATATATCATGACATATACTTTAATGATGAACTAGGCATAGTGCCATATATTTAGTATACTTTTGACTGTGCCGGTGGCTGCTCCAATCTGCAGTTCAATCAAGTACTAGTGACGGAGCTGCTGCACAAAGTACAGCTCATTGGCGAGGAATCAGATCCCCACCGGTGAAATATTAATACAATTATTCCAGCACCGCAGGCAGCGTAATTACAGTTTTCTCTATTGAAGTGCTGATATACAGATTACAATGACATGGATAGAGTAAAAAAATTGACACTCTTCGACTAAGTGTCTCGATCGCAACATCATGTGATCAAGGTGCTGAGCCGAAATGCGTCAACTTTTGACTCTGTCGATGTCATTGTTGGCACTTCAAAAAACTAAACAAACTGAGATTACTAAGCCTGGGCGTGCTGGAATTATATGTCTATGGGATTCTCCGGGCCGATTACTTAAAGTATCCCGGAGGGGAGGTGCGGGAGTGCGTTTCAAGAGATAGGTCATCAATAGCACTGGAAAAAAATGTATATTCCATTATGTATGTAAATGCTGTACTGGTTTGTAGGACAGTACAATATTGCAGCAATCAGACCTAGATGGGCTTGGGTGGCCAAATCTCATCCACTAAAGTAGAAGGAAGAAGATGGATGCTGGAGAGCTTTGTACTGCCTCCATGAAACTATCAGGTACTAAAATCTCTCTGCAGCCTCTTCCTTGTAATGAAAAGTTACAATTATAGTGATGTTCTACTTTGAAAGAAGCTTTTACCTGTCAAAAGATGCCATAAATACCTAAATAATGCTATCTATATGGAAATGTTGATTTCCAAAGTATTCAGTCCAGTAATAATCACATCCACTTAAATGATCTTGCATTATCAAGTTAATAGAAGCTGATGTTGCTAAAGCAGGAAGCTCCGAGCCGTAAGGAGGGAGATTTATAAAATGTACTATGCAAGTTTATTTTCTTTACCGCGTTAGGGGATAATTTTATTTCCAATGTGTCAGTAAAAAAGGAGAGAAGCAGCAAGTTATCATTTCCCTGGCTTCTTGTGGATGCTTACAGAAATACATAAACAGTGTGCTATGGCGCATATTTATTACGGATGTGAGAAATGATTAACTCTCCTGCAGAGCGTCATAAAAAATAGGAATCAGCGACCAAGTAAATCCATTCTCATCAGGGCCAGCACATCCTCTGTGCTTACTACATAACTGTATTCACACCATGAAATCAGGATTGGGATCGGGATAGGCTGCAAGCTGGACAAATCTTGGCTCACTGATTGGCTCTGATCTGAGATGGAATAATATTGGTGGAGGACGCCCTGCAAAGTATTGGGTGGCGGATTTTTATGTCTTCTACTGACTTACATAGAGGGCATCATTGATCAGTAAAATAATTTTGGTCAGTGAAGTGCTGGTGTGGGTAACACTAAGGGCCCTATTACACGGGAGGATTATCATGCTAAAAATCGTTATATCGTTCAAATTTAAACTATAATCGTTCTGTGTAATTGCAGGCAACGATAAAAAAAAAAATGTTCGTATTTCGTTGATCGTTGATCTAGATCTGAACCTAAAATTATCGTTAATGGTTTGCTAATCGTTCGCTGTAATTCCACATTCGTTTGCTCAACTTCTGCATTTGTTCACTAATCGTTCAGTGTAATTGCACATTGTTCATTGTTTTGCTGGGATCAGAAAGAATAAATGATCATAGTAACGATCGCAATACCGATCATAGTAACGATCGAAACTAACGACCATCGTTCTGTGTAATATGGTGAACGATTTGAGGTTAGCGATAAACAATCTCGTTTGCAATCGTTTATAGTTAGTCGTTAATAGTTAAAAATCGCTCTGTGTAATAGGACCCTAATACTAGGAAGAAAATGCCTAGGGGTAAATTGTACTTGTCGAAATGTTTATAACATTCAGTTGTTTATATAGAAATGGTCATGTGTTCCGACTGATAGAAGCTTGTGGTTAAAGGAGAACTCCAGGTTGAGGGAATTTTTTGCAGAGTAGGAGGGTCCCACCCCGGCCGCTGACTGACTGAGCGTTCCTAACATGTCACGTCCAGCACTAGCGCTCGAACGGGGGAGCATGTTACTTCTTTCATCATCCCCAGCACTCTGCCAAAAATCAGCCTAGAGTTCTCCTTTAAGTGCTTGACTTTCCGACTTTTCCATCTTGCTGCAGGAGACGGGGTCCATTGTTAGTCCATCCCCTGCAGTGAGATGGAAAACAAAGGGAGTTGGGAGTGAATTGCTTAAAGGGGTTTTCCGCTTAAACATAACTTTTCATATACTGATGCCCATGGTGAGACTAACAATTCATTCCATACTTGTTATTATCTATTCAGTCTCCTTCCCCTAGTTCTGAGCTGCTGCTTTCTGCTGAAGCCCCAAAAATCTGGGTGTGAGATTTTCTCTCTGTCTCCCCCTCCTCCCCCCTCTCTTCTGAGACAGCTGATATGCCTCATCCCTATGTGCAACTCTGTAGCAACTTTGCAATGCTGGGAGGGTTAATCACAGTAAGTTCATTAGCAACTTGACCTTAGATTAACCCTACTAGCATTACAAAAAAACTACAAAAGTGCAGATAGGGTCTTGTTTATATGTTTATATGTTTATATCAGGCATCACAGAAGAGAGGAGGAGAGAGAAAAGCTCACGCACAGTTTTTGTGTTTTCAGCAAAAAACAGCAGCACAGAACTGGGGAAAGGAGACTGAATAGATAATAACAAGTATGGAGGGAATTGTTAGCCTCACCATGGGCAGCATATTAAAAGTTATGTTTAAGCACAATACCCTTTTAACTATGCAATTCTACCAGCTCTATTTAGCTGTGTGGGTCTGAACACCCAGGACCCCTCCAATCAAAACTTTTGATGTGACTCAAGAAAATTCACAAAAAAGTATAACAGCACACAACAAATGCAACAATATATGTATAATGTAAATGATAAATCTCTGGTACTTTCTGTCTCCAGTTGATTTTTAAGATTTTTTTGCCGGAGTACCCCTTTAAGCAGGGAAAAGCTGGATCCTACATGATCATAATGTGTAGACTTACTAATAGCCCAGGAGAGGCATATTTATAGTGTAGGGTCCATCATTTTATTGTAGGAAGATGGTACACACTATGGAGGACATTTATGATTGATGTGACATTGGTGTACGCCATATAGAAGGGGCAGATTCTCATCTTCTCTGTGGTGTACACCAGCCGTAACCTCTGCTCACCTAATGAGTGGGTGTGGCAAAGCAGGGATAAGAGGAGAAAGAAATATTTTTCTCTGGTAAGATACATTATACTAGTTTCTTATATGATGGACTATACTTATCAAGCAAAACAGAATTGGGTCCACGGAAACACGCTAATGGATGCACAGTCCTCAAGAAGTTCGACACTTCACCCCAATTTCATGCAAACAACCAACAAATGGAGGACAGCATCTTCTTTCAAACAAGTGCTAGAATATTATTGTGCCAGTTCAGCAACGTTTCAGCTCATCATCCTGAGCTTTTTTTAAGCAAGTACAGTGCAATGTTTCAGCTCGTCATCCCGAGCCTTTTTCAAGCAAGTACAGTGCAACGTTTTAGCTCGTCATCCCGAGCCTTTTTCAAGCAAGTACAGTGCAACGTTTCAGCTCATCATCCCGAGCCTTTTTCAAGCAAGGACAGTGCAACGTTTTAGCTCGTCATCCCGAGCCTTTTTCAAGCAAGTACAGTGCAACGTTTCAGCTCATCATCCCGAGCCTTTTTCAAGCAAGGACAGTGCAACGTTTGAGCTTGTCATCCCGAGCCTTTTTCAAGCAGGCTTGAAAAAGGCTCGGGATGACGAGCTGTTTTGCTAACTCTTAAGCAAAAGGTTCAGATACGTATTTAAAGAAGGCTATAATGTAATTTTATTGAACATAGTATAATAAATTGATTAAAATATCAAATAAAGGGAAAAAAGGGGTACAATAACAGATTGATTCTTAGAAACAGTGGAATATTGCGTACACTTTTGTATCAATAGAAGTACAAATGTTTAGTACTCACAGTGTTATTAGGGCATAGTATCCTTCATCTGTTCTGTATACAACAACCACCAGGGGCGTAGGGCAGAGATCAACACCAGGGACCACCTCATAGCATTACTTCATCTGTCAGGGAACTTCAACCATGAGAGGCTACCAGTGATCGGACAGAAACCCAGTCCTGGTTTCTACACCATGAAGAGCGTCCTCCCCATATGTCCAAACCTCTGCCAGATGCCTTGAACTCATCTTTTATCCACTGTTGGAATCAATAATTTTATACAACCTAGCCTTGTATTAAATTGAAGATACACAGATGTTGGTCTTGTTTGTATTACCTCATGGCAAAGAATAGAATGGCCAGTTCTAATCCTTAAGAGGGTAATACTCAAACAATGGGACAATGCACATAGAAATCCTAAAGTAATGATATCAGGTTTGTCTGATTGTTTTCAGTTTTAGAGATACAATGTCCTATACTAGACTCTGTTGAATCAGAAAAAGCTATTTAAACATGTTGATAACACTGCAAACTAGTTCCATTGAATCATAAAAAGCCTTCTTCAAATGTAATAGATGACCTAGAAGAATCTGTGAATAAGGTCATTCGTTAGTGAAGTACACAAGCTCAAACGTTGCACTCTACTATGCGAACTGGCACAATAAAATTCTAGTACTTGTTTGAAGCAATATGCTGTCCTCCACTTGTTGGTTGTTTGTACTATAGTTATATGCAAAATTGGTTAAAATCACTGATTATTTTGGAGTTCATGAACAAAAGACAGTCTGAATGGCAGTGCATGACTTCTGTGTGGCTACCTAACAAACAGCCATTCAGTACAGGTTTCCTTGGACTCCACATATAGAGCTATAGTCTCATCTAGAGGAGAATACATATATCCAATGGGGAATGTCACATTGTTTTGTTCTGTTGGAAATCATGTCAGTATGCCTTTGTATAAAATATGAATGCACAATAGAGGCCTCATGGTCATCTATGGCCGCCCTATTATGGTCCTCTACAATACCTAGCCATAACATAGTCATGTGTAAGAGGCTTTAGTGTTATTAAAAGGATTTCAAGG
This sequence comes from Dendropsophus ebraccatus, assembly GCF_027789765.1. Lineage (NCBI taxonomy): Eukaryota > Metazoa > Chordata > Amphibia > Anura > Hylidae > Dendropsophus > Dendropsophus ebraccatus. The sequence goes on along the minus strand of NC_091454.1, from coordinate 189,487,275 downwards.
CAATTTTTTATTCTCCTCCTGAATAAACAGCAGATGATAGACGCAGTCGAGCCTCGTAAATATCATGAGTTTATTTTCCTGACATCTCTATAGGTAAAGCAACAAAGCCCAGACGAGCCGGAAGGTAAATGTGTGGCCTTTATCAGCGGTAATTAAGGGCGACATGAGGATTCAGGTTTCCATGAGCACAAACCTACGGCTTTGATTTATCCATTATAACATTTGCTACATTTATGTTTCCAAACTATCGACAACACAAATGCAAATCCAGCTTAAATATATGCACAACCAGCCAGCAAACAAACAGGCATTAAAAGAGATCCAGCCATCCAGATGTGAAGTATAAAAAATCAAGGAGCGTTTGCCGGGATAGCATTCGATACACACAGCTGCTGTTAGATTACTCAGCCTCGTTCTTCTTTCGCAGAATAGACTGCTAATTAAATGGCTAACTATTAAATTTCACTTAGCAGATAGCGTGCGGCTTAGATCTTGGGTAATTAGTCTTTGGCTCGGTTAATATCCTCATTTTTTTCCGCACACACTTTTGGAGGGCAATTGAAGCCTCGTGGCCCCTTGCCTGATTAAAACTGGTTGCTGGTTCTCTATTCATTTTCTACACAATGGTCATTAACTCAATAAAGAAGGGAAAGTGGTGCAAATGATAGCTGGTTGATTACTCTTAACCAATTGACTTCAGCCTAGGGAAGGATTGATGAGTCCTTTACTAATCACGGATGGGTCTGGGCCATTCATTAAGAGCGCCTATCGCTAAATTACAAGTCGCTCCTGCGGACCAGGTAATGCGTTTACAACGATAAGTGGGCTTTAAGTGGTCATCACATATGTATTATTTAGATGGAGTCTTTATGTGTTGTCATGTGGAGTAATAGCTTTACATGTTTATGACCTAGTGGCACAATTAGAGCATGTATTGACTGTACATTCAGGGCGACTGTATGGTGTAGAAGATGACATTTAAACTTAACGTCAACATACAAGTTGGAGTAGCAATTTTTTTTTCACTACCTTGTTGGTGCCGACATGGACATCCAAGTGGAAGAGTCCATTTTAAAAAAAAAGCTGTCCTGGTCTGACAATCTGCACCAGTTTCTTCACGTGTACAGACCTGCTCTATGCACCGGGAACGGGCCCGGTGCCCCCAGTGTAATGATATTCCCTCCCTTCGGTGATTCACCTCCATTAGAATCAAGTGTGGCTACGCCACTAAAAGGAGGAGATATCATTACACTGGGGGCGCCAGGCCTGAATCAAGTGCATAAAGCGGACTGGTGTTCATGAAGTAACAGGTGCAGATTGTAGGAACTGGGCATCGTTTTTCAAAATGGACCGTGCCACTGGGATGTCCGCTCTGGCACTGGCAAGGTAGTAAAAAAAAAAAACATTACTCCAATTGGTCGCCTTAAAACATCTTTCTTTATAAAAAAAATTCCAGCACATGGTAAACTAGAGATACATTTTGGGGGAGAAAATGGTGTAAAGTGAGACTGGCTCAGTCGCCCCTAGCAACCAATCAGATTCCACCTTTCATTTTCCAAAGAGTCTGTGAGGAATGAAAGGTGGAATCTGATTGGTTGCTAGGGGCAACTGAGCCAGTTTCACTTTACACCATGTTTGATAAATCTCCCCCAATGTTTAATAAATCCCCCCCTGTGTGTCTAAAGCTAACGCGTTTTGAGTTGAACTAAGGAATCGGCGAGGAAGTACAAGTTAAAAAAAAAAAAATTACCTGATTACTCACTAACAGACCAATGGGGCTTTTTTAAAGCTTTAATTATGTGTTTTTTGCTGTGATTTTGACGCTATTTTGGCGCAAATTTACAATCACAATAAAATAGCTATACTATTTTACGGGATTGAGTAATTGGCTGCATAATAGCATTAAATTTGTGGCAAAAAGAGATAGTTAACGCTAATTAAATGCCATGTGTGAACGTAGCTTTATTATACAGGGAAGTGAGTGACCGAAGAATATAAGCATTTGATAGCAGCATAAAAGAACATGTATCTGTCTACAGGTAGTGAGAGATGGAGCTTCAGGCATGGTGGTTGCTACCTGGTACTTGAGTGAGAACTGCACATACGTATGTGAGGCCATGGGGGAAGCTGCAGATGGAAAAAATGTGATGCTAGGAATTGATTGCTAAGAACTAATAGAGAATGGGGCTTACTATTATTGTGCTTCCTACAAGTAAATTTCTGTGAATAAAGATGGTGGGGTGCATTTTAAAGGGCCATGTTTTGTGCCCCAAGACTACTTGCCCCAACCCTGTTAGCACTGAAAACTTTAAAGGTAACCTGCCATCCCTTTAATGCTGCCTGAGCCATAAGTCGAATGGTTGTCCCCAGGCGCTTATCTATACCCTACCATCCTTGCTTGACAGATCTTTTCCTGTTTGAGTATGGGGAAAGATCTATCAATCAATGCTGATGGGGCAGGGAAAACTGCCAGGGGCCGCCCTGATAACTTGTGGTTCAGGCAACATAAAAGTTATGTCAGGTTCCCTTTAAGAACTTGTACTGATGCTGCATATTAGATAAGTGTTGGTGATCCTGATGATTCAATAACAATGTATCATGTATGGGTCAGGACTAGAGATGAACGAACCTCGAGCATGCTTGTGTCCATCCAAATCCGATCGTTCAGCATTTGGTTAGCTAGGGCTGCTGAACTTGGATAAAGCCCTAAGGTTGTCTGGAAAACATGGATACAGCCAATTACTATATCCACTTTTTCCACATAGACTTAGGGCTTTATCCAACTTCAGCAGCCACCGCTAATCAAATGCTGAACGCTCGGGTTTGGATGGACTCGAGCATGCTCCAGGTTCGTTCATCTCTAGTCTGGACGACAGCCTCAAATTGAAATCAGGAATGCTGGATTATTAAATTTCTTGATCGTTTTTTCCTCTTGAAATAAGAAGAGGTCTATTTTACCAGTAAGCAGTAAACATGAATGTTTTTTTGACTTGACAATTAAAAAGATATCAGTTTTAAAACTAAATATTTAAAGGAAAGGGTTACTCCGGAGATCAGTGCTCTCTGCTGCCACCTCTGACCATGTCTGGAAGTGTCCATTGCAGGAGAGGGTTTTCTTTGGGGATTTGCTGCTGATCTGGAGAGTTTCTGACATGGGCAGAGGTGGCAGCAGAGAGCACTGTGTCTGACTGGAGAGAATATGCTACTCCCTGTAGGACATAGAGCAGCTGATAAGTACTGAACAATTGAAGATTTGTAATCTACAAGTCCATATATTTCCATACATTCCAACATTTTTTTCCACCGTTTTATCCCTTTAAATTCAGATTTTTTTTTTCATCTCCCAAACCTCCACGAACTGCAGCACTCCTCTATTCCCTGCAGTGCCCCTCTCTCTTGGAAAGGACCTATAGCATTTTTTTATCTTTTTTTTTTTAGTTTATTCAATGAAATAAGTGCCATTACAATGCTACCAGGCTTTTTATTACTTTTATTTAAAGAGAGTGAATAGAAGGGGGTGTAAGTCCACAGGAAATTTGAAGGGAACCAATTAGCACAAGCTATACTGTGCAGCAGGGAACCATATCAGCCCAATTGTGCTGACTGGTTCCCTTTAAATATAGGTAATATTTTGACTTTGGGAAATGTTTTTCAAACAATTCTTTATGTTCCTAATGCATGGAAGACGCCATAGTAACACAGAGTTTCTTTTCCTTCAGAATGTAAATTTGTCAGGACAGACGCTTCATTCTGAAGTCTATTTTATGGAGACACAAATTCCAATTACACACAAATTTGAGAGATGTTGAAAGACACTATTATTTTAATGAATAGAAACTAATTAATACAAATAAGTTACATTTTGGATTAGTGCTCCCAGTGGAGACAAACACATAGAGCAATCAGATTTATTAAGCCTTGATGAGGTCTAATGGAGTATAAGAAGCCAAGTAGAAAGGAGGAAATATGCTTCTGCGGCTATGCTATAAAGGACAGTAATCACTCTGTGGTAAGCGGTGTGTTAATGTAGTGCAACATGACCTGGACTGGGGCTACAAATAGGTTTACCACAGTATAAAGAGAAACCATTTTTATATTTATAGTCAGTAAACAGTATGACAATGGCCAACCTAGCTTTCTATAGCTTGTCTATGCACTATTTATGGCCGCTTCTATTTTCTGAACTGGCAGGGTATGCCGCTGTGCTACAAAAAGAACCCAGAAGCTAGGCGCAGGCCAGCAGGAATACGGCTAGTGCAACCCCAGAGCTAATGTTTTAAAGGGAACCAATCGCCCAATTGGGCTGATTTTGTTCCCTGGAGCACTGTATAAAGCTCCTGTGCATGTATCGGCCGCGGTTTTGTACCAGAGAAAATTAAGTTTAATCCCCCCCATACACGGCAGGGAGAGGGGCGGCAGGTAGTCATCTGGGCAGCTCCCCTCCCATGTGTATTCACTGCTCTCTCCCTGTCAGCACACGCCGTGGAGATGAGTGACAGACAGAGTGGCCTGTTACTGGCCCATCAAGTGGGCTAACTAGTTCCCTTTGAGGGAGACTGCTCTGACTGGGTTAGAGCCAGTGAATAGTAGCCTCGGGCCATCATTTTGGCACAGAAACGCGGTCGTTTTAAGCAAATAATGACCAGATTTAATTGTCAGAATAACGGCACTCTCGCTTGCAACATCAAGCAAATCCAAACCTATGAGTTTTGCAGCAGTCACTGTGTAGATACTAAATACAGAGTGTCGGAACGGAGCTCCCAACATCATAATGGACGATGATGCCAGGAATCCTGAGATTGGGTCCGCAGTATACAGACCGCGCAAGGACCGTGTATTGTGAATGTAAACTTAGCCAATTGATACATGGTGCAAACTCAAACCAAACCTTAACTAACACAATCCTTTTATTTTCCACTGATTGCTATGTCCTGTTCCTGTCTTAAGGGCCCATTACACAAAACGATTATCGACTGTATTTGGTTAATATCGGCCGCTACGGACGATAATCGCTTTGTGACATAGTGACAGCGATCATCTGACATGCACAATGTCAACAGCAGCCTAGCAACGATCTGCTGCCGTCGCTCAGTGCAATAGGAGTGGTGGCAGCAGACTGCCGCTATCTCCTGTGGGCTCCCCGGACAATCTAAAGATCGTCCGGGAGCCCCCCTGCACTTACCCTCTTGCTGTTGGCGCATTCAGTAACACCAGCGGTGAGCAGGGAAACAGGAGCAAAAGAGCACTGACCTGACAGGTTGGCGCTCGCTTGCTCCAAGTGATCGCCCCATGTAATAGGGGCTTTAGGGTCCTATTAGATCTAGCGATTTTTAACAATTAACGATAAATGATCGCAAAAAAGATCATTTATCGTTACCCGAAATCATTTACTATATAACACAGAAAGATAGTCTCCAGTTAGGATTATTACGATTGTTAATGCGATTGTTTACTAGATCTGATCTGAAGGAACGATTTGTAACTACACTGAATGATTACTGAACAAATGTGGTAATACAGAGAACGATTAACGAAGATCTTAGAGTCAGATCTAAATCAACGATCAACAACACACAAATGATTTTCAATTGTTGTCTGCAATTACACAGGACAATCATTTAAATTCGTACGATTCAACGATTTTCTGCATGATAATCATTCTGTGTAATAGGGCCCTTACACACAGGAATTAATGGCTCTGCCAATCACTGGCTGACGCAGGGTCACTACTGTAGCCAGAGACTGGACAGTGGACATTTTCTGTGTGTTGGAACGGGGACCAGGAAAACACTACTAGCAGGTGTGGTGTCCCACCACGGGTGTTATTTGTCTTTGCACCCCTTGCAAAAGCCTGTACTTCAAAGTACTAGTGGTAATGAAGTAGTACCTAAGTTTTGCCACTAGATCTCGCTAGTATGTATATTGTATGCTTAAGTATTGCACTGCTGTAGGTAACTAAAGGGTTATTGTTCCTGTGATTTGTACACCAATGAGAGCTCTTCCTCTTCTCTACCTATCTCCTTTCTCCTCTTGCACTCTTCTCACCCACTTACAGCACATATTACATATGCTGTAGGAAGTTGTCACACAGTTAGTCTTACTCTGGTTTCTGTAGACGAAGGACACAGGCCAGAACGGACCCTACAGCAGTCAAGTTTGGCCCTGGCTTATGCCAGGTCCCCTGTTAGAGGACAAGTCCAGTGTAGTCTGAGGTGTGGTAGTGAACAGACACACATGGGGATGGACACTCTTCTTGAACGCAGCAGTTCCACGCACTATGCAGTGCTAAGTACTCTCCGAGAGGACAAGTCAGAGATCATCCCAGCCCATGCCGTGAACAAGTCTAAAGGTGCAGGACGGTATCCTGAAATATTAGGAACTGATCCGGATAGAGCAAAGTTGCTAGAAGTCTTCATACTCTATCTAGCAGCGCAGGTGTAATCACAAAATTCTGACCACTCTGCTCAACTCAGGTAATAAGGTCTGGGGCTTGTATCGTCCACTACACCGGTGGAGCACTACACAGTGACAAGATAAGAGCCATAATGGCAGTGATAAGGTATTGGACAGATGAGTACTGAATTTTTTTCTATTGTTTTTTCAAACCTACTACACTATACTACATCAATAATCTTGCAATTGTATGTGTGAATGGTCCCTAAGAAAAAATTCTCTCTAGGGCAATGATAATTATGTCATTATGTATTCACCTGTCACCCAGCTATTGTAGACAACAATAGGAACCCACAAAATAATTTTGCAATTGAGGCAGGAAAACACATGGTTGCTTAATGATGCATACGATATAAGATGGTGTTATTAATCATTGTCGACGCATTTAAATGTTATGGTATAATTGCTGTAGCTGCTGTACATGATGTATACTGATCAGCCATATTCAGCCTTAAAATATTGATTATATTGTGACAATGGCCCCTGTTAAGGGATGAGATGTGTGTATATATATATATATATATATATATATATATATATATATATATATATATAAGCGTTAGCTCTCCTAAGAGACATTGACCAGAGCTAAAATTGTTACCACTAGATGTCTAAGTTGTCATCCAAACTGGCGTTTGTTGGGCCAAGATGGGTGTCCTAGCCGAAGGACTTATTGTTAAGCCCAATTAGGAGCTTCCTGATGAATCTGTAGCTTGAGCCCAGTGTAAGGTTATTCAGTGCAAGGCTGGAGACAGTTGTCTTCAAGGAGTTACAGCATAAAATAATGTACTACCCTCCTCTCCCAATTCAATTCACAACCCCCACCACCCCAGACTGGTCACCCTGTATCCCCCTGTCTCCACCCCAGACTGGTCACCCTGTACCTCCTTGCCCCCACCCCACACTAGTCACCCTGTATCCTCCTGCCTCCACCCCAGACTGGTCACCCTGTATCCCCCTGCCTCTACCCCAGACTGGTCACCCTGTACCTCCTTGCCCCCACCCCAAACTGGTAACCCTGTATCCCCCTGCCTCCACCCCAGACTGGTCATTCTTTATCCCCCTGCCTCCACCCCAGACTGGTCACCCTTTATTCCCCTGCCTCCACCCCAGACTGGTCACCCTGTATCCCCCAGCCTCCACCCCAGACTGGTCACCCTGTATCCCCCAGCCTCCACCCCAGACTGGTCACCCTGTATCCCCCAGCCTCCACCCCAGACTGGTCACCCTGTATCCCCCCAGCCTCCACCCCAGACTGGTCACCCTGTATCCTCCTTGCCCCCACCCCAAACTGGTAACCCTGTATCCCCCTGCCTCCACCCCAGACTGGTCATTCTTTATCCCCCTGCCTCCACCCCAGACTGGTCACCCTTTATTCCCCTGCCTCCACCCCAGACTGGTCACCCTGTATCCCCCAGCCTCCACCCCAGACTGGTCACCCTGTATCCCCCCAGCCTCCACCCCAGACTGGTCACCCTGTATCCTCCTTACTCCACCCTACACTGGTCACCTTGTATCCTTGTGCCCCCACCCTAGACTGGTCACCCTGTATCCTCCTTACTCCACCCTACACTGGTCACCTTGTATCCTTGTGCCCCCACCCTAGACTGGTCACATGTACCTCTCTCTTCACTGATTGTCCTCCCTGTCCCTTTTTCACATACCTGTAGCTTTAGTCTTCCTCCTCCATAGTGAGGGGCAAGCCTTAGCCCATCTATAATCCAAGAGAAGAACTAATGTAGCACAAAATGCTGATATTGTTGGCTTTGTTAGAATAGAAAGATATCAAACACACAGTTCATCACAAATAGTGTGTATTGGGCCTTGTTGCCACCTACCTAAACCACATTGCAGACAAAGCACACCCCTTCATGGCACCTGAGTTTTCTATTTCAGTCGGATAATGCCCCGGCCACACTGTAAAAATTGTTCAAGGGTGGTTTAAGGAACATGACGGAGTGGTAAGGGTGCTGTTTGAAGAGGAGTCATGCTTGTGTGAGCACGGCACCTGCTTCTATTGACTGCAAGTTGGTTCATCTCTGCCATACTACTTGTAGAGGCAGTGCTGTATTGCCCCCATTCACATAAAGTGGTAAATTCCCCCAGCTCTCTGCTGAGCTTATAAAAGTGTGTCCTCAGAGAGTACCTTTCCTCTATATTTGCCCAATATGTCCTGACTTTATTAACTATGGTGCTGTACCTTCTCATTCAGTGATTGGCTGGGTGGGTTGTCATTGCCAAGATGAGTTCATCTCGAAAGTGGTGGTGGCTTCTGTCAATGGGGGACCTGGAGGCACCACAGGAGGACTTCAGGGGAGTATGGAGCAGTAAGGATAAAATATTTATTATGTTTTATATAAGGGCAGCAACATAAAAAAATGTTTTTTAGTACCTGAGTACCCCTTTAAGGATTTAGTTTTGGATAAATATATTTCTTCTTCTTTTTTTTTTTTTTTAAACTACCATGATAAGATTTAATATCAATGAGTGAGAATTATGGAGTGAAGGGAACTGTAAAGGTGGCCTGGGAAGCTAATAAAGGGCCAGTCCTTTAAGTACCAAATTACAGTGTCTATAGCTACTAAAAACGAGAGAAACCTAATAGGAAAAACAGGACGGAGAAGTGGACTCATGCACAGATAAGACATTTATAATGGCTAAAAATCTCTTTGCTGGCATTTTTTTGTGAACAATTCTTAACCTGTGATCTTCCAGGGATCATTGAACATTGGAGCTTTATGCCACAGCCGGCAGTCGGCTAAATGGACAAGAATCCGGTGATAATTGATTGATACAATCCTCGTCTGCATTGCCAGGCAGTTTTCAGGGGAAATAAAGTGTCTGCCTCTCCATAACTTATTTTCTTGTAAGCTAATAGTCCACTTACTTGAATAAAACGGCCATTTGATATTTCTTCATGTAGAAACAAAGACACAAAATACAAGGTGACAAAGAAGTGACTCATAACGCTGCCAATCTGTCTTCCATCTGCTATGGCAGTGTCTCTTCTAAATAGCGACAGATAATTTGAGTCTGTTAAATGAAATTACAGGTGTATGGATTTGTTCCAGACAGAAGTCGACTCTCATTGTACGCAATGAGGGTCCTAATCCGCTATTTGTGAGCAATAGTCATAAAACCAGTGTTTGGTTAACTGCTCGCCTTTGTTCCAGGACATTAAGTGAGCTTCAAACTACGGTAGGTGTGTGAGCCATTTATTTCCCTTAAGCAACACAGCATAGAGCAGCTATATTAATGTAACCTTTTCCCTCTATTCTGTCTCGGTGGACTAATATAGACTGCGCTGTCAGGATGTGGTTTCGAAACTGGTCATTAAATAGAGACTTTTGTATCAGAGAACACTGTGGACATTAGCAAACTTTCACAAGTCTGGGAGAGTTCATGTTTTGCTAATAAAAGCAAAAGTGTTTTTTTTTTTTTCACGCATAATGGTGACTAGAGGTGAGATGAGCATGCTCTCTGATGGTGACCACTATGGGTATTACAGAATGCCTACTCACCTCTACTAATGTTTACTTCACTGCTCCACATAGTGATTGCCCACGGGGTCTCTTCTGCAGCATACTCCCATCCTGGGCTCTCCTAAAGCACATGCATACTGGCTCCTACACATTTAAATAGCCAGTAGGCACTGCTGATCTTCCACCAAACTACATGCACTATATCCTATTTAAAGCGAATGTACCATCAGTACATTCGCTTTAAGTTGTGCACATGACTAGAACAGCGTCGGTGTGGGGAATCAGGTGGCACGGTCCATTGATTCCTATGGGATTCCTATGGAATCTGTGACTGGTCAGCATACAACACATGGTGTAACAGTTAACCTTTTGGACTCTACAGCCGTGTATAGAAATATAAAAAACAGTAGTGACACCTAGTAGGGAAAATAACGTACTTTATCTCCCACTGGTTAACCTGAGAGAAAACTGTAGGACCGGTGCCCAGGAAACTCATCAGTGGTGGGACACCACACTCACTATGTGAGCAAATAAGCTTCTTTACTAAATCATGCTCAAAACAATGTGTTTTGGTGACATTTCCACACTATCCTCAGGTCTGAATTACATAAAAATTAATCTCATATGCACACAAGCTGGCCTAAATCCCAGAAGAAATCGTCTTTGCATAACAACTAGTGATGAGCGAATAGTGAGATATTCGAATATTCGATAATCGTACGAATATCCCGCGAATATTCGATCGAATATTCGATCGAATATTCGATCCCATTAAAATCTATGGGAACAAGTATTCGATAAGTGAAAAACATCTATCTGACCATTTGGAGGGTAAAACCGGAAGCTGGGGGATTTGAACGCATATCGAATATATATCGCTGGATATTCGTACGCATATCGAATATTCGAATATCTCACTATTCATTTGAATATCTATTCGATCGAACAGTATTCGCTCATCACTGATAACAACCTTTAGCAAGCTCACGTACCTGTTGTAGCACAATCGTTCAATAGTACTATTGAGCATAAAAAGTTTCATAAAAGCCATTCTTTTACTGGATTCTTACATATCCATTATAGAAAGTACACTTGTACAATGTCCATACATCCATAGCAATTGATCAGCTGGTCTCTCTAGAGACCCTATTACACGGGGCGATGTCCAGGAGCAAGCGAGCAACGATCTGTCAGGTCAGTGCTTGCTTGCTCCTCATTCCTTGATCACTGCTGCTGCTATTACATGCGCCTACAGCGAGCAGGTAGGTGTGTGTGTGGGGTACTGGGGGGGGGGCACTCTTGATTCCAGTTTGGAAGTGGTTTGGTAACTCAGTTTCATTGAAATGGATGGAGCTTAAAGGGGTTATCCAGCACTACAAAAACATGGCCACTTTTCCCCCTACTGTTGTCTCCAGTTCAGGTGCAGTTTGCAATTATGCTCCATTTACTTCTATGGAACTGAGTTTCAAAACCCCACCCAAACTGGAGACAACAGTAGGGTGAAAGTGGCCATGTTTTTGTAGCGCTGGATAACCCCTTTAATTGCAAACCACACCTGAACTGGTGGCAAGAGTGGAGCTGTCTCTGGAAGAGAGTGGCCATGTTTTGTAGCACGGGATAACTCCTTTAACTCCTTAGTTGCTGAAACAAAAGGAACAGCGGGCTTGCTGCTATGAGAGCACACAAACTGCAAAGTTCTCTCTATATGTTACAAACCACAGACACATACCATATACTTTACATACTATATTAGATATAATGGGTCTGAGAACCAGTTGAGAGATGTGGCACTGATTTTGGAATCCAATGACAGCAATACAAGATGCGTTTACACAGCTACTTTTGCCACAGCACATGTCACACTGCCAAATATTACGGTGTTGCCTGCTTGCATTCAAGTTAATGATACTAAATGTGCATGCATTTGCAACATACAGTTTGTGGTGGCTGTGACTCCATAAATAAAAGCTGCTTGGTTTCCAATGACTGATAAGTCACGATAATAGTGTGTGTTGTAGTGCGGCAATGTTCTGCCGTGCAACCAGTGCTGCAGTCAAAGTAGCCGTGTAGCCCCAGCTTTCTTGCTATGGAAAGTTTAAAATATTTTCCAGCTATCACTGATGAATAGAGAGTATTATGTAGACATTCTACATATTCTAAAACCTGAAATCTAGAATAAGGAATTGTTGTACAGAGACTTTTACCGGAATAAAAATCTCCAGGGAAATTCCTAATAATTTGTTCGTCTTGGACCAAGAAATGGTTCATGCTCTTAAAAACATATCTAACTTCAATTTGGTCTGCAGTAAGGATTTTTCTGTATTGAGCACAACTACAGAACAATATAAAAGTTGAGTTATGGCTGTTGCCAGTATGATAAATCTTGAGGATGCTTTCAGCCATTAGATGGCACAGTAAATGCGATGAGAAGGAAAGCATTGATTTTAGTCCTGGGTTTATCACAATGATCATAGACTATGACAGATACCGTACTCACAGAATTTTCCTTTTTGCTACTAAAATAATTATAAAAATATATAAAAATTTCACACCTTAATAAATTCTTATAATATTGAATGCCCTGCTCTGCTAGAGAATGTTGAAATGAAGCTAAGGCATGTTTTATGTTGGAAAAGTCACCATTAAATATGAATGTAACCCTAAGACGTAAGTTTTGTATTAATCACTGCCGTTTGGGAATGTAACCCCAAGATGTAAGTTTTATATTATTCCAATGTGCAACAATGGCCGAGATTAATACAAAACTTACATTGTACTGCAGTCAAAGGGATTCCGGACGGAGTGTATACACATAGCATACACCCCAGCCGCATAGCAGAATAGCGGCCGCACAAGCCTGACTGGTCACACAATGGGGAGTGCAGCTCAGGCCGCACTCTCCATAGTGTTCAATGGTGAATTGGGATGCGAGCGCAATAGAATTTAAGTTTATCTTGCAGTACCAGCCAGAATAAACTTCACTGACACCGGCCGTTCTGTGATAAGGCCGGGTCACAGAACGGCCGATGTCTTACGTAGCATGAACTCAGCCTACTACTGGGTAGCACCATCCAAAAAGGGGAGGCAGAAACTTTGGGCCACCCCAGCTACAGGTCAAATGACCTACCAATCCATCTGGGTCTTAGAGAAGGCAAGATCGAAAACATATGGTACTTGACCTACTGTATCTACGCTCAGGAGATATCCATGTGCCGTCAACTAGTGACACATACTTACAGTTACTTTATGTTTTTCTTAATACTCTACAGGCGTTAAAGACAGAAAGGGAGAAAATGTACGTTACAGAAACGTATTCCCTATGAATCCTTGTGGATAGTATCGTGTATAATACCAGAGCCTCACTTTAAACGTCTCTTTAGGTTGAAATATACAAGTCACTCTTATATTGCCCCCCAGCCAACTATAAAAATGAAAGCCACCTAGTATGAATAATTCAGCAAAAAGTTTCCAAAAAGAGACAGTATTGTTCCTAAGTATATTAAATAATTGTCCGATTGCAGAGACAGTGAAAAAATTCGGAAAAATCTCACTTATCTATGGCTCATTACCTTCTCCTAGAGCAGTTACAGTAGATGGAGTATTTTAAACTCTACCCTCCGTACTGTCTTTGATGACTGGAGTCTGGGACCCCCGCTGAGTACTGAGCAGTGATCTTTTTACAGCTACAAGGTTTTATGATCCAACATGACCCTCTGTTCTTCAAGTTATAGCATATGGAAGCGGGGTCGTGAAAAATGAAGACTTGAAGTCTGAAGAGACTAGCCTGTAAAGTGTCAATGTGCCAGATAGATGGAGATATATATATATATATATATATATATATATATATATATATATATTGATTAGGTTGATGAATGCTGCGTTCTGAAATTAAAGGAATAGGACATCAGTGTTCAAGCATTCATGCACAGAATTTGTTATTTGACTGATTTATTTAGAGGTCTGGCAGACCGATCATCTAGCTGTTAATATAATGCATGATATATATGCGCTCGGCTTCGTGACTGACTCTTGGGTTCTGCAAATATTATTTTAAGGTATGTTGTTAAAGGGGAAATGAATAACTAATGTCTTTTCTAGTCAACTGTTCAAGAAGGGAAGGAAGTTGTACTTGATCAATGGATGAACTTTAACATGTTCTCTTGTTAATAAATTGCAGTTACTGACTATCTGCTATAATAAAAGAACCCTTTAAGCTTTGCCATCAAGCAAAGTACAAGCAAATATATGACACTTTGTGATGTATTCTATTAGAGAAAATTTTCTTGTTCTCCTCTGATGATCCTGCTTTTCTACTCTTCACTTCGAACCTTATCATTCTTTTAAAAACTGATGATGAACTGGTTCAACTTGTAAAGAATCGGCTCACTGAGGTGTCAGGTCACAACTGCTCATAGATTGAAAATGGAAGGGGTGGAAGGGGAATAGCCTGAGAGAAGCAAAGGCTGAAAGAAATACAGAGACAGGGCTGCAGATTGTACGCAATGTTATATTCCAACCCTGTACTGGCCTTACAGCTTACACTGCTCAGTATTGCTCTATTATGTCACGCATGTTGTTGCTGCTTCTGAGGGTGTGCTATAGAGACACAGGGCATGTAGATCTTTTTTAAAGTGTCACTGTCGTGAATTTTTTTTTTGCAGAAATAAATAGTCCAGGCGATTTTAAGAAACTTTGTAATTAGGTTTATTATCCGAAAAATGCATTTTTATCATGAAAAAGCAGTTTGAAGCTCGCCCCCCTGTCTTCATTGTTCTCCTATGGAGAGAGCTAAAGAAAAGACCAAAACAGGACAACAAAGAGTTAATCTACAAATCCCTCACGGGATATCTCCTGTGACCATCACCAGTGACCTGTCTGAGCTCGGATTACAGCTGTCACCCAGCTCCGTGCCTGTAATCCTCTGTTATCTGCTTTCTGCTGCCGGCTAACTCCCTCCTTCCTCCTCCCCCCTCCCCTCTCCCTAGAGCAGACAGGGGACGTCTCCTGCAACAAGTCACAATTTTCAGATTTTTCAGAGTGGATGAAAAAGAGGAAGGAGGGGGGGACCTGGGAAAAGGCTTTTTACATGCAGATAATGGCAGATTTGGCTAATAAACCCAATTACAAAGTTTCTTAAAATCGCCTGGACTATTGATTTCTGCAAAAAAAAAAAAAATACGACAGTGACTCTTTAATAGTAAAAAAAATAATATTTATTTGTATAGTGCAAACACATTTCACAGCGCTCTTTTTTTTGTATGTAAAGCATACGGCAAACATCTTAGTAGATAACTTCTCAAAGAAACTCAAATTAGAAATGAAAATTGCAAAAGAGAAATCCTGGCATATGCAAGTTATGGCTGGATTCACCAGAAGGTATGATATCGGCCGTTGTGTGACACGGTCGTGTCACTGAATGGCCATGGTCAGCGAAGTTCACGCCGGCCGGTACAGCAGTTTCGGCCAGATGAACTTCACTTTTTTTTATTTGGAATGCAGGTGCTTTCGGGTGTGGCAGCATTCCAAATCACCATAGCAGACAAAGTAAAGTGGGGCCACATGGAATCCTGTCCAGAGTGTATACACATTGGCCGGGATTCCATAGGACACAATGTTGTTTTGATTATTAATAAATAGCGGCCAGTGTTGCAACAGACGTTATTTATTGAAAATTTACGCTGTGTGAACTTATGCTGCGTTTACACGGAACAAATTCACACGATAGCGATCAAATTCAAACAATAATCGTACGTGTAAGCACAGCGAACGATCAAACGACGAGCGAGAAATCATTCATTTTGATCTTTCAACAAGTTCTCAAAACGTCGTTGAGCGTTCGCAAAAAATGTGTGAACAGTCATTCGCCGATTTAACCAATGTGTGAGATAGGCTTTAAGCAATTGCAAAACAATCGCAAAACGAATTTCCGTACGATATATCGTACCGTCTAAATGCTGATAGTTATGAAAACTTTTTTTGACTCTGACATCGTTAATCGTGCGATTGGGCGAATTATCGTTCCGTGTAAACGTAGCATTAGCCATAATCTTGACCTTTCTTTTTTTTTTTAAACAATTGCTAAATAAACATTTTTCCCTTGCAGGTGTCTTAGAAACTATTTTAATGGTGTTTGTGGCAACAACTGTATTGCTTCACACAGTAACAGTGTCCTCTCTGTGACCCCATATCGGCAATTATGCTCAATATGTGCCTTCAAATAGTATTCTGGCTGCTCTGTGCACCCCAAATAGTAGTCAAAGCCCCTCTGTGCCCTCATATACTGTAGTGTAGGTGCCCTCTGTGTCTCCATATAGAATAGGATGCCTTTACTGTGCAGTAACAGCCCCCCTCCCCCGATTTTGATTCCACCCATTAAGTATATGACATAGTGTCATTGAGTACCCAATGGGAGCCAAAGTCATATACGCAGCACCCAGCATATCCTAAGGCAGGTAACTTCATCAAACGGCAGCGCACACTCCTTACACTTTGAAATGGATGAGATAATAATTAAAAATTATATTGTAAAACTCTTCCAACTCATTTATCTTATGACCTTTTAAGGACAACAATATGTGATGAAGGCGTTCTCTATGCTGCTACCGCTTCCACAGCCAAATGCCAGTCAAACCTGGCACATCAGATGGCACAGATATTAACACAATACCTTTAAGGCTGGGTTCACATATTTCAGTCAGTATTGTGGTCCTCATATTGCAACCAAAACCAGGAGTAGATTAAAAACACAGAAAGGATCTGTTCACACAATGTTGTAATTGAGTGGATGGCCGCCATTTAATGGCAAATATTTGCTGTTATTTTAAAACAACGGCTGTTGTATTGAAATAATGGCCGTTATTTACTGTTATATGGCGGCCATCCACTCAATTTCACCATTGTGTGAACAGATCCTTTCTGTGTTTTTAATCCACTCCTGGTTTTGGTTGCAATACGAGGACCACAATACTGACTGAAATATACGTAGTGTGAACCCAGCCTCCTACTGTAGGATCTAAGAGGTGTTTTTTTATAAATTAAATTTTCTTGGATTTACTGATTATTTGTATGTAATTAGGCAATGATGAACTTATAGTCACCAATACTGCCGCTAGTAAAGTTGGGGGTATTGGCGCTATCCTTTGGGGGTGCAGGCTGTCAGATCACTGCTCCATATTTTACTGATTAGTATATTATTTCTTCCTCTCATTCCATCGTGTTCTTCTTTTAGACCCTGCATTATTTAATAGGACTAGGTTTCCATCTCTCTTTTTTTCTATAAATAATATATTTTACTTCAGGATTTTTATGCAATCTTTCCTTGGTATAATTTTCATAGGAGTATTATTGACTCTCTTGCCTTGTCACTTTCATACTAATGTACTAGTTTCGGATTTACTTACATTTTAGAGTATTGATTATTGTTACGTGATTCAGTATCATTGTACACTATGAGCTATGTGTTTTGACTGTGTAAACCTGCACGAGGCTACTCTATCCACAATGTCAGCAATGATTGCAAATAATGAGGGAAAACGGCGAGACAACAATTCCTTCCTATGTGGAATGAGAAATTAATTGGGACAGGCATTAAAGGGGTTATTAGAGATAAGAGATGTGGAATTTGATTACTAGTGGCTGAAGAAGTTAGATGCAGCCCTAGGGAGTCCTGGAAAACATGGATACGGCCTATGGCTGTGTCCATGTTTTCCAGGCAGCGTCAGGGCTGCATTTAACTTCTTCCGTGAGCTTTGATTTGGATGAACCCAAGTGTGCTCAAGATTTACTTAACACTTTGGGATATCAAACTTAGTAAAATTGATGGCTTATCTTTCAGGATAGGGGAAAAATATTAAATTGGTGGGTTGATCTCCAGGCACCCCAGACGATCAGCTGTGCGACGGGGCTTTTGAATGGGTACTGCAGTACGCACTTAGTAGTGACAGTAAGAGGTACCTAGTGACTGGAGGTGCCAGGAATTATATTGAAGGCCAATCCAGAGATTACAAGCAGGAAAACACCTGTTTTAACTTGACAAACCCTTTGTTAATAGAAAGTCCCTGATGGTCAATTGTTATCATTGATGATAGCTGCAGGCAGTCATACATTGTAGAATATGCTAAGCACAGACTTTACCTGTTCATTCTTGTGATTGGTCCTTTAAAAATTTTTGACATGTTCCTAGGACAAGTAAGAGCAGATGCACTTTAAAGGGGTTATCCAGCGCTACAAAAACATGGCCACTTATCCCCCTACTGTTGTCTCCAGTTCAGGTGTGGTTTGCAATTAAGCTCCATTTACTTCAATGGAACGGAGTTTCAAAACCCCACCCAATCTGGAGACAACAGTAGGAGGAAAGTGGCCATGTTTTTGTAGCGCTGGATAACCCCTTTAATATCTTAATATTCAAGTTCCTGAAACACCCTTCATAGACATGAAAGAATGTTATTTTAATTAAAGGCATTTTTTTTTCCAGATCAAGTAGACAAATGGAACCATCAAAAAGAAAAAAAAAAAACAACACCTCACTTTTCTGCACCTCGTATGATTGTGATGCCTACATTAAGCTGATTCTACCTTTCTTAAAGAGCGATGACGGATCAGCTTTGCAGAATGAAGCCTTGTCATAGATCAGGGTTCCAAGTTGGATTAAAGGGGTTGTCTGGGGAGAAGAGGAGGGCTAAAGCCTTCTGTTCCCCGGTGTTCACTTCATATGAACTCACTTCTCAGAAATATACCTTCCAAAACGTGAAGGAAACGGCTGTATTTCCCAATCATTGTGTGCAGCAAAACCACACTCACACGATGACCAATAGCTGCATGATCTCGCTGCAACATTGGCCTCAGCTGTCTTCTGCTCCATGAACAACCCCTTTTAGGGTACGTTCACACTTACTGGATCCGCAGCGTATTTTCTGCTGCGGATCTGCAGCGTATCCGCAGCAGATCCGCAGCAGATTTCATTTAAATAACTGAACACAGCATCAAATCTGCACCATCAAATCTGCACCATCGGATCTGCTGCGGATCCTGTAGGTGTGAACGCACCCTAAAGATCCAGATTGTATGTTAGCCATGTTATTAAGTTGATAGTCTTTCCTGGGGAACGGCTTTAATATTTTTTGCTCTATGACAAGATCTTAAAAAAAAAAAAGGACTTCACCATTACCAAAGCTATTTTGTATTGATGAAATGAGATCATTTGCTAAAATTACTATATAAGCCTGTGCATGGACTGTTAAAGGGGTTATCCAGGATTAGAAAAACATGGCCACTTTCTTCCAGAAACACCGCGACTCTTGTCTCTAGTTTGGGTGGTGTTTTGCACTAAGGCTTATTCACTTCAATGGAACAGAGATGCAAAACCCCACCCAAACTGAAGACAACAGTAATGTTTGTAATGTTGGATAACCCTTTTAAGAGAGTGATCATTTTTTTCCCTGGTGTGACCCCATTTCATAAAAGAGCAAGGAAAAAGTTACATTTTTTCCCACATACATCTTTTTATAATGTGTTTCAGTAGAACAGCATCAGAAAGCAGTCCCAGCATCATTTTCTTACCAGTGGAAGCTGATGATTCATCACTAAGTATCACTTTCATCCAGTGCTCCACACTCTATTATTCCTCTCTTTAGCCCACTGTTTCCTTCTGCTTAGGTGTTTGGGTTAGTTTTCCTTCAGCTGTATTCATGTTTTTCTGGACTCTCTAGTGCTGCATCTTCAGCCACAGCTAATAAAATGCTGAATGATTGGACTGAAACTGGAGTTGCGTTCACCTCTAAAACTGACCCTTCAATATCTTCCCGTTATGCACCTGTATTTTAACCCTTTCACGACCTGGGGTCATTGATGCCTCAATGCCCAGATCGTGATTGGACATCAGCTTATGGGATCATAATGATCCCATAAGCTGATGTCCTGGTGTCTGCCCCCTCTCCTCTGTCCTCTGACGCTCTTACTATCTTGTATCAGCGGCAGGGGAGAAAGTGGAGGAGGCAGAGCTCCCGACCCCCACCGGCTTCTGTAGCCAGGAAACCGGAAGCTTGAGGCTTCTGGTTTCCATGGCTGCCATCGGGGCTCTGCGATCATTTCGCAGAGCCCCGATGGACCCCGGAGAGAGAATTCTCCCTCTGTAGAGGGAGAATTCTCTATCTGGAGCCCTATAGATGCTGCGGTCTATCTATAGGGTTAACTCTTAGCACCGGAGTTGCGGAGTTGAGAGTTGCGGTAGGTCCCCGGCTATCACTGAGAGCCGGGACCCGCCGCAGATGACACAGGAGCAGCTTCTATGCCTATATCATCCTAGAGCGTTAATTAACATCGCTGCAGCATCGGGCATAGACTGCAGCAACATTAACATCCCGTGGGGCGGCGGGAGGGGGTTAAAATCAATATGTCCTTACCCTTCAATGTCTTTCCTCTGTCTTCCCTGTTCTACTTCTGTAGCTTTTCCCTTTTATTTATAATTCCATAGACTGCACAGCTGACTGGGAACAACCAACATATTTTGCCACACTCTTTGTTAAAGGAGTTTTTATAATCCTTCCTACATGTTTTCTTTTATTCAGCCAAATCCAACAGCTCAGGTCTGTAAGTCCTCCATAATTTCCCACATTTTTTCCTCCCAGAGATTATTAATTTCACTACATCTCTATCTCAGGATAAGTTATTTAGCCCAAACATACTGTAGCTAACTATAATCTACTGAATAAGCTTGTACATCACTATATCCATCATTAAGAGCATCAAACAGTGGAAATAAATCTTTGACCAGAGTTTTCCTTTCGAATCCTTCAAGGCCACAAGATGAATGTGATCTTCTGAAGCTCAGATCATCTTTGCAGTCTGATAAAATTTTGCATTAAGGTTATATATCAAATGCTGCCATTAAATATGTGATTCTACACCGCTCGTCGAATTACTTTCAAGTTTTTGATGTTCAGAAGTGTATTCATCTATTTTTCTTTACTTTTATTTTTATTTTTTATTTTTTTGTTCTTGTTGTTGTTGGATGGTGTTGTACACCTGTAATTGAAACTGGATACTATGCATCAGTACATAGTTAGAGTTATGTACTAATGAAAAATGCAGAAAAGAACAAGGTCATATTACGGGTCTGATGCTATGGGCCCATACTTTACCTCTGGGTGCTTCCAATATAATAGAGATGTATTTAGTTTATTCCATCATTGATTACGATATAGATTACAGTAAATAATAGTACTTTATCCCATATCTTATTGATAATCTAACATAGGAGTACTGTTTTAGTGGAGAATATCATGCGTCACAGAGGCACTGTATATTAGTACATGCTATGGCTATGGATTGATAATGGATCAATGCACCGCCATAATGAGTCTGTTTATACGGCATCATCTTTTAACTACGTGTACTCTATTGGATCAACCATAGCTAAAGTATAAACACTAGACTAGCAAAATAAATAGTACTTTAGCCCATCAAACCTTGATGTAGATAGATCACCCAAGAGAGTTGTTCTTTACTTTGTAAAGTATCTCAGTCGTGTACTGTGTTGTACTTCTGGAATGTTAAAGAAGGTATAAACTCATTTAATAATTATTTTTTAATTTCATAATTATTTAGTCACTACCCTGGAGACTACGCATAGCGCACTTCATTAATGCATGACTATAGCAAATGAGTATTTAATTTCCATGATGTATTTCTTTGTGCTACATGCTAATTTCTTGTATATTGGAAATATTCGTTAAAACAAATTATGGAAGTATGGAACAAAAATATCGTAGACTCCGGGGCCTTTAACGCAAGTACTTGCGATTTCATAGGATTACACAATTCATTGCAGACGGCCTTTTTAAAATAAAGTAAAATTAGAAGTAATTGTTTTAAAAAGGGTTGTATGACCAACAACCCTTTAGGGCATATAGATATCAAGAGAGTACAACTGTATCATTTCTAAAAGTTTTTCTTCAGGTCTAGATTAGGTTCTATTAGAATAGATTTACAGAGACTCTTCTTCAAGCAATACACACGCACCACTAGATATCTATGTGCTATAGTGGCACTATGTTTGTGTGCTGTACAGTGGTTCTATGCAGGGCCGCCGATAGGGCAGTACAACTGGTACTGCCGTATGGGGCCCGGACCCTAAGAGACATGGGGGGGGGGCCCGCCGGCCGCCGCCCCCCGTCCGCTACGCTAGAAGGGGCCCGCACGGCCCCCCTTGCCACTTGTTTTTGAGCATCCGGAAAAGCTGCGGCCGCGCAGCTTCTCGGGATGCACTGATCGCTTCGATGTTCCGCCCGCACAGTGAGCGGACGGAACATTAAAGCGATCAGAATACAGGAGCAGGACCTGTCAGCGTCCTCCTCCTGTATTCCCTCCCATAGGCTGCCGGCACTTCATACCAGCAGCCTATGGGACGCCGGGACGTGACCTCTCCGGCAGGCGTGATGATGTGACGTCATCACGCCTGCCGGAAGTCCCGTCCCTGCAGCTCGCAAGATGGAGCCCGAAGAGGAGGAGGAAGAGCTGCTGCCTGCAGCCACAGCGCGGATTAGGTGAGTATGTTGTTTGTTTTTTTAGGGGCACCTCTGGGGGCATTATTAGTATATGGGGGCACCTCTGGGGGCATTATTAGTATATGGGGGCACCTCTGGGGGCATTATTAGTATATGGGGGCACCTCTGGGGGCATTATTAGTATATGGGGGCACCTCTGGGGGCATTATTAGTATATGGGGGCACCTCTGGGGGCATTATTAGTGTATGGGGGCACCTCTGGGGGCATTATTAGTGTATGGGGGGCACCTCTGGGGGCATTATTAGTGTATGGGGGCACCTCTGGGGGCATTATTAGCTCATGGGGGCATTAGCACCTCTGGGGGCATTATTAGTATATGGGGGCACCTCTGGGGGCATTATTAGTTCATGGGGGCACCTCTGGGGGCATTATTAGTTCATGGGGGCACCTCCGGGGGCATTATTAGTATATGAGGGCACCTCTGGGGGCATTATTAGTTCATGGGGGCACCTCTGGGGGCATTATTAGCTCATGGGGGCACCTCTGGGGGCATTATTAGTATATGGGGCACCTCTGGGGGCATTATTAGTATATGGGGGCACCTCTGGGGGCTTTATTAGCTCATGGGGGCACCTCTGGGGGCATTATTAGTATATGGGGGCACCTCTGGGGGCATTATTAGTTCATGGGGGCACCTCTGGGGGCATTAACTCATGGGGGCATCTCTGGGGGCATTATTAGTGTATGGGGGTACCTCTGGGGGCATTATTAGTTCATGGGGGCCACCTCTGGGGGCATTATTAGTTCATGGGGGAACCTCTGGGGCCATTATTAGTTCATGGGGGCCACCTCTGGGGGCATTATTAGTTCATGGGGGCACCTCTGGGGGCATTATTAGTTCATGGGGGCCACCTCTGGGGGCATTATTAGTTCATGGGGGCCACCTCTGGGGGCATTATTAGCTCATCGGGGTACCTCTGGGGGCATTATTAGTTCATGGGGGCCACCTCTGGGGGCATTATTAGCTCATGGGGGCACAGCAGGGGATCCTACATACAGGGGGCACAGCAGGGGATCCTACATACAGGGGGCACAGCAGGGAATCCTACATACAGGGGGCACAGCAGGGGATCCTACATACAGGGGGCACATTAGGGGATCCTACATACAGGGGGCACAGCAGGGGATCCTACATACAGGGGGCACAGCAGGGGATCCTACATACAGGGGGCATCCCACACAGCGCAGTTACTATGGGAGCCTACAGGAGGGAGAAAGGAAAGGAAGCTGCTAGAAATGTGCGGAGCCTAAATTGTTTGTCTCGCAGGTTCTAAGGGGATGAAACATATCTGGAAGGAATCATCATGGAGGACTGGGCCGGATGGAGAGGAAAAGGGAAAGTGACGCCTCAGATCAAAGAAGACATAACCGGTGAGTCACTGTATGACGGTTTTCTTATTTTGTAGAACATCATTTAGTAGGAGCGCCCACGAGGTGACAGCTACTACATTATCTGTACTCAGAGATATCACTGTGTTATCTGTGGTGTTACATAGGACTGCAGGTGACTACTACATTATCTGTACTCAGAGGGATATCACTGTGTTATCTGTGCTGTTACATAGGACTGCAGGTGACATCTACTACATTATCTGTACTCAGAGATACCACTGTGTTATGTGGTGTTACATAGGACTGCAGGTGATAGCAGGTGATTTCTCCAGGTTGCAGAAGTTCAAACTTCATCGTGCCTTGCTGACAGTTTATTATGGGAGTTATAGTTTTGCAGCATGTGGCTCTTCAGGTTGCAGCACTACAACCCCCATCGTTTCCAACTGGCAGTTTATGATGAGAGTTGTAGTTTTTCAGCTGGAGAGTCAAAGATTGGAATACAATGATTAGACAATGACACAGTACAGTCCATTAATTATAGGGGGCAGTAGTGCAGTACATGAGGTGGAGGCAGTGACAGTGCATTAGAACATGGTGGCACATTAGAGTAATTGGATATAACGTTAGATATGACTTTGCCTGATCGGGTGAGATGGGGGGGGGGGGGGGCCCAAGCTAACATTTTGCACCAGGGCCCATCAGCCTTTAGCTACGCCCCTGGGTACAGCTGTCAGGGGCCCGAGCTCAAACAAGGATCCAGGGGGGCCCGGCCATCCAGCCTCCCTGCATACAGGCTCCTGACAGCTGTACCGCACAGGCAGGAAGCAGTAGAGACACAGGGCCCCCTCCCCCGCCCCTCACTATCTCCTCTTCCTGCTTTCACTTGTGCTGGGATGTCGGAGAAGGAGGGGGAGGGGTGGGGAGCCGCTGTGTGAGGGGAGGGACTGCAGCACCTGGGACCTGGAGCTTCCCTGGTCAGAGTAAGTGTGTGTCTGTGTGTTTATATATACATGTGTGCTGGTGTCTGTATACATGTGTGCTGGTGTCTGTATGTCTGTATACATGTGTGCTGGTGTCTGTATATATATGTGTGCTGGTGTCTGTATGTCTGTATACATGTGTGCTGGTGTCTGTATACATGTGTGCTGGTGTCTGTATGTGTGTATACATGTGTGCTGGTGTCTGTATGTGTGTATACATGTGTGCTGGTGTCTGTATACATGTGTGCTGGTGTCTGTATTCGTGTGTGCTAGTGTCTGTATGTGTGTATACATGTGTGCTGGTGTCTGTATACATGTTTGCTGGTGTCTGTATGTGTGTGTATACATGTGTGCTGGTGTCTGTGTGTGTGTATACATGTGTGCTGGTGTCTGTATGTGTATATACATGTGTGTCGGTGTCTGTATACATGTGTGCTAGTGTCTGTATGTGTGTATACATGTGTGCTGGTGTCTGTATATCTATATACATGTGTGCTGGTGTCTGTATGTGTGTATACATGTGTGCTGGTGTCTGTATGTGTGTATACATGTGTGCTGGTGTCTGTATGTCTGTATACATGTGTGCTGGTGTCTGTATGTCTGTATACATGTGTGCTGGTGTCTGTATACATGTGTGCTGGTGTCTGTATGTGTGTATACATGTGTGCTGGTGTCTGTATACATGTGTGCTGGTGCCTGTATACATGTGTGCTGGTGTCTGTATGTGTGTATACATGTGTGCTGGTGTCTGTATGTGTGTATACATGTGTGCTGGTGTCTGTATACATGTGTGCTGGTGTCTGTATGTGTGTATACATGTGTGCTGGTGTCTGTGTGTGTGTATACATGTGTGCTGGTGTCTGTATGTGTATATACATGTGTGTTGGTGTCTGTATACATGTGTGCTAGTGTCTGTATGTGTGTATACATGTGTGCTGGTGTCTGTATATCTATATACATGTGTTCTGGTGTCTGTATGTGTGTATACATGTGAGCTGGTGTCTGTATGTCTGTATACATGTGTGCTGGTGTCTGTATACATGTGTGCTGGTGTCTGTATGTGTGTATACATGTGTGCTGGTGTCTGTATACATGTGTGCTGGTGTCTGTATACATGTGTGCTGGTGTCTGTATACATGTGTGCTGGTGTCTGTGTGTGAGATCAATTCTAGAGAACTGGCTCATATACCCCATTTTCCAGTTTTACAGTTATAAAATTGTAGAACCTAAATGTGAACAAGGTGCAATTCAAATAGACACTTACTTGTATAGCTGTCTCTTGTGCTCTGTATGCAATGCATTATATTCACCCTTGCAACGTACAATTTATAGCGTGTCTACAAGCCCAGCGGGGCTCATTATGATGGAGACTAAAACTTATACAAGAGT
Source organism: Dendropsophus ebraccatus (assembly GCF_027789765.1). NCBI lineage: Eukaryota > Metazoa > Chordata > Amphibia > Anura > Hylidae > Dendropsophus > Dendropsophus ebraccatus. The sequence goes on along the minus strand of NC_091454.1, from coordinate 189,461,072 downwards.
GGGGTAGGGGTTCCCCTGTATTCAGAATGCTGTTGAGTGCTAGGCATTGCCCCGTCTGGGATTATTGAATTTCAAGGGTCTATGCAGAGCAGACAGCAGACTTTGCTGCACAAACATGATCTCCTAGAAAGCGTTCTTACCGCCATGTATTCGCTATCACTGTCTTGGGTGAGCTAAACTAGTCTGCCTGGGGGGGGGGGGGGTGATTTGTATATGCTCACTAACATGGAACAGCCTCATTATATTAGCCTTATCAACATATTCTATGTTAGTGAGCATACTGGGGGGGGGGGGGGATATTGGTGAACATATACAAATCAAACAGCCCCCCAGACCCTCGAAATTCAATAACCCCAAACGGGGCATTGCCTAGTACTCAACAGCATTCTGAATACAGGGGAACCCCTACCCCATGCAGGAATACTTGTATAAGTTTTAGTCTCCATCATAATGAGTCCCGCTGGGCTTGTAGACACGCTATAAATTGGACGTTGCAAGGGTGAATATAATGCACTGCATACAGAGCACAAGAGACAGCTATACAAGTAAGTGTCTGTATGGTGACATTTAAATTGCACCTTGTTCACATTTAGTTTCTACAATTTTATAACTGTATAACAGAGGTTACATTTTAAGCCACTGGGGAAAATGGGGTATATGAGCCAGTTCTCTAGAATTGATCTGAACCAAATTATACCTCCCAGCAAGGCGTGGGTCGAACACACAATTTTTTTTTTTATTAATGTGGGGGGCCCAGACACTTTGGTTGTATGGGGCCCCGAAATTCTTGATGGTGGCCCTGGTTCTATGAATGTGTGTGGTACTGCAGTATCATGTACTATGCTTTATAGTGGAGCGTATTTTATGTTCAAATTTATGTACAAATTTCAATAGGTTGGTGTGTGTTAAGGGTTAAACACACACACACACACACACACACACACACTTAACATAGCTGCAGCCTATGCCTGATGCCATCTGCTGCTGAACGCAACTGTGATATTTAGCTGGGCACCCACCACAACTGACAGGAGAGGAGCTCCATTACAACAGTTAACCCTTTAGATGCTGCTGTCAGTGCGCTATAAATGAGAGGTAAATTTCCTTTCCTACAACTTTAAAAATTTTAGGGTGAAAGGTGTGGCGCTCATTCAAGAAGTAAAGAATGATAGAATTACTCACCCAGTGATAGTGGATGACATGAATCACCCACACCACCACAAGCCATGTAGACAGGAGCCAATACTTAGCAGGTCCTCATCCCCAAAAGTGAGATATCCCTCAGGAGAGTGCTAGGTAGACCCGGGAATCAATATTGCCAGTAGTAACATATATAGGAGTGAAAACAAAAATACCAGTGCTCAAGGGTCAAGTAATCAGTAATGATAGATATATACTGTAGAAACATGTTGTCTAAATAAACAGATGTGGATTTTCCCTGGTATCCATAACGGACTACTATCTGCGATCTTGGAAGGGGTGTGGTTTAAGACGGTTACCTACCCCCAAGTGCAGTAGGTCCTATGAATTTATTTCTTTATACCTATCATTACTGATTACTTGGCCCTTGAGCACTGGTATTTTTGTTTTCACTCCTATGTACTGTAATTTTGTGTTAGTATCCCAAATATTGACATTGTCATAGAAATGAGTTAACATTGAGCATGCTTGGGTTCATCTGAACCAAAACACTCTGCCATTGATTACCTTTGGCTGAAGAAAAATGGAAAAAATGGATACAGCCTATGGCCAATGGCTATATCTATGTTTTTCCAGCAGCCTTAGGGCTGCATCTAACCTCTTCAGCGATGGTAATCAAATGCCACACACTCAAGTTTAGATGAACCTGAGTGAGCTCGAGGTTTGTTCATCTTCATTGTCGTCCTCATTACACAGATTTACTGTGGTGTCCCACTATTGGTGTCTTATGCACTTGTCACAAGGTTCTCACTTCAGGTTAAAGTGGATAAGATATTCTGAAGTGTCACCACTAGCTGTCAGTGTTTTCTATATGCCTATGTTCTTATATGCACTGCTGAGGAAGGTCATGGGTTAATGTTTCTGTTGTACCATGTGTTTGATGCTTACCAATAGGAGGTGTTTTCTCTTTTTCTACCTATCCCTGCTCTTCACACTTACCCCCCCCCCCTGTAGGAGGAGTTAATTAGCTCCATGTGGGAGGAAGTACGCAGTTCAGTTGAGTCTAGTCACGAAAGTGTTCAGATGCAGTTAGAGACCAACAGTTCTTTTGCTACTACTACTGTGTTCAGTATGCAGTGCTAAGCACCTTAAAGGGAGAGGTAACCGAGGAACAACATGACTGACACCAAAAACACGTCAGAACAGAGAAGGGCAGTGTCCAGATATTAGAGGAAATAGCCTCGATAGGACAAAGTTACAGTAAAGAAGGTCTATGTATCCAATTGTGTAGTGCAGGTAACTGGGACCCCTCGGACACCTAGCTACACCCAGTAACCATGGCTGGGGCTTGTACTACCCTACTGGAATGGGTTCGACGATACCAGGGGGCAGAAGGTGGTCAGACCTAAGACACGAGTACAATAAGTCTTCACTACAAAGATATCTTCAGTACATTGCTACACTGGGTTGGGGCTCCTCTTGCCAATTCCTCTTCTCTACTCTACAAGCACTGCTACAACTACCCCTCTACTTCTTCTCAAGCACCTCCTCAAGCACCAAAGGTCAAGCACTAGACTGTGTAAAGATTTATCTACTCTGTGAAATGTGTACTGTTATCCTGCAAAGCCTGACTACTGTAAAGCTGTTATATTTTTATACTACTGGGATTCTGTCATCTTCTGTATGCACCGGTACCTATACACAGCACCACAAAATTTGGGTAATTTTTACTCTTTCTGTGGGTGGCCATACCGACAATTAGGATGGGTCAGTTGCCACTCAGGATGGCCGTGACAAGAGTTCAAAGGACCGGCAACAATCTGGCAAGTTTTGGGGAACACAGCCAGCCATACAACAAGCAGGTACCAACATCACACCTGTGTGCTGGACAAACACTGGCGTCACAATATTAACACCTCCCGCTGAGCTGACACGAACATCAGTATTAAAATCACCTGGTATCAACACAAAAACGCACCCGCCACATTACAAGTGCAATCTTTGACCTTTAGTAACTGATTTGTCTTACTTTATTTTTACTGCTTTACCTATTGATTACTATGCCTTGAAGCTAAACAGTGCAACCAATTTATGTTTCAGAAAAAATATATAATTCTTACTGACGCTATAAGGAAGGAATCCATTTTTGTGAAACGCGTAAGCTCTTTAAACTGTGCTATGTGTTTTGACAGCCAAAACCTGCCTAGGTAAATGCTAGGTTTTATCAGTGCTGGATGTCTTCACCATTGACTGATAACATCTGAGAAACCAGGCTCCAGGCATATCCATGTACAGGGAGGATGATCCTCAAGGGAGAAGTACTGAGCTGACCTGTCATTTGTTTTACAGTGGACTCTGACACCGTCTACCTGGTCTGCCTGACCTCCATCCCCGAGGATTCTGACGGCTCTTGTTGTTATATTCACTATTTGCCATGGCGTTTATTAATGGCACAACTTGCTTTATTCTCTAAATATGTATCAAGAGAAGAGGACTTTAGAACTGCACATCTCCATGAGACTCTTCATTGGATAGTGTTGATAAATTTATTACATTTATTTTGATCAGTATAATACAAGTGGATGATGTGTTTTGGTAGTGAAACATATTTTACCATGTTATCTCCCTTAATGTTTCAAAGTCTACCATAACCAGATGTAAGCACTTGCCTTGTTTTCTGAATACAATCCCCTTGAACTTATCGTCCAGCATTTGAATACCGTGGCTGACAAGTTGGATGCAGTCCTAAGGAGTCCTGGAAAACATAGATACAGCCATTGGCTATGTTCCACTTTGTATGACACAGGCCGGGTCACAGAATGGCCGTGTCAGAGAAGGTCATCCCGGCCGTCGCTGCAGTACCGGCCGGATGATCTTTACTGCCGCTCCATGTGCGTCCACATCTGAATTCCTTGCACGCTCCATTGTGTGCACTGACAGGTTCTGTGCAGCCACTATTCAATGAATAGACATATCAGTTTCTTGCGGCGCCGCTAAGGATCCCGGTACTACGTAAGTAATCACGGCCGTTGTTACAACAAATTTTTATTACGAAATTTACTCAGTGGGAACATGGCAATAGGCTGTAGAGGTGGGCTTCATCCAACTTCTTCAGCCAATTGATTTTAAATGCCGAATGATCGGACTTAAGCATGCTCGAGTTGCACTCACACTAATGAGGGGCAACAAGTACAAAGACTGATTGACACCTTGCAGCTCATTCTTTTGTATTTCTTCCTCAGCTCAATTTATTTTTTACTTCATTGCTCCAATTGCTTCAAGCTCCATTCTCCTTACTAGAGAGCATGTTGGGGGATTCCTTACACTACAGGATTTATATTTACATAATTCATGTGTTGTTTTTTCTATGTAAAGAAAATTTTGGAAACTCTCCCATTTTCTCATTGACAATAAGCAACTTTCAAAACATTGTACTGGTCACAAAAGCAAAGTATGTGTGCGTAAATGATAATTTTCTAATCTTTTAAACATAAGCTGCTGTGAACCAAAGAATTTTTATGCAGTGTTATAAAAAGCTGATGCACACGTCAAAGCTGACGTAACTTGTCAAATCAGTCGTATAAACTATACACCAACCAGTGCACCAATAGCTAACAGTGTGCTTAAAGTGAATGTACCATCAGGTGCATTGCTTTTCTTTTTACATTAAGCGATTGGCCCTGGCATGGGGATCCCGGTGGTGCGGTCCTGTTTTTAAAATGCCACCTGGTTCTCACGTTCAGCGTTGTTCTTTTGCTGTGCACCGGTCTGGCTTTTTGCACTGTGGACAGGCCCACCGCCCCCGAGTATGCTGACTTCCCTCCCTTCTGTGACATGGGTCCATTGATTCTAATGGAGCCTTGTCACAGAGACGAGGGTATATCGTCACACTGGGGGGGCGGCTGGCCCACCTCCAATACATAGAGCCAGACAAGGGCATGGCAAAAGAACAGCGCAGAGTGCAGGAACCGGGGCAGGTTTTTAAAAAAGGACTGCATCACCAGGATCCCCAAACCGTCCCTAAATGCCTAATATAAAAAAAAATGTAACTAATGGTACATTCACTATTTTTTTTTCATTTTCAAAGAGATGGCAGGTCAGTAGTGTGCACCAATCAGCCATTACCTTAATGCAAACCTGTCATCACTTTTATGTTGCTTGAACCATGAGTCATCAAGGTTGTCCCCGGTGGCTTCTCCCTGCCCTACTATCTTTGTTTAATAGATCTTTCCCCGTTTGGGTATAGAGTATGATCTCACAATTAAGACTGGAGGTGAGACAGATTACCCCTATGATAAATTAGGGTCAGTGACATTATCTTGCTACAGATGCCTGTGATTAATTACCCTCACAAGTGCCTTGTTACCCTCACAAGCGTCCCTCAATGTTGTTCTTCTACTTATACCTGACTGCTTGACTTCGGACTCCTGTCCTACTACTACCTCTGGATTGTGTGAGTCCTTTGTGCTTATATTGTGTCACTGTCACCCAGTTGAGGGCCACCAGTCAGTTCTAGGGCTGCACTCCCCCTTCTCAACACACACATACACATTCTATATGAAAATGATAAACATGCTATACTCACCTCCTCCATTAACCTGCTCCACTGACGCTCCCTTCCTCTGCTAACCTGTGCTTCTTCCATGTTCCTATGATGTCCCGACCCCAGCAGAACTGTCCCACTCAGCAAATCACTTACTCATGTGGGCCATTGCTGTGGCCAAGGATTGGCTGAGAAGGCCATTTCCTGTGGGGTCAAAATGTCCCAGGAACCCAGAAGTATAACAGACTACTTTGACTGGTTGCTCTTTAAATTCTACTCTACTGAGCTATATTTTTTTCTACCTCTAAGTTTAGCTTTTCTAGTCAGGGATCAGGGATTTGAGATAAAAGTGATGACATTAAAATGTCTTCTTTCTTACGAAAATAATGTTGTGCTTCAGACACAGTTAGCTAGAATCTATGGCTCAGTACACCAGATAATGTAAGTTGAAGTACCAGGTCACATGTGAGTGCTATAAGACACGTGACTTGATCCTAAGGGGACCATTACTTATAGAATCCTGACACATGTGGGGTATAGTGGTAATTATTATATTCTGTGGGTGTCAGGAGAAGTGTTATGGCCTTTGTACTGAAGTTTCATGGCAGACCTCCGGAGCTGATGGGTTTCTACTTACAACAGTTAATGCACTATAGCAGGAAGCCAGTCCAACCTCATTAGCTCTGCATCAGAGTTCTTCTGAGCAGTTTATTGAACGGAAGGCCTGATGAAAACTAGATGGATATAATTATATCAGACTAAAGCTTTTGCACACTCTCATAACGCTGCGTCTTGGCAGGTCGTTTTCTGCCATACTCACTTTCCCTGTCTTTACGTTGAGAAATGTTAATTGGCATTAGAAGCAGTTGTGGCTCATAAACATTCATGCATCAACGCTACGAGAAAAAAAAAAGTAAAAAAGCCTTTGCTTTATCAGCAAATAGCAATCAGCTTGGAATTTTTCCAAAATTGAGGTGTTTCGAGCAGCACTTCCGCCTTAAATACTACTTATTATTGCTCCGAGCTCCGTCACTAAGCGCGTACAATGATGTAGATGGGTCTCTGCTGGTTGACACTAATGCTCCGAATTCTACTCCAAACACGAATTATGATATTTCTACCGCCTGTGAATTATTTCTACGTCCTTAAAAGCAAGGTGGACAAAGGCTGAAAGGCAAATATTCTCTAATACCCTCATTGAAAAGTCCTCCCTGTTGATAAAATGTAAAGAAATATGGCTCTAATAATATATAGACAGACTCCCGAAAGAGGAGAGAATGTCTATCACAGTGTATAGCTCAGCTTTTTTTAGCCAGGTTCTTATCCGTATTAAGAATTTCTTTTATACTGAATATAATGGAACAGTTAAAAATAGAATTGTTTCCTATGTACAGTACATTATTTTGTGCTAAGATTCAGCCTTGGTTGCTTTGGCCTTGGCTGAGGGTGATTTAGAAGTCTAGTATGACTATATATAACAAAGCCATGATACCCTGCCAATAGACTTCTGCTGAGCTTTACTCTACATCAGTATGCCTTCGATTTTATATGGTCTCTCCCACGTAACTTCATACTTGCTTAAAGTGTGCTTGTAATTAGGGATGGTCTGAACCGAGTTCGTACGGACCCGAACCATCCGCAATGATTACCGCTGTCTGCCCGCTCCGTGCAGCGGGCGGATCCAGCGGGAGGAACGCCTGGAAAACTGGGATACAGCCATAGCCATAGGCTGTATTCCAGTTTTCCAGGCAGTCCTCCCGCTGTATCCGCCCGCTCCATCCGATGCCGAGCGTTCGGGTTCAGCCGAACCCGAACCTCGGCAGGTTCGGACCATCCCTACTTGTAATGCTAATGCCACTTTGTCTTTTCTTCAGATAAGACATGGAGAGGCACAGGTCCACGTGGTGGACAGATGCCAAGGTAACCATATTACTTCCAGTGAGTTTCATGCATGGTTCCATTTCTAGTTATTAGGATTTACTGCTCTGACAACTGTATCACTCAGCATGGATGCCCGATTAGTTTTACAGGTATACAGCACTTCTATATGACTGTTATATTCACTAAGCAGATATGAACATTTGAGCAGGACATATTGAGTCGATCTCATGATCACTTGAGCTATTTAGGTGAGTTTTACTTTTGTACAGAGTCAAAAGACTCAGGGCACTGAAAACAAAAGGGAAAATTACATAACTGACTTTCCCAGTAAGTAATGGGTGGATCCAGAACATGGCCGTCATCTTTGGATCCATCATATTGAATCAAGAGCAAGTTTTTCCCAATGGGAAGGTGATCATGTAGCATATCCAAAAGGGAAAACTACATATTTGAAATCCCCAGTAAGTAATGGGTGGATCCAGAACATGGCCGTCATCTTTGGATCCATCATATTGAATCAAGAGCAAGTTTTTCCCAATGGGAAGGTGGTCATGTAGCATATCCAAAAGGGAAAACTACATATTTGAATTCCCCAGTAAGTAATGGGTAGGTCCAGAACATAGCCACCATATTGAATCAAGAGCAAGTTTTTCCAATGGGAAGGTGGTCATATAGCATATCAAAGAAGACCACTTTTGTCTCATAATAAATTGACACACTAAGATTTGCAATATCTCTTGTGGTTTAAAAGTTATCAACACAAAAATTTGCAACAACTGAGAACGTTCCCTGTGATGCATAGCTATTTGACATGCTCGATGTGCTGAGCACAGAGCTAAAGCTGGACACTAAGCAACTTTTTAAGCACAACAGGTGTTATAACTCTGATGGTGGCAATCAATTTCGAGACAATTCTGGTCCTTTTATATGTTACAAGACCTCCCTGCCATTGTAAAAACTTGCCCTTGACCCAGTATTATGGTTTCCAAGATGGCAGCCATGTTCTGGACATAGCCTAAAAGATAGAACCCCTCACCCATTACTCGCTGGGGAATTAAGATATCTATTTCTCCCTTTCGTTAAAAAAAAAAAAAAAAAAAAAAAAAAAGAGTGTACTTACACTTTTCATTCATCTTGTATATACTGAACTTTGTAATAATGACAATGATCATTACATTTGTACTGTTATAGTGTATTTTCGAAGTGTCAAAGACGGTGGCAACATACAGTATGGCGACAACCACAGCCGTAAGGAATCTATTATTTTACTCACTTGCATAAATTATCACTAAACACAGAATCCATTCTATGGACATAAAAGTCATTAACGGAGCAGTATATTTAGGAACAGTCCTCCATCATTCACGTATGATTGTAATTATGGAGTACATCATTAGGAAGCATGCAAATTAGAAATTACTCTTTATGTTTGGATGGAACATTGAAATTTATCTGTAACAGCTGTAAGTGATGTGGGCATTAGGGTCCTCGAAGCAGCGCCAGATCTATAGCTCAGAAGGCTCAAGCATTGATGGCCTGGCATCTTAGACTCTACCCATCAATTAGGCTTCAAATCCTTTCTTTCCATAGTTGTTATGGTGCCAATGGTGAGATGAAGTCCAATGTATAGTGCAAGGTTCTCTCATAATAGACTCCCAAGTAGCCTATGGCTCGAATGCGCTCTGCATATTTGAACAGCTTGAAAAGCTTTTGTATCATAAGGATATGCTCAAACAGTAATAGATAATACTTTGCATCACCATTACTATGTTTTTGGGCATGATGGCCAAAATTTCCTTTCTGACATTTTCTACAGAATTTCTGTGCTAGATAAATAATGCTATATTTTAATAATTTTAACATTTCTGGATGTATTAGTACCAATATTTTCTTTTTATAGATTCCATTTTTTTCCGTTTTGGAGCACCATCATGGCGGACCTGGAAGTCTTCCTTACGCTGTGAAAACATAATGACATTCTGCGAATGCATCACAGTGGGGCAGATTAACCCCTGGATGCTATGGGTAATGTTGACCACAGCATCCAGGAGGTTAAATGGCCTGGTGCATATTATCTGAAAGGGGTTGTCCAGCGAAAATCATTTTCTTTCAAATCAACTGGTGTCAAAGTTATATAGATTTGTAATTTACTTCTATTAAAAAATCTAAAGTCTTACCATACTTATCAGCTGCTGTATGTCCTGCAGGAAATGTTTTATTTCCAGTCTGACGCAGTGCTCTCTGCTGACATCTGTGGCCGAGACAGGAACTGTCCAGAGCAGGAGAGGTTTTCTATCAGGATTCATAGAAAACCAAGACAGAGTTCCTGTCTCGACCAGAGATGTCAGCAGAGAGCACTGTGTCAGACTGAAAAGTAAACATTTCCTGCAGGACATACAGCAGCTGATAAGTATGAGAAGACTTGAGATTTTTTGATAGAAGTAAATTACAAATATATGTATAACTTTCTGATATAACTTGATTTGAAAGAAAAAGATTTTTGCTGGATGACCCCTTTAAATCCTGTATGCTGACACAGGTAGTCATCTGTAACACATAGCTAGTTCCTGTTGTGCATTAATCAGACTCTGCTTAAAATGGCTGAACTAGAGGAAGTGCCTGAACATAAACCTGAACCCCAGTACGCAAAACATGGCCTGTATGTATATATATATGTATGTCTTTACCTGGTTATCCTGGTCTCAGCTCTTGTATCTTTGACTACTCTTTGTTTCTGACTCTGCCACATTTTCTGACTCTTTTGGCCCTAGCCCATACAACCATCACTTGGTGTTTTGTCTGTCTTGTCTTCTTTTCACGTTACACCTCAGAAGCAGGTAAGGGAATGTTGCCCAGTTGCCCGCAGTCGCCTAGGGCTGTCTAGGGACAGCTGGGTGGGACCTGTCCAGGGCTCACTGTCTGTGTCTGTTCTGTACCCTTCTTGATCGTCCTGTGGCAGCCCAGCTAATTTTCTGTCTCTAGCAAGAGAGACAAAAACAGAATGTAAGAAGTGTGGCTTCGCTTATCTAGTGCTATTCAGGGAAGACCCTAGACTGTTCATGTCAGCATGTCCTCCTCCTCCTCCAGAGAGTCTATGTTGTGATCCAGAGGGCACAAACTGTTCTTGCATAGACCAGGACTGCTTTGTGATGTAACTCTTTCCTTGCTGTGATCCTGTTCCTGTTCTTCTTTCTGCTCAAAGCCCCTATGAAAATACAATGCATAAACAACCCCCTACTCCCCCAATGTGCCATCTTTAGTATTGCACAATGTAATGTGCAATATCATCGTTTCATCGGATGACTGTTGTCTCTAATACAAAGAGCGATATTCAGCTGAATCGGGTCAATTTGGACGATTATCCCTCTGTGTAATAGGTCCCTAAGTGCTGTCCTGTGATTTCCCGGAGAAGTAAGAGAAAGGAAGTGTTGCCTTTAACCCCTTAAGGTCAAAGCCAATTTTCGTTTTTGTGCTTTTGCTTTTTCCATTTTATGTTTAAAAGTCCATAGCGCTTGCATTTTTCACCTAGAGACTTATATGAGCGCTTATTTTTTACGAAACCAATTGTACGTTGCAATGACAGGCATTATTTTTCCATAAAATATGCTGTGAAACCGGAAAAAAATCATTTGCGCTGTCAAATTGAAAAAATAAAAAACAAATTTGTTTTGATTTTGGGGAGTTTTGCATTTACGCTGTTCGCCCTATGGTAAAACTGACTTTTTATGCATGTTCCTCAAGTTACGATTACAACGATATATAACATGTATAACTTTTATATTATCTGATGGCTTTTAAAAAATTCAAACCATTGTTAACAAATATATGTTCCTTAAAATCGCTCCATTCCCAGGCTTATTGCGCTTTTATCCTTTGGTCTATGGGGCTGAGTGAGGTGTCATTTTTTGCACCATGATGTCTTCTTTATATCGGTACCTTGATTGCGCATATACGACTTTTTGATCACTTTTTATAAAAAAAAATTCTGGATTTGATGCAACCAAAAATGTGCAATTTTGCACTTTGGAATTTTTTTTGCGCTTACGCCGTTTACCGTGCGAGATAAGGAATGTGATAATTTAATAGTTCGGGCGATTACGTGTGCGGCGATACCAAATATGTTTATTTATTATTTTATATTTATAAAATGGGTGATTTGGACTTTTCTTATGGGAGGGGATTTTTTTTAATAAAAACACTTTTTTTTACTTTTTTTTTACATGAACTAGAAGCCCCCCTGGGGGACTTGTATATACACAGCACTGATCTCTCATAGAGATCAATGCTGTGTATATACACAGCAAAGATCGATTACATCGGTCATAGATAGCTTTGGCCTGCTGCAGGCCACAGCAATCTATTGCCGAGCCGGGATCAGCGTCATTGCGACGCTGAGGCCCGGCACGGGCAGAAGAACGGATCTCCCCCCTGCGATTGCATCGCTGGGGGGGGAGATCCGTCCCACTAGACACCAGGGATATAAAGTGTATAGCACTACAGTGCAGCTGTCAGGTTTGACAGCTGCATTTAGAGGCTTATTTAGCCGGCGCGGCAACGGGACCCGCACCGGCTAATAGAAGCACTGCCGGGCTGCAGATTGCAGCCAGGAACGGTGCCGTTCAGAGTGGGGTCCCGGGGGGACCCCGCTCTGAACACCCCCCGCGGCACCATGACGTACCAGGTACGTCATAGGTCGCTAAGGGGTTAAACAACTCAGCTTTGTTGTCATCCCTGAAATAGAGAGACTGAGATATAGCTGTGCACCATGGAGGGGATTTTCAAGGGTTCAATAACCACAGTGAAAGTCCTGAAATAATCTTGTCCATGCTGTTGTCAGGTAGGGGTCTGGGAAGACAACAGATGAGTGCAGCCCTAACACTGGCACCCGCCCCAGCTGGCCCTACCTACTTGCCACAACAGCTCTAAATAACTGTGGACAACTGGGCAACGTTCCCTATGTTGTAACAAGTGCGAGCACAAAACAAGACAGGACAAACTTACACAATAACAGAATGGTCAGCGGTCAAGGCAGCAGAAGTACAAAGTCAGAATCCAAAAACGAGGTCGAGGTCACGGAATGCAAAGGTCAGAATCACTAAATACACATGATCAGCAGATGCTAGGTCAAGGCACTAGGAACTAGGCGCTATCACAGGCAGAGAGCTAAAGACAAAGTGAAAGACTTATAGGATTAGAAGTCCCAGCCCAACCTAGACAGCCCTACTGACAGCTAACTGGGCGAGTCAGCCGTCAGTCAAATCACTGTGATTGCAGACACCTAGTGCTGATTAGCAGGTGGAGTGCAACACTGGACACTGCTACAACCAGTAGTAGCAGAGCAGAATATAGCAAAAACATAAGCATTCTGGTTGCTATGAGCACGGCTCGAATCCTAACAACTGGCTTATATAAAATTTTACATTGTAGTGTTTCGCCATTTTCTATTTTTCATAATATCCCATGATTGACTCGTTCATTATACACCTGTATCCTATTTCATTCCGGTAAAACCTTTAAACCAATTTAAGAATTTGCATAAAATGATATATTTGTCACCGAGCAAAGCGATACCAAATAAGACAGTAAAGCGAAATAAAAATTGACCTAGGGAGAAATATATTATGGCAATGCCTTAAGAAGTGTAATGACAGTAAAGAATCTCACGGTTTATAAAAACCATTATAAATATCAGGCGGGTGTCATGAGCAGCTAATGGGATTTCTCACTCCGCAATTATACAAAGCAGGTTCCCAGCCAAAATTCCTCAGCACAGGCAGTAAAGCAAAATGACAGTGGACAGGAACAAACTGGAACGGCCTCTACGGATAACAAGATTGTGATTACAGCCCGTCTTCATTTCCACTTTATTAATTGAAAAATCTTTGGGACATGTGGCTGGGAAAGGAGAAAAGATGGATGCATTAAAAGATTGTTTCCAGAGCCAATACATTATTGACCCATCTTTGTGGACGGCCGTGCCCTGATATCTTAACAAGAGGATCTGGGGATGGAAATGCAGACAATTAATGGACGTATATGTCTAACCTCTGATATATGACTGTTGGCTTAATATACTGTACCAGATGCGATTCTTTTATTCTTCCACAAGCAGCTTGTCAGTGCTTGCACTGTCAATGGTATAATTACGAAAGTGGATTCTCTTATTGCGCATGGAAATTCTATTACGGACGGGAAACGGAGGGTTAATCCAATCAAGATCTTTTCATTTTTAACAAATGTTAGATGGGGACCCCAAGTCAAATGCTTCTAACCTTTCAAGTAATTATTTACTTTGAATGGTTGGGAAAATATAGCCTTGATTCCCATTTATCTTCTTCCAATCTTGTATTCTCATTCTTTTATACAAAACCAACAAGAACGATGCGCTATTGAAGAGGTTGTTGTATACGACCCTCTGGGACCAAGTCAGATCTGTCCTCCACATCCATCACTGAACATCTGGGACTTGACTCGATATGTTGTTGGAAAATAAGGATAATTTTTTTTTATCGCTTTCTCACTGAAAAAATATTCAGTTTTCATTAACTTTTTTTTTTTTTTTTAAAGAAAAGATCAAGTTGATGAGATAGCATGTATAGGAATGAAAAAGCTGCAGTGAGAATGGTATTTAATATGCGAAAACCATGATCGGCTATGTTGGAGGTAATCACAATGCGGAACCGTTTATCATGTAAAGCAACTACATAAAATCATTAATATTCCATCCACGATGCTGTAGCACTAAAATTAAAATGGTCAATAAAGGATAACTAAAAACCTTAGTACAATAAAATAATAAAAAAGACTCCCCCCCCCTATCCACATGGCAACATGTACAAGTTATTATAGTAATAAAATCAGTTATTATTACCAGGATTCGACCTCCTGTGGTGCTTGTGTATTACTATAGAATATTAATAGAAGTGGGCTTAGGGTCCTTAGATTTAAACAGGTCGATCTGTGCTTGTAAACAAGTGCTGATCTAGCAGATTGGCGTTCATTTAATGAGCCTTTAATTGAGTCATTAGTGCAGCCCTTTAAAGTCCAGCGATTGAAAAGAAATACCATCCAGCGGGGCAGGGGGGAACATAATAAACACTACTCACCTCTCTCTATGCCGTTGTAGCACTGGATTGCTGCTCCGGAACCCCTCTGGGCTCTCAGATCTCCTGCACATCCGACCTCTGACCCGGTTGATGGATTGCCCGCTCAGCAAGTCAGTGATGGGGGTAGGACACCACTGCAGTCCTTGATTGGCTGAGCAGGCAATCCATGAGCCGAGTTGGCTCCCCCAAGGTTCATAGAAAGATTTTGATTTATTTTTGTCACCACTGGACCCCTCAATTGTAAGCAAATTTATTCAAAGGGTATTTGAATACTATATATATACATATATATATATATATATATATATATATATATATATATTGCAGCTGCTGGGATAAGAATTTAAATCAAGTCAAATTAAGACATACTTACCTACCCTGCTTCACCGCATGTCGTGTTACAGCTATTTATGATCCCCTGCCACTTGTCTCTTCTCCTAACTTCCGAGATGACAAGCCAGAGCAGGACCTACCCACTTAGCCAATTACCAGCTAATATTGGACATTGCTGTGGTCAGTAATTAGGCAAATGTTGCTCTTACCTCTCCTCTCAGAAGTGGGGAGAAGAGACAAAAACTGGGGGGACTGGGTAAAGTATGATTTTTTATATATAATTTTTTTTAACCCCAGTCCCAGCTTAATTTAGAATATATTGTACTGAAGTACTTTAAGACTAGAATTCATTCATCACTATTATAATAAGGTCAACATAGCTTTGAGTAAAAAAAAAAAAAAGGAGCACTTTGGGGGGGCGTTTTTTGGGGTCAGTAAAAAAGAAAAGCCTCATGGACTCTTTAAAGAAGCTTTCTTCCTATGATAGAGGTTAAGTATTTGTGCTACTTTTATGAGGCGAACACTTCGTTCTCGGCTATGCCATTCAATTCATCTTCCCACCTCACACATTCGCCCGTACGTTCCTCTGGTCAGCACTTCTTTAGCTCAACACCAGCAAGATAAGGGCCAATTAAGAAAAGAGAATTGAGAGGGATGAAGAGAAAAGGTGAGGCTGCTTTGAGGAACATAAAATGAAACAAATCAAGTCCAGAGGATGAGCTGCGTCTGGCAGGATTTGTGATTCTCCTGAGGCCCAGTGTCCATTTTCATATTGATGAAATGTCAGATGTGAAAACGACACAGACTTTTACCTTCCAGGCGTCCGGACTCAGCTTAACTCTTATCTGCCATTTGGTGCTGCCGGTAATAGATGACATATGCAGATATTCAGTAGATGACTTTCACATTCTCCATCCTATCGTAGTAAGTGTAATGAAGATATCTACTAAATGGTAAAGAGTGTAATGAATGAAGAAATGCACTTCACAAATCATTGATAGGAAGGTGATTTAATTCTAACATTCAAATAGTCTTTGTCTGGAGATTGGGGACTGTATCATTTGATATTTCCATAGGGTTTAAGGGATCTCATTTATTAGCTACAGAGTATGAACTGCTTCCAGGTCTTTTGTTGCTGTTCCCTGTTTCTTTAACTAGACCACTAAGTTCTCTGAGATACTACTTGGTAGGGAACTTATCACTTTCATTCTGGCTCATGCACAAGTCATCGGGGTGGTCCCTGGCAACTTTTGCCCTCCCTGCTGGACTTGATTGATAGATCTCCTATCTGTACCCAAATGGATAGAGCTCTGTCAACCGAGGTTGGTGGGGCAGACCCTAATGACAGTGGTTTAGGCAGCCAGAAAGTAAGAATAGGTTCCTTTTAAGTGTTTGTGCATTGTAGAAATATATTCTCACCATTTTAGGGACTGTTCACATCACAGCTATATGTATACGTAGGGAGATCCTAAGACCGGTTTTCTGACATAGGATTCGATTGGCCAAACATTGTCTACTTGTCATTACATTTTATTATTTGTTGTCAGAAACAAATTTGTAGTCTACTACTTTTTACCAGTATTCCAATGGAAATATGAGTTACATATATTCAAAACATGATATGAACAGCTCTAGAGATAGGCCTTTGTATTGCAGGTTGTGCAGATGTTCAATCTTGACATTCAGTGGTGCCACCAGAAGTGTCTGGCTGTGAGAATGATTGTCTTCTTAGTTTTCATCTTCAGGGGGAGGTAGCGATAGAGTAGTCAACCTAGGAAGAGCTTGGTGTTCCTAGACAGATATATGTGGTGGCGTCGATATTCTGCCCCTCCATGTTGTGTCAGGTATCTTCTCTGGAGAATATATTGGTAATAGATAAAAGGGGAGGTTTGGCACCAATCAGAACGGGAGGTTTGTCTAGAGGTGCCTGCTGGAGACTATGTTGGTCTCAAATATTGTTGAGCCGGCAGTCTGTTCTTCTAGGAAGATTGCCTTCTGCCTGGTCACCTAGGACGGCTCTTAGAGAGTGTTGCCTACTTGTATGGTGTGAGTCTCTGGAGGGAAGTGGTCTGGGCATGGTTATTTGGTGGCTGTGACAATAGCCAGAGTTCTGTAGTTTTGGTCACTGTTGAAGTGTAGTATACCCCACAAGTCAACTGTGAGCCTGATTAGCGTACCTCTGGGCTGTGGCTGTGGATATAATGTCAGACTAGAGGGAGAATCATGATAGAGGGAATCATGAGTACTACTCCATAGAAACCTCTAACAGGGTCAGGCCAGGACACCATTTCTTATTCCTCCTGAATATTTATGAAAAAATTGACAACTTGCTGTTACCATCCCTCCTGTCAAAGAGGTGTGTCACTATATATTGGTGGTGTCAGATTGGACAGAGGGTCATGATGGGTAGAGACACACCCCCAACAAGTGACAGGTGTTAAGTTATTGGTGCATTTCTAGGAGGGACAACAGTGGAACGGCACAGCATAAAGCTATAGAAACATTTTCCAGCATTGTTATTTCGCAAAGGTCTTATTTAAGTTCTACTTACAAAAACCTGACTTTACATAAGCTAAGCATATTTCATCTAACTTTTACATGTATTATTCCCCGCTGCAGGAGGTCACCATTACTGCGGGCAAATGTAAAGCAAGGTACAGTACACTTAAGAATCTTGAAGTACTAGCAAACACTTATCTAGGCATGATATTTTCTGAAAGACTGTTCTTTTAGTTATTTTATGTATTAAATAGTTGGAACATTTTTGAGTAAACAAGGGTACACACCATAATATCATAAAGAGACTTATGCTTTGGACTAACATGCCTCGTACTACAATTATATAGCAGCTATTGTAAGTTATATTTGCTACCTGAAGCAGCTTACAGCGCCCAACCTGTTCTCATACCAGCAGTAAATTATGTCCACATAATTCTTAAATGATTGCAAAAAACACAAGCCGCATCCACATTAATCAGCCAATAATGGGAACCCAACCTCCAGCTTTTTATTTAAGGATATTTAAAGGGTATGAACATGTTTGCAGCCGTAGCTTTTATTGCTTCAGTGCATCTTAAATAAAACATTAAGAAAATACTGTAGTCTTGATTGCAAATATACCACTGTTTTATGTCTACAGCTCTTTTGCAGACCAATGAGTCTCCATTGTTACACAGACCATATGTGCATCACTGCTCCACAGCGGGGCCTCTAAGTCTGTCGTATTATTTTTGTCACTTGTTTATTTGCACTTTTCCCCCCACTGAGAATAATATATTACTGCTGCTAAAAATGCTATGGGAGCAAGTTTTAGGGTTAAGTCTGGGTAAAATGGTGTATTGGTGTTATGATAAGAAATAGGAACAGGTTAGGTGTCTGGGGTAAACCCCCCCCCCCTTCCGTTTTTTTTTTTCTTTTGCTTTCAATACTATTGTAGCTATATTGCTGGAGAGTGACTGGGCGAACAAGAGCAACATAGAATATATAACATCCCCCCCCCCCCGGTTGTAAATTATTGTTCAATGGTTTAATACCTCTACCTGAGGTACAGTAATTGGGGACTGATGACCCAATTCGGATTTACTTTTTTGGGGTATTTTTTTTTTGTATTGTATTTCTTTGTTTTTCGATTTTACCTTGAATTTTTTGTAAATATAATGATCCTTTAAAAGTGGTCTGCTCCCCATCGAAATTGTGCAGCTATTGGCTATAGCGTTTGGGTGGGGTTTCTCCCACCAAGATATATACCCTCCCCCTCCTATGTTGGAAGGTATACTGCTGAGACATGGAAATGCAGGAAGTTAGCGCCAGAGAGAAGAAGACTTGATTCTCTTCTGCTCTCCACGCAACCCCTATAAAAGGGTATTTCCATCAACAGGATATGCCACAAATGTTTGCAAGATATGGGTTCCTCCAGCCTCAGGAGGAAGACAGACCCTAAATTTTTTAAGTTCTGTATTACATCTAATGCAAAAATTTACTTAGCAGTAAAATTGTTGTATTTACAGGATTCAAGTAAGACCCAAAGGTGTAGATTAAAATTTCTGCGTCTCAAGGCAAAATATGTAACCTAATAAGTAACATGCCCCCACCTACCATGTACCATTTGCAGCACTATTGTCTTCTTACGTGACACCAGGGCCTAGGTGACAGGCATGTATACAATGCATGCTTAAAACATACGTCTTCATTCTTCAATAGGAAAATAACACCAAACACATGGGAAAGAACAATAAGAACAATGGATTCTGCAGCAGATTATTTGATTTTAACAGCAGTGACCTCCGCGTTTGGGGGGATTTCTGGGACTACTTGTACTGTACATAGACATAAAGTTCCACATTTACTAAAGGGATTTTCCAGGATAAACTATGAATCTAGGATGCTGTCAGGGCTGCGTGCCACATACTTACCTATCAGACTTCTCTATTCTGTGCCGTTCCCACCAGAAATGGCCAATCAGCACAGACAGTATGAATTCTATTCTGAATATATATTTCCAGTTGAAGCAGAAAATCAGCGGATGTTGCCAAAATGCTGACAGTGGATGAGAGGGGGCGACCTGGGAAGCGGCAGTGGCGGAGAGAGACAGGTAAGTATACTGCACTGTTGTGTCCCCTGCTGCCCCAGAAGCAGCCTAGTTTATGCTGGACAACCCCTTCAAGGCAGTTATTGACTCAATATATACCATATAAAGTCACAGATTAAATGAATTATGTTCACACCTACTGATTTCTACTATACATTAAATACGTGCCTTATATTGCCTCAATTTGGGCCAAATCACTCCAACTAAATTATGGGCAATTTTAGCAAATAAAGGCCAGAAAATCTAGACAGGTTCTTAAGAGGTATGATATACCTAGCAGCCAACTACTTCAGAAACCTGACAGAGGGATCAGTAGAGGAAAGGATGGGCTAACCAGTGTTGACCGGACCTGTCAAAGTGTTCGTTAACGTTCCCTGAATGCTTTTACAAACCCGATCGTGAAAGTGTTCAGTTTCTGCAACATTCTCTGAATCCGAACACTGTGGGGGAGAGTTATCAAACATGGTGTAAAGGGAAACTGGCTCAGTTGCCCCTAGCAACCAATCAGATTCCACCTTTTATTTTCCAAAAAATCTGTGAGGAATGAAAGGTGGAATCTGATTGGTTGCTAGGGGCAACTGAGCCAGTTTCATGTTACACCATGTTTGATAAATCTCCCCGTGTGTTTAATTCCCTGCAGCTGCAGAAGATCAATGCTGCTAGAAAAACATGGACACAGCCAATGGCTTATGGCTGTATCCATGTTTTCCATGACCTCCTAGGGTGGCATGCAATTTCTGAACCCGAACATTTTCACAGGTCCACTCAACACTACTCGCCAAGTATTGGTTTCATTTAATTTCTTTTACTCTTTGCCGTTCTCTGTAGTTTATTCCCCCACCCCTGGCATGTTTTACATGCTCTTAACACATTTTATATGCACAAGCTAAAAAGACAGAAATGGCTGCACATCGTACCCATGGCTGACACGACAGCTTATTCAGCTACATTTAAAACCAACATCAGAAGTTAGTATATAATTTGGCCAAACCATATTGCCTCCTGTACCACATGCAGGTCTTCTGATACACATGAGTCCCTAACCAAAAAACATCACTGTGCCGGTCAGCGACCACAATCCCCGCAAGACGTGTGCAAGCAGAGAAGGGGCGCCACGGAATGGCCCTGCAACCCCATTGTCAAAGGACCAGACCCTAAAGGGCCCCCCCGGACCCCGCAGGCGCCACCGGCGGAAAAAGTGGACGCCAAGCAACACAAGTGTGAACAAGCTCTTACCTCTCTCCATTCCTCTGCAGGTAGAATGGGAGAATACTAGGAGATCCTCCCCTTATGTACACAGGTGCTTCCTGCTAATTTGGATCACATGGGTCTTACAAAGCACGAGTGCTAGCCACAATGAAAAAAGGGACAGAATACATAAAATATGCACAAGCCAAAAAGACAGAAATGGCTGCACATCGTACCCATGGCTGACACGAAAGCTTATTCAGCTACATTTAAAACCAACAACAGAAGTTAGTATATAATTTGGCCAAACCATATTGCCTCATGTACCACGTGCAGGTCTTCTGATACACATGAGTCCCTAACCAAAAAACATCACTGTGCCGGTCAGCGACCACAATCCCTGCAATCTTAACACATTTTAACAAGTAGTATTGCTCATTATTCTAACTCTTTCAGGACTTCAGATCAGAAGAAGAGATCAACTTGAGTCGCTATGTGTTTTGTGTGAATGTTATTCAGGACCACGGCCAGCTCACAATGCATATTCATCAGCTTCATGTATAATTGAAATATAACGAGTGACTCTTATTACTGAAAATCTATGAAGTAGTGAAACAGCTATCGATCTGCCTATCTGTCTATCCATCAGTCTGTCTATGTGTAAAGCATGAGGGATGGGACAGATTCAGAATGGCATGGAAATAATGGCAGATAGGTGTTGTACAATGCAGGAAGCCTTTAAAAGAGAAGTCCGGTGAAAATTTTTAGTAAAGTATTGTATTGCCCCCCAAAAGTTTGCTTTTTTCCCCGCACTTACTACTGCATCAAGGCTTCACTTCCTGGATAAAATGGTGATGTCACGACCCGACTCCCAGAGCTGTGTGGGCTGTGGTTGCTGGAGAGGATGATGGCAGGGGGACACTGAGGGACATAGGGCATTGGAGGGACACTGAGCATCCCTCTGCCATCATTCTCTCCAGCAGCCACAGCCCGCACAGCTCTGGGAGTCAGGTCGTGACATCCCCATTTTATTCAGGAAGTGAAGCCTTGATGCAGTAGTAAGTGCAGGGAAAAAAGTACTTTATGTGCATTTCCCGTAATAAGTGTATATTGCTAATTTGTATAACTTTTGGGGGGCAGTGCAATACTTTAATAAAAATTTTTGTCGGACTTCTCCTTTAAGGTACACATTCTATATGCTTTAATAGTTTAAGGCCACAATCCACCCAAAATTGCTTAAACATTTTATAATCTCTGAGTCCCCTACTACAGGAGGGAATGTTTGGGCTATTGGTTCCATAATTATGTCTCCAGCTTTCCCTCCAGTCCTGGTTGCAGCTTTGTTATCTGTATGTACATTCCTCACCATCACTACTCCCATAGTTTCATCCATGAGAGGGAAAGTTCCTCTCCTCTCATGCTTTCTTCCCCTCAAGGTGTCAGTGGGCTGTGCCAGTGGGCTTAAATGCACTTTCCCTGTTTCCCTATAAAAAGGCTCTTAAAGGCTACTTGTGGTTTGGGTAACTCCCGATGACTACTAGAAATGTCTCTACAACACACTTGAGGATATGCAAAACCCACGGCTGTCTGTGGGTGGAAGCCTGCCTTTGCAAGCCCTTGTCATGATCGCAATACTCCCACCTTGAGTTAGACATTGACAAAACGGGCCACCCTGTTGTTTCCCTGTCTATGTTCCAATACTCGCAACCGAGTGGGACTTAAGGGGTTATTTATCAGGGTGGTGTGGTGCTCTCCCCATCATGGAGGCACCCCGTTGGCAACAGGCTAGAGATATCTGGCTATCCCGTGTTTTGAGACTCGTAACTGAGGCTCCACGGACTCTTGTTTTGCATATTTAAATTTTTGGGGGCATCAGTGGAGACTCTTGATTGAGTACTTCATTGGATTTTTTTTCGCTGTTCTCCTTGAGTTCAGTGATTACTGTGTTTTGTTGGTTGATTTTTCATTGCCCCAACTAGCCAAAATCCTACCCCACACTGACGAGGGGCAAAAACCCCGAAACGGCTGTCTGTGGGTGGAAGCCTGCCTTTGCAAGCCCTTGTCATGATCGCAATACTCCCACCTTGAGTTAGACATTGACAAAACGGGCCACCCTGTTGTTTCCCTGTCTATGTTCCAATACTCGCAACCGAGTGGGACTTAAGGGGTTATTTATCAGGGTGGTGTGGTGCTCTCCCCATCATGGAGGCACCCCGTTGGCAGCAGGCTAGAGATATCTGGCTATCCCGTGTTTTGAGACTCGTAACCGAGGCTCCACGGACTCTTGTTTTGCATATTTAAATTTTTGGGGGCATCAGTGGAGACTCTTGATTGAGTACTTCATTGGAATTTTTTTCGCTGTTCCCCTTGAGTTCAGTGATTACTGTGTTTTGTTGGTACACTTGAGGATATCTTGTACAGTTGACAGACATAAAAACAGCATGCATTATTGCACTGAGAAAAGCAGGATGGTCATTTTAGTGAATTAGGCTAGGTTCACACTGCGTTTTCAGCATCCGTTTAACGGATCCGTTTTTTTTAACGTCCAGAAAAATAGGGTCAGCAACGTTTTTTGGTCCGTTTTGGTCCGCCAAAAAAAACGGATCCGTTTTTTTTTATAATGGAAGTCAATGAAAAAATGGATGCACACAAATGAATCCGTTTTTTGCAATCCGTTTTTCATGCGTTTTTTGCAAAAAACGGATGCGTTAAACGGATGCTGAAAACGCAGTGTGAACCTAGCCTTACTTACCATCTAGACCATTCTGCTAAGAGATGTTTGGAGCAATACTTGAGGTCCTATACTGTACATTAAAGGAACATTATCCTTATTTACCATCCAGAAACAGATGTCACCTTCTTTTCCAGGCAGTTAACTGAAGGAATTTTGGTGTCAAGGTGCCTATTATATGTCTCGCCATTGACAGTCATTGCCTTAATTTGTAGTGGTGGGGTCAACAGAAAACCTGGACTGCTACAGACTAGAAACGTATCGCCTTTACTGACTAATCCAGGTTCTGTCTGGGATCAGACAACTTCATGTTTGGAGTTCACCTGACCATCTATGGAGGGTGCACACTGACTGCATGTGACACCTCCATAGTCTGAGGGGTAGTTGTACCCTGTGCTGTAATTGAGCCAGTAAAGGGTTAATTATTTGGATGTTGCTGTATGTCGTCTCCTCCCTTCTTGTTAGCTGCTCAATTAAGTGCCTTCCTGGGTTTTATGGCCAATGAAGATTGGGCGACATCCTGTTAGCAACTTACCTGACTTTGCATCAGCAGCGGTCTCCTGTGCTCAGGACGCGCGGACAAGACGCCGCTGATGGTAATCTGTACACTGGCCTATTTCTCTGCTCAGGTTGCCTCTGTTGTGTTCTCTGGCAATTGCAGGGTTAACCTTGGTTTGGCTTGCATTCTGTGACAGGCAGGTTTGCTCCCAGTGTGTGTGTGTGTGTGTGTGTGTATATGTGTTTCAGGTGTCTCTGGTTGGAGATTAGGGGCTGGGCCAATCCTATCCTGAACCAGATTCCTGGTTCCTCATATAACACAGTCTGTGTCTGCAGGAGTTGCTGGGTATTTTGGTGTGTATCCACACAGTGTCTCAGCTCCCTGGTTTGTTATTGTCTCCTGTTTCTGACCTTTTGGCTTGTTCCTGGACCTTCCTTGTTTGCTGCTTGCCCTGATCTTCTGCCTGTGTTCTGACCTTGCTTTCGCCTTGTGACTCTGTACCTCTGCTACCTGACAGTGTATGACCTGGATTGCACACCTTTCTTTATTGTGTTTTGTTTGTCTTACCCGTTGTTTGTCTTTCACCTACTCAGTGTAGGGAACGTCTCCAAGTTACCCGCTGTCATCTAGGGCAGATTGCGGTAAGTAGGCAGGGGCACTGGATTGGGTAAGCTCAGGGCTCACTTGTCTGTGTCTCTGCTCTCATACCTGACTAGTCATTACACATCCCCATTAAAAAGTTCCCATTAACCTCCAGTCCATAGAGCGGTATTAGCCGGAGTTATAAAGTAGTAACAGCTGGCGGAAAATATACCTGCCAATAAAGTTTGGGGTAGCAAAGCAGACTTGTACAGTGGCAGCTGTGGCATATTGCTTGCTACCCCAACCTCTGGTGCCAGTTGGCTTTGTGAAGTTGAATTTATGCATTAAAAGCTATGGCTGATCACCACCCAGCAGAAAAATTTACTTGTTATTGCTTTATATGCACCAGCAACAATATATATATATATATATATATATATATATATATATATATATATAAAAATAAAAATACAGAACGCTGGACAACCCCTTTAACATTTATTAAAGTTACACAAAGTTTTAGAGAGGTGGACCAGCATTCATCAGATATTTAGAGAATATCTTTCGGATATGCCTTATAACTTTTAGATGGGAATATCACTTTAAACAGTCATCTTTGTACCCAGGCTTCATTTCTGGAGGTCACTGTCATGTAGTCAGTGGTTGTTTTCTCTAACCTGCCCTGTGCACAATGTCCCTGCATGCAACCTCAGAACCACATGCTCTGTTTTAACAATGATGTCTGTGTCTTGAGGGCCGATGAATGTCAGGGAGCCAGGCTGGGAAGATTGATAACTTGTACACTTGGCTCTTAGAGCAAGCTGCTGGGGCAAAGGGCACAGGAAATTGAATTGTCAGTCCCCACTTAGTTCTGATATGACTTGACGGCTAGCTGGGCAATACAATTTGCAATGTAATCAGAATAAATGCTAGCCTAATATCATTCTGTGGTGGCCAGATTCCAAAGCAGCACAACACAACGTTCCCTTTAGTGAATGATTATTCAGTTAACTCTTTCCTCCCTTAGTAATAATAGACCGGTATAGGCAGACAGAATAAAAGCTGAACAGATGAGAATGCCGGGCATCTAAATAAATAACCCAACAATTAGGTATATCAGTGATTCGGTTGGAAATAATAAGACATTCCAATTTACGTTCCAATCTCAAAGTCTGAATATATTATAGTAAATTAGACAAATATCTTGTGTTCCATTTGTTTTACGTGCCCAGTACCTACAGTAAATTAACTTGTCAGCTTATATTAGGTTGCTGCCGTCACATCGATATTTACATCTACTATTAAATCAGATTGTAACTTGTGTTAAAGAAAACAAAATATTCCCAGTGTTTTACCTTAGTTTAGATTTGCTATTTTGAGATCATTCATAGAAGACTCTATATGAATTCCTATGGGTGGATAAGTCCCTGGCAGAGATATTATTTGACATATACAACAGTATCTTATATTCAAAGCACTGTGGAATCTGTTGGCGCTATTCAAATGAATATTCTTATTAGAGATGAGCGAACCTGGAGCATGCTCAAGTCTATCCGAACCATAGCGGGGGCTGCTGAATTTGGATAAAGCCCTAAGGGCCCTATTTCACCAGATGATTATCGTTCAGATTATCGTTCGAATCTAAACGATAATCGTTCGGTTGAAATGCAGTTAACGATTAACGACCGAATGAGAAATCGTTGATCGCTTTATAAGACCTGTACCTATTTTTATCGTTGCTCGTTTGCAAAACGTTTGCAATCGTTCGCATTGAATAAGACGTCGTTTGGTCGTTCGCAGTAGATACAAACGTAATAGCGAAGAAATAGTAAACAAAAAACTATTGCAAATACGATCATAACCAACGATTATCATTTCATGGAAATGAGTGAAGGTTTTCAGGTCTTTCGCAAAAGCGGTCGTTTGAAATTGTTAATCGTTAACGATTATGCGAACGATAATCGTCCGGTGGAATAGGGCCCTAAGGCTATGTGGAAAACATATCCATGTATTAATGTTTTCCAGACAGCTTAAGAGCTTTATCCAACTTCAGCAGCCCCCGATATGCCAAATGCTTGAGGTTCGCTCATCTTTAATTAATTATTATTATTAATTTATTATTATTATTATTATTATTATTATTATTATTATTATTATTATTATTGTCACACAGATAGTTCTTTGTTCCTTTAAAGGGGTTATCCAGTGAAAATTAGAACGTTATATAGATTTGTTATTTACTTCTATTTAAAAATCACAAGTCTTCCTATACTTATCAGCTGCTGTATGTCCTACATGAAGTGGTGTATTCTTTCCAGTCTGACACAGTGCTCTCTGCTGCCTCCTCTGTCCAATACAGGAACTGTCCAAAGCAGGAGAGGTTTTCTATGGGGATTTGCTGCTGCTCTGGACAATTCCTGTCATAGACAGAGGTGGCAGCAGAGAGCACTGTGTCAGACTGGAAAGAAAACAACATTTCCTGCGGGACATACAGCAGCTGATAAGTATGGGAAGACTGGAGTTTTTTCCAATAGAAAAAAATTACAAATCTATATAACTTTCTGAAACGAGTTGATTTGAAAGAAAAGTTTCTCGCTGGATAACCCCTTTAAAGGGGTTGTGCAATTTAGAACACCCATTTTTACATATCTGTTTAACGGATTTTGAGTTAATGGAGGGGTTTTCCTGTTCAGGGTCTTCATCTCTTGGTTAGAGTTGAGAGCGGCCACAATATGCCACATAGAACCAGTTAGAGATGGACAGATTAAAGGAGCTTTCTGGGTTGATTGATTGCATCCCCAATGATCAGCTGTTCAGTGTCCACACTCCATAGTGAGCAGGACCAAAAGCTTTTGGCTCTCTTGGCTATGTGGTAGTGGCACTGCATTATTACAGCTCAGCTCCCATTCCTTTCAACAGGAGCTGAGCTGAAGAAACAGCTAACTGCTTTCGGTCTCTTGTTAAAGGGGAACTACAGAGATAAAAATGACCTGATGTCAGAAAGTTATATAGCTTTGTAAATAACTGTGAAAAAGTGTGTCTTCCAGTACTTATGAGCTGCTGTATGTCCTGCAGTAAGTGGTGTATTCTTTTCAGTCTGTCACAGTGCTCTCTGCTGCCTCCTCTGTCCATGTCAGGAACTGTCCAGAGCAGGAGAGGTTTTCTGTGGGGATTTCCTACTGCTCTGGACAGTTCCTGAGATTGACACAGGTGGCAGCAGAGAGCACTGTGTCAGACTGGAAAGAATACGCCATTTCCTGCAGGGCATACAGCAGCTGATAAGTACTGGAAGGCTTTTGATTTTTAAATAGAAATAATTTTCAATTTTTCTATAATTTTCTGACGCTAGATGCCATTTTTTTTTTTAATTCTGAGTATGCCTTTAAGAGGTATTATAGATTCTGAGTAATCCTGAATTATTCTGTCCATGTTCAGCCCCCATACAAAAACAAACTTCAATCATATGGGACCAGCTCCATTCCAAAAAAGTGGGGAAAAAAAAATATTTTGTGTTGCATATGGGGATGTTTGTCTGCAGGGCCGGCGTCAGCACCTGGCATACTCGGTCAAGTGCCGGGGCCCATGGCCGCCCAAGGGGCCCCCGACACTTGCCCAAGCAGTGAGACAGACGCCCGCCGCATCACCGACCCCCGGGGGAGCGGGTGCTGTCGACCCCAAGTCCGGGGGAGGGCTGGAGGGGCTGGGGAAGGACCTGCCGTGTTTGCTGCACTGGGGAAGGACCTGTGGTGACGTCATAAGTGGGCGGGACTGAGAACGGGAGAGGCTGTATATGGATGAAGGACCTATGATCATTGTCATGTGACATGAGGAGGCGGGGCTCACTAATACCTTCCCTCTGTATGTTGTGAGTTTTAGTCCTTCTCTTATATTCTGTAATGGCCTCTGATCTCCCATAATAACAGGCTGTCCATGCTGGGAGTTGTAGTACTCCTCTTAAAACTCCTCCTGTAATGTCCTTTGATATCCCATAATAACAGGGTGAACACGCTGGGAGTTGTAGTCCTATTATATCTCCTCCTGTAATGTTGTCTGATATCCCATAATAACAGGCTGGACACGCTGTAGTCCTATTATATCTCCTCCTGTAATGTCCTCTGATATCCCATAATAACAGGCTGGACATGCTGGGAGATGTAGTTCCCACTGGTATCCCTCATGTAATGTCTCTTATTGTAACTCCATTCTGGCCTGCTCTATGGTGAAGAAGCTAGAATACAGTCTCCAGGGGGAGGACTTCCTTCTAGCACCTCCATTCTAGTCCATTCTAGCATGGATGCGCTCTCACCAACAGGCGCAGAGCGATGACGTCATCACGCCTGCTGGTGGATCCACAAGGCGCACACAAGGGAGAAGAGGACCCGTCCCCCGGATTAGTGAGTATGTTTTATTTTTTTATTTTCTTGTGCTGAGGGAGATCAGGGGGCATTTCTATGGGGCAGAGCAGGGGGCATTACTATGGGGACAGAGGGCATTATTACTATATGGGGGGCACAGCACGGGACCCACAAACTTCCTTACTTTACTGCACATGACACCAAACAGTGGAGTTACTACTGTATAGGAGCCTATGGGTGGGAAAAAGGGAAGGAAGTTGCTGGAAAAGTGCTGAGCCTAACATGTTTGTCTGACAGGTCCCGAAGAGATGAATTGTAGCTGGAAGAAATCATCATGGAGGTCTGGGCCAGATGGAGAGGAAACGGAGAGCGATCGCCTGAGATCAAAGAAGACGTCACCTGTGAGTTACTGGATTACGTTTTTTTTCGATATTTTGTCAAACTTTATTTGGTAGGTGTGCCCCGAGGTGTGCTAGGTGTGCCCCGAGCAGGGCCGTCTTATCCATTGGGCAGGGTAGGCGGCTGCCCGGGGGCCCTTGCGTCCTAGGGGGCCCCTGCCCGCTGTGACCTGTATTTTTAGCTTTATAAGACGCACTTATAAAACTAAGTGCGTCCTATAAAGCAAAGACGGCTTCCAAGCAGGGCTGAGCACCGCAAGGAAGCCGTCCCGCCCGCCCCCTGTATTGCCGCTCACTATGCATATGCATAGTGAGCGGCCCCGAGCGACCCCCTCCGCCCGCCCCTTCTATCGCTTCTCAGCTGACAGCCGATCAGAAGCCCAGGAAAGTGCAATGAACAGCACTTTCCTGGGCTTCTGATCGACTCAGCTAAGCGGCGATAGAAGGGGCGGGCGGTCCAGGAACTCACCCGTCCGGCGGCCCCAGCAGCTCCTCTCCCGGCAGCGCGCACTCCCGTCATCCTCCGGCACAGGCAGCGGGGTACAGAGACGCTGCCTGTGTCCTGGATGTGTCATGCAGCAGGTCACTTCCGGCACAGTCAGTCTGTCTGTACCCCGCTGCCTGTGCCGGAGGATGTCGGGAGTGCGCGCTGACGGGAGACATCAGCTGCTGGGGCCGCCGGACGGGTGAGTAACTGGTTTGTTGTTTTGGGGGGCACTGGCTACTATGGGGGGGGGGACTGGCTACTATGGGGGGCACTGCCTACTATGGGGGCACTGGCTACTATGTGGGGCACTGGCTACTATGGGGGGCACTGGCTACTATGGGGGGCACTGGCTACTATGGGGGGCACTGGCTACTATGGGGGCACTGGCTACTATGGGGGGAACTGGCTACTATAGGGGGCACTGCCTACTATGGGGGCACTGGCTACTATGGGGGCACTGGCTACTATGAGGGGCACTGGCTACTATGAGGGGCACTGGCTACTATGAGGGGCACTGGCTACTATGGGGGGCACTGGCTACTATGGGGGGCACTGGCTACTATGGGGGGCACTGGCTACTATGGGGGGCACTGGCTACTGTGGGGGGCACTGGCTACTATGGGGGGCACTGGCTACTGTGGGGGGCACTGGCTATTGTGGGGGCACTGGCTACTGTGGGGGCACTGGCTACTATGGGGGGCACTGGCTACTATGGGGGGCACTGGCTACTATGAGGGGCACTGGCTACTATGAGGGGCACTGACTACTATGGGGGGCACTGGCTACTATGGGGGACACTGGCTACTATGGGGGCACTGGCTACTGTGGGGGGCACTGGCTACTATGGGGGCACTGGCTACTGTGGGGGGCACTGGCTACTATGGGGGCCACTGGCTACTATGGGGGGCACTGGCTACTATGGGGGGCACTGGCTACTATGAGGGGCACTGACTACTATGGGGGGCACTGGCTACTATGTGAGCACTGGCTACTATGGGGGGCACTATATGGGGGGATTGGCTACTATGGGGGGCACTATATGGGGGGGATTGGCTACTATGGGGGGCACTATATGCAAAGATGTGGGGGATTTGATGGTGGCGGTTGGGGGGGCCAATTTGCACCTCTGCCCAGGGGCCCATAATACTGTTAAGACGGCCCTGGCCCCGAGGTGTGCTATACAAAGGGGCCCGCTGAGGCTCTCTCGCCCAAGGGCCCACAAAAACCTGGAGCCGGCCCTGTTTGTCTGCTAAGCAAAATTTAGTTTTGTAAAATGATAAAAAAAAAAATATATATGTATCCACTTGCCAGTTGAGTAGGTCTGGAAATATTGCAATATACAGTATACCCCTATGGGGGTGGATACAAGAATAACATCCTTTGATAAATGATCATAGTCCTATCTCTTAGTGATGGGGATCGTGTCCCATAGGTCCATGTGGTCTGAGCAGTCTCCAGCTTTACGGTACAGTGGCAGTCCGCCTGGCTGAATAGCGCCAAGCAGTGCCCAGGGTTTGGCTCAGATCAGCTGCAATCTGCATTATCGTTTGTCTTCAAGGATAATTCCGTGGCACTTGGGAGAGTGAAGATCTATTGAACATCAGTGCATACAGCTGTCATATTATATGTATACTTAGTTACTTTATTTCCCAGCAGTAAATAAATTACTAGGAATGTAAAATTAGAAGCAGATGCGGAGACGTAACGACTTCTGTCCCCCGGTATCATTGAGTGTATTATAATAAACACTTGTCTATTGGGATCCGTGCAGAGACCTAGGATGAATAATATGCATCTCCAAAATGTATCTCCTGCAGAAAAACGATTCAACTCTGGTTCAACCTTTTCATTGTTGAAGCACATACCCAAGCAAGCTCCGCTATATCCTACTGTTCCTGATGAATTGTATGTGTTATAAGGTGTTCATTAAAAGCTGCTACTTAGCCAGGCAGCAAAGTAAACCTTAATTATCAAGGTATTGGTATGATTGGTATGATAGGTATGGCCACTAGTAAGGTGGCCAATAGCTCTTGGGGAGGCCCTTGTGATTGCAGTTGTCTTTATTAACAAAATACAAATATAGAGAAAAAGGAGCTGCTGCACCTCACAGTGAGGAGCCAATTATTGTTCACCCTCCAAAGGTAACAGCCTGGGATCTACTGGGGTACTGTACATCAGCTTCTGCAAAGCAAGGACTCCACATCAATAGTACAGGCGATTTTAAGAAACTTTGTAATTGGGTTTATTAACCGAAAAATGCATTTTTATCATGGAAAAAGCAGTTTGAAGCTCTCCCCCTGTCTTCATTGTTCTCTATGGAGAGGGGAGGGGTGGAGGGAGATGAGACACCAAAACAGGACAACAAAGAGTTAATTTACAGCTACATCACAGGGTTATCTCCTCTGAAGTCAGCACTGACCTGTCTGACCTCTGAATACCGACTTTCCCACAGCTCCCACTGTGTAATCCTTTGTTCTCTGCTCTCTGCTGCAGACTAATCTCCCTCCTGCCCCCTCACCTCTCAATAGGTTACACAGGGCTCAACTGATGTAAAACAGTTGATATTTCCTGATAATGAGCAGTGGATGAGAGAGAGGAGGAGGGGGACCTGGGGAAAGTCTTTTTGAATGCAGATAATGGCATATTTGCTTAATAAACCCAATTATAAAGTTTCTTAAAATCTCCTGTACTATTGATTTCTGCAATTTTTTTTTTACATCAGTGGCACTTTAAGATGGGGTCAGGGGCGTAATGTGAAATAGCTGGGCCCCATAGCAAACTTTTGATTGGGTTCCCCCTCGACTGACCACAAACCCGCCAAGTGTAGTCATAACCTTTAACATTTACCTTCAAGTGCTCTTCAGTAGTGCTCGCAGTTAATAGGACATTTGCAGATCCTGGAAGGCCCGCTCGCCAACCTGGTGCTGCAAATGATGATGGCTCAGGGGGCCCAGTGTTCTTCAGGAGTGGACTACTGGGCCCCCTGATGCAGTGGGCCCCAAAGCAGGGGTACATGAAAATGGATGGGGTACATGATTAACCACTATAGTGGATAACTGATCATAAATAGGTCTAGTCTGTCTCACATATAGCAACCCTTCCCGAGCTGTTCTGGCTCCTAGAGGTGAATGCAATGTTTATATGTCCTAAAGGCTGCATGGAAGAGGTTTTCATTATTAAAGACAACCTTCTTAAAGGGGTTATTAAAGTAAAGGGGAAATCTCACTGCAGTTCCCTGCAAAGCTGGGTGATTGAAGTCTGCCGAGTAGGGAAATATAACGGGATGGGGATCATAAAGGTTTCACCTCCACTAACCATAAAGTGATAATGTAATTTTATAAGATGGAAATGGCTACTTTACACCTGCATACTGCCCACAAAAAACTAAGTTTGTTTATTAGAACTTGGGAAGTATTAAACCATCATAATAAACCTTATATGAAGAGAAAAAGAAACTTACAACATTAGGAGGTTATGCTAGTAGTCCCTGAGTCATTGTGTCAGCCATTTCTGCCCTTAGTAATTGGGGTCATATATTCTACTTTAAATATGACCAATAATTGGCATAAAACTCTGCACCAACTCTGCAAATGTATTCTATAAATAAAGACAATCAAATCCTCCCCATACACAGGCTCAGTTCTGCCATGCAACAAATGTCACCGTGATACTGTACGTAATGGTGTGGCCGAGCCTAATAATATGAAGAATAGACCCTGAGTTACTGGGAAGTGGAACAAATATGTAAAACAGTTCAATGTAATTACAAAGAGTGAGAAGATTTGAAGTCGCTTCACTTTTAATGTCGTCTGCCTGCCTGAGAGATGTTTATTAAAAAGTAATTTGCACCATTTAGTAAATTAAGCAATTCAGTGCCAATAGATAATTTCAATTTTGCACCAGGATATGTAATTAGGGGAGGATGTTAAATGAACAATTTTAGAAAGTTATTGTGACTTCTAGCATAAAAATGTTTATTTTCCCAGTATGTACAGTCATTTGTCAGAGACAGTGCAATGTCATATAGCAGGGATGGGGAACCTTTGGCACTCCAGCTGCTGCAAAACTACAATTCTCATCATGCTTTAGCTGTCCAGGAAAGATGGAAATTGTAGTTTTGCAACAGTTGGAGGGGCAACGTTTCACCACCCCTGTCATATAGAATGTAGCTGTTATGTCAGGAAGGTGTCGGGCAGAGATGGGGGAACCTTTGGCCATCTACCTGTTGCAAAACTACAATTTCCATCATGCCTGGACAGCCAAAGCTAAAGCTAGAGTCCCTAAGGCCTCATCAACTAGCACTTCCAATACATCATCAACCTGGTTGTATAAGTTATTTCAAGGCCGATCATTTTTTTTACACCCACGGATTGCAACCACCTAATGGCAAGCAAAGGATAATTTTTTACTCACCGTAAATTTTCTTTCCTGTAGTCCGAAGCAGCAGCACAAATGGGGAAGATCCTATCTTCCTGCAATGGTAGGACAGATGGTACTAATAAAAGATTGATTAGGAGCCCTATAAGAAGGCCATACAGACCCCTCCTCCTTGTGTCAATTCTAACGACAAAAAAATTTAAAATTCATAATAAAATCTTAGTTAATAAGGCATTAAAACAATCAAGGTATGCTGCATAAATAATAGTTTGTTTAAATCAGGGCGGGAAGTCTGTGCTGCTGCTTCGGACTACAGGAAAGAAAATTTACGGTGAGTAAAAAATTATCCTTTCCCTTACGTCCTCAGCAGCAGCACAAATGGGGATATAGCAAGCTATGAAAACAGACTAGGGAGGGCCATTACATTACAGAAGACAGAATGGCTGAGCCAAAAAACTGGTTGACTCGTGAATATCTAGTCTATAGTGCTTGACAAAGGTATTGACGGACGACCATGAAGCAGTCCTGCATATTTGTTCCAAGGGTACAGATCTTTTTTCAGCCCATGTGGATGATATTGCCCTCATTGAATGTGCCTTGATTGCACCAGGTACCTGTAATCCAGCTTCTTGGTAGCATATGGAGATGACTTCCCTTATCCATCTGGACAGAGAAGCTTTGGATGACTTGCATCCTTTGTTTTTCCCTGCAAAGGATAAAAACAAGTGGTTAGATTTCCTGAAGGAGTTTGCCCGTTCAATATACATGCTCCAAGCCCTTCCCACATCTAAGGGATGAAGCTCCTTCTCTCCCGTGTTGGCAGGAGTAATGGATTGTAACAATGGAGATGTGGAAGAGACTTTCACCCACCAGGCTTCAAACATCTTCTTTACCTTCAGGTAGGTTCTGTAGGCAGTTGTGGCTCTGGACTGCAGAAGAGTGGTCACCACTTTGACAGCATATCAATTCCCACCTTGTTGACGGCAGTCAAGCTTCGGACAAGCCTGCCCTCTTGAGTTATTAACTGAGGGTATACAGAAGCCTCCAGATTATTCCTATGGAATTAGCGCCATGCTTTTAGATAATAAGAGGCCATCATGAAACCAGAGACTTGCTACTTGCAAGATTTTTAGACTCTGCTCACACCTGGCAGGGACGCTGGGAGTAATCTCTGCTACTCTGTGTCAGTAGCTGGGGAGACTGAGAGTTCCCAGAAGATTCCTAGGCAGGGGGCTCACCATTGTGAACCATGCCCTCTTGGGTCAATAGGGGCAAATGAGGCTGACCAAGGCCCAACCTTGTCTCAGATTCTGCAAGACTCTGGGCTTTTTAGGAGTGAGGAAAAAAGGTTTTCCAATTTGAACCTTGAATAGAAATAGGTCTATCCTCCATGCGATTTTCCAGAAAGCTTCTGGTCCAGAGACCGTTCCTCCGACAGGGTTACATCGCAGCATAGATTGCCAGCAGACAAAATGCCCCTGCCTCCAGTAGTAATACTACTGGTTTAGTGCCCCTATAAAGATCGATATGCGCCATCCTAGATGCGGTTTTGATCTTATAGTGACAGCTTCCCATAGATTGGTGTGCTGGAGTGGACTAGTATTCCCTTCATATGTTGGATGCCAGCAACATCTCTGATGGGGATTAAGGCTCCTTTGCTCGTTGCTCCTGCATACAAGCGCCCCACTGCTTGATATATCAATGGTTTTCTCTACCCACTTCATTGGGAGACTGCTGCCATTGAGCAGGAAAAGCTATCCTTGTCTCTGGGTGTTATTTCCAGTGTAGACATAAGACCCAAGGGTATCAGATGAAGTGACAGCAACTGGGGAGTGCCGAGAACCCCGACTTGTGTCAACTTCTGTATTATCTCTGGAGGAAGAGAGAGTCACAGACTGGGGATCTATTCTCCTCCCTAGGAATTGTTCCATGCCAGAAACAATGATGAGCTTCAATTTTCTCAAACAGTCAAAGTACAATAGACATCAGCTTGGTGACTGTAGATGGAGCCAAGATGATTCCAAACAGAAGGGCTGTAAATTGAAAAGAATGCCAATTGCCTTGTACAAAAGGTCTTGATGTAAAGGAATATGCAGCTTTTGTCTGTAGACAGGTACATGTGGGTATACATGGTCAGATAACATCATTCTTCTAGTAGGTAACTACAGAGCATAAATCCTCCATACAACTGCTTTCTCAGAGGAGGCTGTATACAGGTATATGCAGGTATACCTGGTCAGATAACATCCTTCTTCTAGGAGGGACCTACAGATCATATATCCCACATACAGCACCTTCCTCAGAGGAGGCTGTATACAGGTATACACGGTCAGA
Organism: Dendropsophus ebraccatus; assembly: GCF_027789765.1. Taxonomy (NCBI): domain Eukaryota; kingdom Metazoa; phylum Chordata; class Amphibia; order Anura; family Hylidae; genus Dendropsophus; species Dendropsophus ebraccatus. Next base: position 189,424,530 of record NC_091454.1, on the reverse strand, counting down.
TAACATCCCTCTAGGAGGGACCCACAGATCAAAATTCAATATGGTAGCCTTTCCTATCATATAACACTGGTACAGACCTCTCTCATTATGGAAATAAATTGTCAGAAAAGACGTAGTCACAAGTTCTTGTCCCCATCCCCAAGGCCTCCGAGACGTCTGGTCCTTCTTGTGCAGGATTCTTTCCTTTACCTTCCGTACTAGAATTCCTATGGAATGTGGAACAAAAGTAGAAGTTCCTTCTCTTCTTATTAGACTGGGGCAGATAATGGACCTGATCATAAGAAAAAAAGGACTTTCATGAGAATGTCCAATACAGATCCAACTATCTTTATATTGGAGTGAACATCTGCCCCCTTACAACGAAGGACCAGTCGGGCAGCCAAGTATACTGCTCAGCTATAGTAATATATACATTTTTTATTATTATTATTATTATTATTATTATTATTATTTTTTTTTTTTTTTTTGAAAATTACTAAGAAATTTTTTTTTTTTTTTTGAACAAGGTCTTTGTGCGTCTGAAGGAGCCATGACCTCGGACTCCATCCAGTTCAGCCTGTAGATTATCATTCAGATGTAAAATCTTAAGCAGTCATTGTCTCTTCTGAGAACAAGTTGCAATCCACAAATGAATTCCCTGCCACCTGAAAGTCGAATCTTGCAGGATCTGTAGCCAAGAAAGCTTTTTCCCCAGAAGTTCTGTTACCAGAATCCTGCTACATCCAAGGATGGAAATTGTGCCAGACTAATCGGCCGACTAACAGACTAGTGCAGAGTGCCTGGAATCAGACACACAGGTGCACTGAATATGCAACCAGCAATCCTAAGGCGGTGTTCACACATAGCAGCTTCATAGCTTTACTGCATCCTTCAGTACACAGAAGCTCCATAGGGTCACTGCATCATCTGATATCAGTATTACAGAGTGTAACTAGACAGCAGGTGTACACAGTATTACAGAGTAATTAGACTGCAGGTATACACAGTACACATCCAGCATCTCTAAGCATGTAGCTTCATAGGTCACTGCATTATCTGATAACAGTACTAATCAGATAGTACACAGATGTACACATCTACAATCCTAAGGCCATGTTCACACACAGTAGCTTTACTGCATTCTTAAATAGCAGCACTGGAGCAGCGCAAAAAAGCTCCATAGAATCACTGCATCATCTGATGGCGGTATTATGGAAAGTAATCAAACAACAGGTGTATCCAGTACACATCCAGCAGCTCTAAGCATCTGCTCACACACATAGCTCCATATGGTCACTATATGATCTGATAGCAGTATTAGGGAAAGTAATTAGATAGATGTATCCAGTACACAACTAGCAACTCTAAGGCTGTGTTCACACACAGTAGCTTCATAGGGCACTGCATCATCTGATAGCAGTATAGTGAAAAAGAAATCAGACAGCAGGTGTTACACAGTACACTACAATTCTAAGGCAATGTTCACACACAGTGGCTTCATAACTTCACTGCATTCTTAAATAGCAGCACACAGAAGGTCCACATGATAACCATCATCTGATAGCAGTATTAGTGAAGGTAATTAAACAGCAGGTGTACATAGTACACGACTAAATTCTAAGGCAGTGTTCACACACAGTAGCTTCACTGCATTCTTAAATGTCAGCACACAGAAGGTCCACCTGATCACTGTATCATCTGATAGCAGTATAGTGAAAGTAAATAGACAGCAGGTGTATAGTATACAACTAACAATTCTAAGGCCGTGTTCACACACAGTAGCTTCACTGCATTCTTAAATGGCAGCACTGGAGTAGCACACAGACGCTCCATAGGGTGACTGCGTCATCTGTTAGCAGTATTAGTGAAAGTTATTAGACAGGAGGTGTATCTACCACTACACAATAACTCTAAGGCTGTGTTCATACACAGTTTTATAGCTTCATTGTATCATCTGATAGAAATACTGGAAAAGTAATCAGACCGCAGGTATACACACTACACTACTACAATTCTAAGGTGGTGTTCACACACACAATTTCACTGCATCATCTGGTAGCAGTACTATAGAAAGTAATTAGGCAGCAGGTGTTCACAATGCACAAATAGCAGCTCTAGGGTTGTGTGCACACACAAACACACAGTTTTATAGCTTCACTGCATCATCTGATGGCAGTACTATAGAAAGTAATAAGGCAACAGGTGTACACAATTAGCAGCTCTAGGGCTGTGTTCACATACAGTTTCAGAGCTTCACTGCATCATCTGGTAGCAGTACTATAGAAAGTAATCAGGCAGCAGGTGTGCACACTGCACAACTAGCAGCTCTAGGGTTGTGTGCACACAGTTTTATAGCTTCACTGCATCATCTGGTAGCACTACTATAGAAAGTAACGAGGCAACAGGCGTACACAATTAGCAGCTCTAGGGCTGTGTTCACACACACACACAGTTTCATAGCTTCATTGTAGCAGTACTGGAGAAAATAATGAGACAGCAGGTGTACTAAATACACAACTAGCAGCTTTAAAGCTGTGTTCATGTATACACACTATAGTTACATACAGGGCCGATTCTAGCTTTTCTGCTGCCTGAGGCGAAAATTTAAATGGCGCCCCCCCCCCCCCCCCCCCCCCCAAGAACAACAAGTCTTTCTTGTGTCATTGTTGACCGTAGATATGACGTAATAAGCGGAGCTCTTACACCAAAACACTCTTAAAACCAAGTTACTCTTAAACCAAGGTACCACTGTGTATATATATATATATATCAGCAGTAAATATACCAAATGCATAACCACACCACAGCAGTGAATATAACCATGTGGTACATGGTTATATTCACCAAGTGCAAATTCGTTGCGCTGGCTACAGGGCACAGCTCTATGAGGTTTGCTGTACTTCTGCTGAATGCCTCAAGCAAAGAGCAAAAGGTGGCACCAGATTTTGACACACAGCCTGGATTGTCTGGCAAAATCTACTGGTGTTGCAAATCATCACATTTGTCCATTTACACAGAAAGATTATCTGACAGATTATCTGCCAAAGATTTGAAGCCAAAGCCAGGAATGGATTTAAAAAGAGGAGAAATTTCAGGTTTTCCTATATGACCTGACTTCTACTTATAGTCTGTTTCTGGCTTTGGCTTCAAATCTTTGGCAGATAGTCTTTCTGTGTAAATGACCCCTTAGGGTCCATTTACACAGAAAGATTATCTGACAAAGATTTGAAGCCAAAGCCAGAAACAGACTATAAACAGGGAACAGGTAATAAAGGAAAGCTTGCGATTTTTTTCCTCTTTTCAAATCCATTCCTGGCTTTGGCTTCAAATCTTTGGCAGATAATCTGTCAGATAATCTTTCTGTGTAAATGGACCCTTAGGGACTGATAAAGGTGGACCAAGGGCAGGTAAGTATCATTTTATTTTGTTTACATTTTTTAATACTTTCATTCTGCACTACTTCAGATAGAAGATTCTTACTTTTAATGAAAAAAGGTCAACAAGGGTTCTTGGGGGTATTTTATTTCAATAAAGAGCTTTGCTAAATTGTTTTTCTTCTTACTTATGTTTGGCTTAGTAGTGGAAGCCGCCTAATAGATGGCATCCATTAGTAAGCTAGGGCTTTGTGTTGGCTATTATAAGTGCTGACACTAACCCCCATGCTTATTACCTTTAGTACCTACTGTCACCAGGGGTACTTGGAAGAACCAGATACTGTCTGGCCTGGAACGCCAGAAAATGATGATCCAGGACTAGGCAGCAACAGGCTGGCGTTATTAGGCTGGCAATAACTAAAATAAATGGCGCTTGCCTCTGATAGTGTCAGGCTGCTGCTGCTTGGTTTTGTATCTGTCTGGTTATGGAAAATAGGGGAGACCCTATCCATTAGTTTATTAAATAAATAAAATGTGTGGGGTCCCCCTCATTTTCCATAACCAACCAAGCTGCAGCAGCCTGACACTATCAGGTAGGCAGGGGCCATTTATGTTTGGACACTGCTACCCTGATAGTGTCAGGATGCTGTTGGCTGGTTCTGTATCTGACTGGTTATGGAAACTGAAGGGGCGAAAGCATGCATTAGTTTATCAAATAAGTAAATAAAAATACATAGGGTCCCCTTCATTTTCCATAACCAGCCAGATACAAAATCAAGCAGCAGCAACCTGACGCTATCAGTGTGGCAGGGGCCATTTATTTTGGCCATTGTCACCATGATAGTGTCAGGCTACTGTTGCTTGGTTCTGTATCTGACTGGTTATAGAAAATAAGGGGGCCCATGAATGTTTTATTAAATAAATAAATAAATCGAAAAAAAAATGCGTGGGGTCCCCCTCATTTTCCATAACCAGCCAGATACAAAACCAAGCAACAGCAGCCGGACGCTATCAGGGTGGCAGGGGCCATTTATTTTGGCCACTGCCAACCTAATAACACCAGCCTGCTGCCGCCCAGTCCAGGAGCGCCATTTTCTGGTGCTCCAGGCCTGACGGTATCTGGCTCTTCCCGGTACCCCTGGTGGTGGTGGGTACCGGGGTAATAAGCGTGGGGAGTTAGTGTTAGCCCTTTTACTGGCTAACGCTAAGCCTGGCTTAGTAATGGACGCCATCTATTAGATGGCTTCCACTACCAAGCCAAAAATAAGTAAAAAAAAATAAATAAAACAATTTCAAAAAGCTCTTTATTGAAATAAAACTCCCCAGAGACACCTCGTTGACCCTTTTATTAAATAAAAAATGTAAAAATCTTCTTTCGAAGTAGTCCAGTCTGTACCTGTTAAAAAAAAAAAAAAAAAAAGAAGTGAAAAAGCAGCAAACAAAGGCCCTGGCAGCATTAAGTCTATTGTCATTATGAGGAGGTCTCTGCAGAGGCCCTGACCACCTCAATGCAGAGACCTCCTCATAATGACAATAGACTGCCAACCCGGAAAAAACTAACAGATCCCCCCACAACCCACCCCCGCACCTCTGCAAGCCGCCCGCCACCCATCCAAACCCCTTCCCACCCCAGGAACTTACCAAGTCGCACGGCAACCTCTCCTCCGCAGACGAAGACCCGAACTGCACTTCTTCTTCCTGGACACGTCTCGTGACCTCAGCTGAGTAGCGCCGCGGCGGACGTCCATGGCGCAGGCACTTAACCAATCAGAAGAAGGAAGCCGGGTCACGTGACGGGTGACGTCGGAATGGCCGGCCCGACGGTACGACGAGGAGACGCCGGTGGTGACCGTGAGCAGCGCGACTCGCGAGGTCTGGTGAGCCTGTGCTGTGGCTGTCATTTTAGCTAAGTTAAACTTAGCTAAAATGACAGCGGCGGGGAAAATCTTGCCGCCCCCTGCAGGGGCGCAAAATCTGCCGCCTGAGGCGGAATACTCATTCCGCCTCATGGCAGAAGCGGGCCTGGTTACATAGGTCACTCATATAGTGAAGCAGTCTAACAGGACTTGCACAACCAATGTTAAAAAAAGTGAAAGACATTGAAACGAAACATTTGAGGCGTAAAAGCCTCATACAACATATATATATATATATATATATATATATATATATATATATATATATATCCAATAATCCTCCTGACACACAGGCCAGGCTTCCAGCTCAAAAGAAAAAGCAGCATATCTTACCTTGCTGAAGTATCAAGAAACATTAGCAGCCGCCCAGGTGAGGACACAGGTCTGGCAGCACCATGATACTTACTGCAGCAGCTTCATGGCTTCCCTCACACAGCGGCTTCATACAGCAGAGAAGCTGAGCGATAACTCTACTAAAAGGTAAATAATCTCCTCTCTGATACAGCAGAGCAGGAAAAACAACATTTCTATAAATTTCCCCTCTCCACACGACCATGTGGAAAGGAAGAATCTTTGGAAAGGAAAGTCAGACACAAACATAGGCCTGAGCCTGCTTCCCTCTCCTACCACCTGTCCCACAGGAGGACAGAAAAAAACACAAGGAGGAGGGGTCTGTATGGCCTTCTTATAGGGCTCCTAATCAATCTTTTATTAGTACCATCTGTCCTACCATTGCAGGAAGATAGGATCTTCCCCATTTGTGCTGCTGCTGAGGACGTAAGGGAAAAGCAGTCTACCACTCATCCTGGCTCTGTTGTCCAGTGACAATCTGTTTGCTGCATATGACTCATATTTGAATTGTTTGTACTTATTTCTAATCCAACCATGCAAGTACTGGCATAATCCCACTTGTCCCTCATTCACATAATGTTCAGGCCGTACATTCATGGTATATGTCAGAACATCTGCAAAGAGGTAGGCAAAAAGTAGGCGAATGTCATGACGTACCCACAGTTAACTTAATCCACTTAAATTAACTAAATCCAGTCTACTACCTGCACAAAAGCTTATTCACTAGTTGACTACATTTAAGGAACTTAAACGAAGGGGTACTTTTTCTATCAAATCCCCTGGTGCCAGAATATATATATATATATATATATATATATATATATATATATATATATATATATATATATTCTGAAGCACCAGTGACAGCACCAAGACAATCCATCCATATTATTACACCTCCTTTCACCAGCCATCAACGACAGTCACTATTACTCTGTGTCTGTCTGCCACCCACCATCTCCTGCTGCCTACAGGGGCATATTCCTGGCTACTGGGAGCATATTACTGGCTGCAAGAAGGTTATATTACTGTCTACAAAGGGGCATATTACTGGTTATGAGGGCATATGAAGGGTTATGGGGGCATATTACTGGCTGCTATTGTGGAGGTATATTACTGGCTATGGGAGGCATATTACCGGCTGCTATTGTGGAGGTATATTACTGGCTATGGGAGGCATATTACCGGCTACAGAGGGGCCCATTATTGGCTACAGGAGGCTATATAACTGGCTGCAGGGAGTGGGGGTGGGGGCATAATGCTGGCTACAGAGGGCATTACTAATAGGTACAAGTGGCATTATTATTATTGGCTAAAGGGGGCATTATTACTGGGACATACAAGTCAGTCACATTGTTACAGGAGATTGGGCCTGGAACTGCTGACATCCTATGGTGGTGGAGTGAGCTTAGCCTTATTAAGTTGACATATATAACTGATTGCTTCCTTGGGTGTACTCGGTTGGAATATCTTATCACTCGGGGCTACTTGGCATGAAAAGGTTAAGAAAAACTGCTCTTGAGCGTTGTCATCTCTGTGTTTATTGAGTTGTTTGAATAGAAAAAGTATATACCTTATCTCTCTTTCTTGCAGTGGATCTATACCGGCTACCAGTGCCTGCATACCTGTAGTGTGTTCTATAACTAGAAAACGGTTTTTCCAATAATTGGCCATTGGGGATTTGAAAGAGCTAAATTTTTCTGCAGTGATACATACATCCCTATATGACTGAACCATCGCTCACACCTTCTATACAACCAGTGAACAATGCCGCCCAGTCATCAATTCTGCAAATCTAACTCTGATCCCTTCTATATAAGGGGACGTTTTCAGCAGACGCGTGACCACATTTATCATTTGCTCCTTCTCATTTGCGAGATAATAACCAAGATTTCTTTCAAAGTACAAACCGCAAAAGGGTTGAAGATGTGCTTCCCCGATCCTGGGCAGATGGACAGATACATTAACCCTGCAATTCTTTGCATTTAAGATAGCAATCACTCCAGTTAGCAAAGGGCGAAGTTACTCCATTTCAAGACCCCCGCGGACGGGAAGTTTATTAAGTTCAATTTCCTCTCTGAGGCGAGATTGTGGGCAGATAATTACATGTCTTTGGCTTGTCAGTTTCTCTGAGCTTCTTTGACAGAACTGATGCCAATTATATTGGCAGTTTCCATGTGTGAGGTCCTCTGTGTTCCTTCTGGCCTCAACCCACAGTCATCACCTGCCGAGATTCTCATTAAAGGAAAGGGAACAGACAAGATGGATGCATAGCTCTGCTATGTCCAGAAAGAGCTATGGAACATCAGCACAATGGAAAATCCAAGAGATCTGGATATTTTTCTATCTTTATAACAAACAACCATTGGAAAGTCTTATCGATTGTCTATACAAAAAAACCTGCACGCAATAGCACAATTTGATAGCACGCAATAGCACAATAGTTTCATGACAATTATAGGACGGTCAACATAAATTCCCACATATGGAGACAATGTTACTATCTTATCCAATTTTTTGGACTGTAAGTGAATAATCACTCAAATGGATGATGGGTTTCCCAAGCAAAATATAGGACTGAAATTACATTACTACTAAAATTATTAGGTTCTATTCACACTGCTGTCATGTCTTTGGCTCTTAACTGATAGCTAAATGGAGTTTGTGAGTTTAGATTTTTTTTTTTTGCAGCCATTAGGCCTGGTCAAGTGTGAATCTGTGAGATGATGAAACAACCAGAGGGATTTAACTGTGTATAATAATATGCATTATATATGGTTTTAACCTGACACTCTGCATTTGGCCACAAGATGGCCCTGTTTTGCAGTAGACAGCCTCCTGTGTTGTTAAAGGGATCTGGCCAGGGAGGAGGTGGCTGAGAGAAAAGACGTCCACTCACCTCCCCGGATCCAGCGGCGGGTCCCGTATCGCGGCACTCCGGTCCCTGGTTCCCGGCCGCTTCCTGGTGTCTGACGCGGGATCAAGAGATTTGCTGAGACAGCATAGGAGCTGTGTAAAATCCAGTTGTGGAGAGAAACGACCGCCATCTTTGTTACAGGACTTTGGCAAGAGGGATTCCCTCGTTTAGTAACCTCAATCAGCCATCTATCTAAGGCTATGTGCAGACTACGTATTGAACCGTCTGTTCTGTGACCCGGCCGGTCTTTGAAAAGATCATCCTGACCGGTAATGCAGTACCAACCGAATGATCTTTTTGGCAGCAGAGTTCTGATGCGGGCGCATCAGTGCACACCCGCATCAGAACTCTCCACTGCACACTATGGAGCGAGCAGCCAGAGCCATGTCACTTGTTTGTGGCGCCGCTAGGGATCCCGGCTGGAGCGTATACTATGTGTATACGCTCTGGCCGGGATCCCATAGACGGCAAGGTAACATATATTTTCGTAATGATTACGGCCCTTGTACAACGGTCGTGGTTTTACGAAATTATACGTTGTGTGAACATAGCCTAAAGGAGAACTGGGTCATTAGCGTGTACGCCAAACTTTCTGGGACAGATATTGGGCCTGGAGATAGTTTAGTCAGGGCTATTGTCTGTCACAGGCCACATTATATTGTGTAAGGAACATCACAGCATACTCGGCCATTTGTCTTGTTACATTCTTATTTGTGGTTTGTGGAACAGTGTAAATAGTTTATAAGATTGTAAGCTGCTGTGCTACACCGCAAACGCCCATGAGACGCACCCATACATAATTGTTCTTGATTATTTAGGGGATTAATAGGTATATGGCGGCACATATTTCCAGTGGCATGCTGTGTAACACAGCTTAAGCCAGTACATGGCTTACAAATCCATCAGATCATTGAGCATTTCCTACAATACTAAAATCTTGAATGCTAAATAAGTCTTGCAGGTCTAAAGATATTGGCTAATCTGGTGGTTTGGTTTGGTCTATGTTATCAGGACACAATTGTCACGGCTGCGGCGGCGTCTCGTGCTCCGGGCCGCCGCCGCAACCTCCCTCTGTCCCAGGCAGCTGCCGGTGTCCATGTGCAGGGACCCGGCGCTGCTACCAGTTCGGCCCCAGGGGGCTCCTTACCTCGCCCCGCTCCTGTCTCCGTCTGTCCCGGTCGGCGCGCGCGTCCCCGCCTCCTAGGGCACGCGCGCCGGCTGTCTCAGATTTAAAGGGCCAGTCCGCCCCTAATTGGTTGTTGCACAGTTCACTCCCTATTTAATCCCAGCATGCCCTGTCCCTCGTGTTGGAGCCTCTACATGCTTCCCATAGCATTTGGCCCAGCTCCCTAGTTCCTGCCCGCTGCCTAGTTCCTTGTTCCTGTGCGCTGCCTCTGTCACCTGCGGTTACGCCTATAGACCACTGCCAGCACTATCATCTGCCTACTGCTCCTGCCACACCTTGTCCGCCGTCACGAGTAAACCAAGCCAGGGGTAGCGACCTGGGGGTCGCCTGTTGCAGCAAGCCCATCCCGCCTTGCGGCGGGCTCTGGTGAAAACCAGCGGCCCCTTAGACTCCGCTCCCTGGTGCAGTTCTGTGCCATCGCTAGTGACGGTACAGAGGATCCACGACTCCAGGCGTTACAACAATGTCAGTGTAAACATTCCCTTTAACAATTATGAAAAACAATGTGGGACATTTATCAAACTGGTGTAAAGGACATTTATCTTAGTTGCCCCTAGCAACCAATCAGATTCTACCTTTCATTTTCCGAAGAGTCTGTGAGGAATGAAAAGTGGAATCTGAGGATGTCAGTTCAGGTCATCAGACCCATGGTCAGGCCAGGATATGCTCCTTTAATATGGACCCAAGAATAGGAATGTAATAGGTTTGTGTGAAACTGGCGTAATCTATTATTTTACTTGGCCCATCTGACTGTGCATGGGTTTTGAGCTGCTGTCTAACTTCTGAAAAACAATATATAGTATCTGGTTGTTCTCTCCACTTCATCTGCAAATGAGTTTGGGATATACCAAAATACAGTATATTGTATTTACCACTGATGATCCATGCCTGCCGGCGTACAATAGTTTTGTACTTGTCTGCTGCTTTATACTACATTGTATCTCAGTTTGATTCTAACAATGAACCTGTGTTGCCCCCCTGAACTGGTTGCCTGTCTACTGACCATGGATTACTACTACCAGCCCATGAACTTGGCTTGGATCTGGGCTGCTCTAATGCCTGACCTTTTGATGTCTTGCACCAGCATCTCTTGACCTTCTAGGCCAGACGCCACCTATACTAGGACTTCTCCCAAGTCACCCAATTAGTTGCTGAGAGTTAAAGGCACTAAAATAAAAAGTGAGCACATATATACCTAGATACATGTGTGCTACATCCAGCGCTTGGAGTGATATTTCCATTGTAAATGAGCCTATTGGTAAATATTGTGCATACAAATATATTAAATCTTGTTATCACACAGCGATGCTTGGTCTCATCATACACATCAATAGAAAGTCTGCAATAAAATGGCCACTACAGTGCAGATATTGGATAAGGCCTACCTATTATCCGTTATATGCATATAGTCCTGAGGCAGAGATCATGCTGAAGTTCAGGTTGATAGCCTGTGGCCGCTGTACTTGAGAGTGCAGTCTTCCTGGTGATTTTCCTGCTAGTTTGGTGTTCCGGCCGGTAACACCGTGCACTAGCACAATAGTTCCTTAGTGAACTGAAACAGTCCTGAGTGACGTCACTCTTCCTGGCTGTGGATCCTCTGGAGTCACAAATTCAAAACCTACTAGTTTCAGTGCAGACACCCTCATCAGGGATTACAGTGGTCCCAGGATCCTTTCTCCTTTATATGTTCAGTAAACCAGGGATTCTGTTGTGCAGTGTTATTTACCAAATTCTGTGCAGCTGAGCAGGATCCTCTGTCTTTACACCTTAACCCTTTGTGTTCACCCTGTGTGTCAAGACTATGCAGGGCTGAAGTTTTGTTACAGTGTATCACTTTTTCTCAGTTGGATCAAAGAGTGTATTTGGGATCTGTATAAAGCTGAAGTTCCGTTGAAATGTGTCACTTTTCACCCCGGCACCCCCAGTAATCCTGCAAGTCCCACTTCAGAAGCCGGTCCCACAGCGGGCATCAATTTTTCGGGGACTTGCAGGACGGGGTAAGTATCCAGGGCTCTACCAGGGGGTTGGTTGAGCAAGCTCTGCTCCGGGTGCCGGGGTGAAAGGTTTCTTTTAACAAGTGAAAACCAGAAGAATGAGAGAAGCCCAAAGTCATACTGTACCAGTTAGCAGCACAGTCCCCCACCCCCATCCTTCCATCAGATAGTTTAAAGGTCTTCCTGTAATCAGTGGGTTCAGATGACTTTTATGCAATGTGTACGGACACGGTTACTTCTGCCTAATGATTAAACTGATTATTTATTCCAATGGACATATCTAGCTAATGAGTCCTTACATATGTTAATATAATTATATTTTTCTACAATCATTAAAACAAATACATGTGGCTCCTCCAGGGTTTCAGGATACGCTGTATTTTCAGCAATTATCTCAAGTACTGCGATACAGGAAATTAGCCTAGATTAGGTTACGGTATTCCATTCTTCTGCTCTATAGAGCATCCCGTCCATATTGCGGAACTGCATAATGTCACATACAATCAGCTCCGCTAGACCCTGTTAAGTTTCATTATCTTCCTGTTTTGACATCTGACACTTCCCACTCTTGACGCAAACATCCTCTGAAACATACGCTGCGAGTGTTTGCTAAATATTATGATGATTGATTCTTACATCCATTACAAGAGTCTATTCTAATCATCGGAGCATCTTATAATCATTACGCCCTAATAGATTTTTGCTCTCACGATACAATGTGCAACTTTAATTAGGATTTTATATTACATTAATAGAACACAAACTGCCCTGGAATTAACTCACCCCAAATATCCAAACACAATGGTTAATCTCGTTTAATGGCGCAGAAATGAACTTCGGATTGGCGTGACGTTGAATGAACGCCGCAGGTACAGTAATAGTCGCAGCTATTTTTATGCCCATAAAGTCAATGCAAATGGCAACGTTGTAGGCATGAAATTTTCCCTTGTGCTGCTATATGGTGCTTCCATTAAGGCATTGTATTCTCCATTGTGTTGTTTTCCACTTCGCATTTCAAGGTTCCTTGCGATAAATTATTTATTTCGCATTGCACATACAGTGAACATGGCTTCTCTCCCTCTGCTAACTGAAGCTCTACTTTTGACAGCTGACTCAGCTATCCTCTTCCCATGCTCCTAGTTATAAACTTTATTACCATTAACAATAATATTTAATATTATATATTAAGAAACAATAATAATAATATATAATAACAAACAGTAATAATAAATAATATTATAGAATAACAAACATTAATAATATACATTATATAACAAACATTCATTATGCAAAATATGTAATAACAAACATTAATAATAAAAATTTCCTGTTATAATAAAAAAAAATACTAAATTATAACAAGGAATTAATAAAACACTGACTAGTCAAAGAGCTTGTGATACTAAATGAAATAATATGGCAATTTAACAATGTTCTGTGAGTCTTGCCGGCCGTGTTTCCTGGCAGCTGCCTGGTGAATCGAGTATATGCATTGTGGAGGATAAAGCTTTGTTACCTTCTGTTTGTCTGGAAGGGGCATCATTGTGTTTGGTTTTTAAAACTTTACAGGTGTTATAAAAAGCACAGCTACTTTCATGCAACAACAGTGCCACCCCTGTTCACAGGTTGTATGTGGTATTACAATTCAGCTCCATTAATTTCAATGGAATTGAGCTACAAAAATAACCACCCAAACTGAGGACAGGAGAGGGGATGTATAAAGCATGGATAAGCCCTTTGATCTGGTTGCCACCTGGTTCACTAAATGTTCACGGGTCATCTTGACATAGTGGCCTTCTTCTTTTTAACAGGCTGCATTGTTGCTAATCTAATCATATCACATAATGTATTTTTACAATTTTTTTTAATGCCTCATATTACTAAATATTGCATCACCATTTGTTTTATAAGAGTCTTCCAGTACTTTTCAGCTGCTATATAGCCTGCATGAGATGGTGTATTCTTTCCAGTCTGAGTGCTCTCTGCTGCCACAGCTGTTAGTGTCAGGAACTGTCCAGAGTGGGAAAGGTTTTCTATAAGGATTTACTACTACTCTGGACAGTTGCAGAGGTGGCAGCAGAGAGCACTGTGTCAGACGGAAAAGAATACACCACTTGTATCTATTTATTGCCGGAATACCTCTTTAACCTGACACTTGTGCGTTTTAGTGCCACATTGAGTCATTCCATTGTCCTCTTTAAATATTGTAGTGATTTTGTGCATCGGGGATAGTTTCTATTGTCTCTCACATGTTTAGGTCTTTTATTTGTACTGCTTACACAGAGCATTAGAAGGGATCCTGTCATCCATATTATGTTGCATCCACCATAGTGACATACATCCTGTTTCCAGGCATGCACTGTGACTAGAGATGAGCAAATCGGGTTCGGGTTCGAGTCGATCCGAACCCGAACGATCGGCATTTGATTAGCTGGGGCTGCTGAACTTGGATAAAGCTCTAATGTTGTCTGGAAAACATGGATACAGCCAATGACTATATCCATGTTTTCCACATAGCCTTAGGGCTTTATCCAACTTCAGCAGCCACCGCTAATCAAATGCCGAACAATCGGGTTCGGATCGACTCGAGCATGCTGCAGGTTTGCTCATCTCTAACTGTGACCTGTGCAGATGTTTCCGAGCTTCAGATATTAAGAGAACCCTACCTTATCTATATACTGGTGTCACCTTTTACTTTAATCCTGCCTGTGATGATAAGGAGGACACTACTGTAGGATGATCTGTACAGAACAGAATATGTCAGCCAATTATTAGGCCTAGTGGCCAGACTACAGACTGCAAGGTTGTAGGATTATTCTGATATATATAGTAAAATGAAAAATACAGATGGATACAGAAGATACAGGTATTTCCTCTTCCCCAGGCATTACATTTCTGGCCATTACATAGTTAATGATGGTTTCCACTCCTGTTTCCATGTTTTTTTTACATAGACAAAGTTGTGAAAAGGTTCACATCCAAAGGTAGTGCCCAGAGAGTGGTTTTCTATTTGTGCATGTTTGCGTTCTGTATGTGTGAATTGGTGTGAAGCATATGCGGCTGCCTCCCATGCTGTTGTAGAGATGCTATTCCATCCTTGGATGCATCTGTTAATATTTTCGCAGGCTGATGTATCTCGGCGTACTGAAGGGCTGCTGCACTGCAGAGAGTGAATTTCATCAAGTTACTTTCATTTTCCTGCTTCTTAGTCCATTTCAATTCAGCCTTTGCAGTAACTGGCTCCTGATGTCTAGCGTCTTGTCTCATCCATTTGGAGGCTACTAGAGATGAGCGAATAGTGAAATATTCTATTCGATTGGATTCGAATAGCTCCCAATATTCGACTATTCGATCGAATATCAAATCCCATTACAGTCTATGGGAGAAAAATCCTTGGGACTTGGAAATTAAGATTTGACCACTAGGAGGTCACCAAGTGCCCAATGAAACCTCAGGAAATGATGCCAACACCTCTGGATGCATATGGGACAGCAGGGGAGGCATGCCTGAGTACATGAACGTAAAGTACAAGTGTACCTTTTGGTCTAGCGGTACTTGCCTACGTATTAGGTGGTGCGTATTACCGTATGTTTGTTTCTTGTTTATTTAGTACATTTGTGAAATACAATTGTTTGCAGAGTTATATATTGCCCAGCCAGTGATGTGAATTGCACACATGAATATATTGCATATATATATCCACTTTCAGTATTACGCCACTATCACAGACTATCAACTATAGACTCCAAACACAATATAACCACTTTGTATAATGGGAAAAAATACTCTGACAACTTATTTCACATACAGCCGTATAATGGATGTAGAATTGTTTTTACAACAATAGAAATAAAGGACTGGTCAACGCCTTCACTGGACGCAGACTGCGCAAATCTCTAGAGTCGAGATAACACCTATATTATCGCACACAATGTATACAGTCGTATACTTGATATAGAATTGTTTTTACAACAATAGAAATAAAGGGCTGGTCGTCGCCTTTACTGGACACAGACTGCACAAATTTGTGGTATTATCCCACAATTACAGTATACAGCCGTATACACTATCAGTGGGTATTCACACTGTGTATACACACTGCCTGTCTCACAACAGCTTATACAGTGTATACACACTGCCTGTCTCGCAATTTTTTTTTTTTTTAGGGTACAAACACACTTTGCGTATGCGCAGCAAGTTTCCCATTCCTGTTTACTCAATGGCAGACAAACTCGCAGCCCGCCCAGTTAACCCGCCGGCCGCCGGAGACTATACATTACTGGGTCCCCGCTCCTGCTTGCTTCGGCGGTTCCCGGTGTCTTCACGACTCGCTCGGCCAATCAGTGCACTGCGGCGGGACGTGCCAGGAACGGCCGAAGCAAGCAAGTGCGGGGACCCGGTAATGTATAGTCTCCGGAAGTCGGCGGGTTAAAGGGGCAGGCTGCAGACAAACTCGCAGCAGGGATGTACATCCCTGCTGCCTGTTTGTCTGAAATTGAAAGTATAGGGCCGGGATTCGCTGCGGGTCTTGCTGTGGATAAGCCAAGTGTGTTTGTAGCCTTTATAAAGTGTAGATGAGCGAGTGTTTAGATAAGCGATTTGGTCATCTCTACTGGTAGCACTAGTGTGGTGTTCACAATATGAGATACATAATGTCATATTTACTGTGTACCTGGAATGTTCCCATTTAAAATTTGGTGCCTAAGTGCCTTAACGGAGGCGCCGTTGCCTCCGCTCCCTGTTGTCTACCTGAGGAGGCGCCGTTGCCTCCGTTTCCTGCTGTCTGTACCTGAGGAGGCGCCGTTGCCTCCGCTCCCTGCTGTCTGTACCTGAGGAGGCGCCGCTGCCTCCGCTCCCTGCTGTCTGTACCTGAGGAGGCGCCGCTGCCTCCGCTCCCTGCTGTCTGTACCTGAGGAGTCACCGTTGTCTCCGCTCCCTGCTGTCTGTACCTGTGAATTAGGAGGCAAAGCTTCCTGATCTATCTCCAGTGTGACACCCAGTGTAATGTGATTCTATGGTGCCGTCTCCTAATGCACAGGTACGCTCAGCAGTAGAGTTGATCGAACTTCGGGAAATCCTAGGTTCGATTGAACTCAAACATTCACAAACCTGCCGCATTAGATTGCCGATGCCTTCCCGGTCCGTGGGGAAGGAGGAGAGTGCCCGGGGACCGACTGGAATTCCGGGATTCAGCCTCGGTTATAGGAATTCCAGTCGGTACACAGGCTGTCTCCTCCTTCCCCACGGACCAGGAAGGCATCAGCTATCTAATGCGGCAGGTTCGTGAATGTTCAAGTTCTATAAACCTAGGATTTCCCGAGGTTTCATCAGCTCCACTCAGCAGCGGAGACAACAGCAGCAGCAAAACCTCCAGTAAGGTATAACCTCACCAAATTCAAAATAGAAATAATTTAGAAAAATGACAGGTACAGGTGCTTTATAGATCGGCGTAGGGAACTTTGGCTCTCTAGTTGTTGCAAAACTACAACTCCTATCATACATGGACAGTCAAAGCTAAAACTTTGGCTGTCCAGACATGATGGGAGTTGTAGTTCTGCAACAGCTGGAGAGCCAGGGTTCCCTACGCCTGCAGATAGTAGGTAAGGTATATATAAATGTGATATATATTTGGAGAGAACAGTAATTAAGGGGTTAAGTATGGAATAACGTACAACCAGATCAGACCCCTAAATAAACACTGGACCCCAACTCTCTTATGTGTCTCCCCCCATCCCAGATAAGCGTCACCCTGTACCCCCCTGTCCCTCTCCCCAGACTGTGCACCCGATTGACCTCCCCTTCCCACACACCTGAATCATCTTTCTTCCTCCTCTATAGTGCAGTGTACATACAGGACCTGCGGTGACATCATAGTCACATGTCAAGGTCCTCCACCATCTACACAGTAACTTTGCTGTACTGTCTCCTGGCTGCTGTTTAGCCTTAATTTGCGCAAAATCGTGGTAAAAACGCAGCAATTTTGCGCAGATTATAGCTAATCAGCAGCCAGGAGACAGGGCAGTATGGGAAATACCTCTTTTGATGAAGTGAAAATCTCCCCCTATCTCTTCACACTGACAGAGAGCAAGAGGCTTCCAGGCTGCCTCATCCACTGTCATCCTCTCTCTGCTCCCTGTGATGGCACCCCCCCCCTGGTCTTGGCGCCCAGGGCAGCTGCCCCATTTGCCCCCCCCCCCCCCCCCCCTAGCTATGGCCCTGGTGTAGACACACTGCCTGTCTCACAACAGCTTATACAGTGTAGACACACTGCCTGCGTTACAACAGCTTGTAAATGTCTGTTTTTATATAGTTTCAGCCCTAATAAGAGCTTTTGGGGATCCCTTCCTACCTAACTTTCCCTAAAACCTTCCTCTCCCTGGTGTACAGTCTGTCCCTCTCTAGTTTCCAACCAGCAAGTGACACAAATCTCAAATCACTATTCTTTTATTCAGGAGGTCACATGGTTTAGCCAGCCAATCACAGTTAGGCCCCGTTCCCACTGAGGAAAGGTAGCGGAATTCCGCGACGGAATTGTCCGCCGCGGAATGCCGTTAGCCTCCCGCTCATAATGGGAGTCTATGGCAGGCGCGCGCTCCTGCCCTGTCCGCGCTGAAGAATGAACATGTTCATTCTTCAGCGCGTACAGAGCAGGAGCGCGCGCCTCCCATAGACTCCCATTATGAGCGGGAGGCTAACGGCTTTCCGCGGCGGACAATTCCGTCGCGGAATTCCGCTACCTTTCCTCAGTGGGAACGGGGCCTTAGAGTTTTTATTTAAAGCCCTGCCTACTCCTAGTGCCTGCCCCTACCCCCTGCATGTTTATTGGCTGGAAAAAAGCGTCAGGGGATGTGGGAGGGCGACTCAAATTTTTACTGCGTTTTAGCACGAATATTCGACCGCGGTCGAATACCTCGAATAGCGTACTATTCGATCGAATAGCTGTTTGATCAAATAGTATTCGCTCATCTCTAGAGGCTACTTGCTTAAGTAATTTATTGGGCCCATAAATCTCTGCTGTTCCTTTCTGTTCTGGGGACCGGCCATACTTCTAATTGCTAGAACCTGGAACTGCCTTCACTCCATTCTCACAAAGGATTTCTCCAAGATACAAGATTTCTGAGACTTCTTATTGTATTCGGCTTTAGACCATTTTCTTCTGCATCTGTAAAACTCATTTTAATTTGTCATCATGCTTGGCTTCTGTGATGGCCCAGATAAATTGATCATCTACATAGGCCATAACTTCTTCAACCCGTAAAAGTTGCTGCATTTAAAAAACTTTAGGGGTAGAGCATATTTTTGTAAAAGTAAAATGCTCAAAAGGGTACTCCACCTTTTTTTTCTTTTTCAAATCAACTGGTGTCAGAAAGTCCCAGAAATTTGTAATTTACTTCTATAAAAAAAAATTCCAGTCTTCTAGTACTTATCAGCTGCTGTATGTCCTGCATGAAGTGATATATTATTTCCAGTCTGACACAGTGCTCTCTGCTGCCACCTCTGTCCATTAACTGCCCAGTGCAGTAGCAGATCTCCATAGAAAACCTCTCCTGCTCTCCAGGCTGGAAAGAATACACCACTTTCTGCAGAATTTACAGCAGCTGATAAGTACTGGAAGACTGGAGATTTTTTAATAGAAGTAAATTACAAATCCAGCTGGGGTTATCCAGCTTTTAAGTATTGAAAACCTATTCTCCTGAATGGCTGATAGTATTAAATTGATAGAGGTCTGACCCCCCCCCCCACACACACACACACCCACCTACCACCACCACCACCACCACACACACACACTGATCAGCTGTTTGAAAGGGCTGCAACACTTGTGTGAGTACCACAACCTCTTGAATGTTTACTTACGCTCATCCTCACAGTCCAGTGGTGGACACAGAGGCCCACTGCAGACAGGACTGTACTGCAGACCTTTGGCCCACCAATAGAACTGATCATAGGGGGTACCCAAATAAAGAACCCGTCAGAAGCGACATGCAGACCTTGTCCCATCTTGGACTGATGTATCTGTTACCACAACTCCTGGAATAACAATAACTACAACTCTCAGAATGCCTTACAAAATATATCATTTATAGTGTGCACGTGACCCCAGAACATGACTAATAGGGGATAGAACACATGGGCCTTTAATCACTGTTGGGGCACAGGAGGGATACATGTAATGTATGTGGCTGCACAGGTTGGATACATGTACTGTATGTGGCTGCACAGGTTGGATAAATGTACTGTATGTGGCTGCACAGGAGGGATACATGTACTGTATGTGGCTGCACAGGTGGGATACATGTACTGCATGTGGCTGCACAGGTAGGATACATGTATTGTATGTGGCTTCACAGGTGGGAGACATGTACTGTATGTGGCTGCACAGGTGGGATACATGTACTGCATGTGGCTGCACAGGTGGGATACATGTACTGTATGTGGCTGCACAGGTGGGAGACATGTACTGTATGTGGCTGCACAGGTGAGGTACATGTACTGCATGTGGCTGCACAGGTGGGATACATGTACTGCATGTGGCTGCACAGGTGGGATACATGTACTGTATGTGGCTGCACAGGTGGGAGACATGTACTGTATGTGGCTGCACAGGTGGGATACATGTACTTCATGTGGGTGCACAGCTGGGATACATGTACTGTATGTGGCTGCACAGGTGGGAGACATGTACTGTATGTGGCTGCACAGGTGAGGTACATGTACTTTATGTGGCTGCACAGGTGGGATACATGTACTGCATGTGACTGCACAGGTGGGATACATGTACTGCATGTGGCTGCACAGGTGGGATACATGTACTGTATGTGGCTGCACAGGTGGGATACATGTACTGTATGTGGCTGCTTAGGGGGGATATGAAAGAGAAAAACAACCGTGCTGCAGGGGGAGGGGGGGGGGCAGAGTTATTGGCAAAGAAAGGCATAAACTTACAGCATGAACAGGGTGATCTGTGCTTTCCCTTACACAGTCCTCCCTCTATCTTACAACTTCCAGCATAATGGGAAACGTCATTATGAAGGAACTACCTGCATTACATGACGTTTCCCAAACATAATTTTGCAGCAAGGGGTTAAGGGCCCCTTTACACAAGACGATTGTCGGCAACAAGTGTTGCTAGAAACGCTCATTAAGCCAATAATCGGCCCATGTAAAAGTGTCAGTGATCAGGGGGAGGGAAACCGATTGTTGGCTGACCGCATCTTTTAAGCAGCCCTATAAATTATTGTTTACCGGCCACATATCTTCCTATGTAAACCTGCGATGTGCGGCTGATAGCAATGCATTTTAATGGGGGCCTTACCGATACAGGGATCTTGATTAGTTGTGCCTTGTAAAGGCACTGCAAACTTTCTCCAATCTCTCTGATCTGTGCTTGTTTGTTCCCATCGGTATCCCCCCATATCGAGCCATCTAAAAGGACCCTTAGCCTTCCTCTAAACACCAATGTTAAAGTGTACAACTGGTTTTGCACCTGAAGCTGTAACTTGTTACTTCCACTGCTGATATTCAGCAGTTTATTATAGGATGAACATTGAGATCAGCAGAAGGAAAGGGGGGAGGAAAGGAACCTGATAAGAGAATAATGTTAAGAAAGGGCATTTTTCTCTAATAAGATATATTACAAAGCTTCTTAAATTCAGATATACTATTGATTTATGCAATGTTTATTGAATGACTAGTGACCATTTCAATTTCCCTAGTAGCACACAAACATTGGTAAATTGTAAATTGTCTACTGCAAATTATTTGCTTATCAGCCCCACATTTCTCATGCTTCATAGGAGTTGAATTGAATTTCCATGCACTACTGTGAACTTGTGAATTCTTACTTTTCAATTTTGAAATACAATGAAAAGATACTTTTCATTTAGGTTTGGGTTTAACTCACTGTATATTGCACAAAAATCAGCCTGTGTAATAGGGCCTTTACATGCATGGGGTTCCATTCTAATCATCAATTTACATCACTAATCCTCTATTCTATGAGGTTTTTACTGACTTTAGATGGCAGAATAATATATTATAGTCTACTATATTTTTTTACTTAGTAAAAAAAACACAAAACGTCACTTCTGATGGTTTCCATTAATGTCAGTGTGATCCATTAGGATCCATTACGCATCCATTAATGTACAACTCCTCTAACATACAGTGCACCGTTAAATAGTGTGCACACGCTTTTCCTTGTCTTCTCGCAGCTATAGAATTCGAGTTCATTTCCTCTTTTAATTTTATGGAATAAAAACACTAATGGATGTATTAAAACAGAAGTTATACTAATAAACATCTAGAAAAGTAGACAACAAGTTCATCGAGTCTCTGGAATGCGCCATGGAGCTTGCTGTGCAATCCTGGCGGCTATGCCATTTATAGCACAGTGCTGAAAGGTCGGCTTTATACTGACAAATGCAATTTATAAATATTCCTTAATGTTGATTCCTGCAATTATATCACTGGGAATATTTCCAAGAAACATATTCTCAGTGGCCCCAACCGTCTTGCCATTTTAGTTAAATTAAAAACAAGCACAGATTGGAGACACAAATACTTTATTACACCTGGAAATGTATTTTTATGAAGCGCATGTGGAGCGTAACTCCTCGGGAACAAGAAACACATTATAATAATTACAGTTACTGAGACGTATGATAAAACAAATGGATAAAAATCTTTATAGGGTAATGTGCCCTTTGTCATAATGTATCAGTATGATTGCCCTTTATATCCATGGAAGCCAGAGGTTATCTCCAATTTTTTCTATATTTTCCAATGGCTGGGTCCATTAACTAGGTTGCAGTGTCTGACTTTTTTGGAATCTCAACCTATACAAGTTTCTTTGGAGCACAATGTTCTTGATGTAAGTAGAGGCAGGAATATAGATCACTTAGGCTCTTAAAATCCAATCCTTTACCAACAGTTTAGCATCTTATATCTGCAAAACCATTAAGAGATGGTCAGCTGAAATTCAGTTTCCAAACTTCAGACGCTGTTAGGTCAAGAAGACACATATATTCATATATTCGTCTATGATTCCAGAACGTAAAATGCTTTTATTTTCCAGTATCAACAGGTGTTCCCAATCTCCAAAGTAAGGAGGGTTGTAATGCCTCCTTGCTTCCCCTTCCATCCCTACTCTGCTTGATTGGCACCCAGCCCTGTTCTGCCCTGCTGCTGCCAGTTTTCCAGGCACCTGATCTCTGCCGCAGTCCTATTCTTCACCAGTTTTCCAAGCACCTGATCTTTGCTGCAGTCCTATTCTTCACCAGTTTTCCAAGCACCTGATCTCTGCCGCAGTCCTATTCTTCACCAGTTTCCCACGCACCTGATCTGTGCCGCAGTCCTATTCTTTGCTAATTTCCCAAGCACCCAATCTCTGCCGCAGTCCTATTCTTCACCAGTTTTCCAAGCACCTGATCTTTGCTGCAGTCCTATTCTTCACCAGTTTTCCAAGTGCTTGATCTCTGCCGCAGTCCTATTCTTCACCAGTTTCCCACGCACCTGATCTCTGCCGCAGTCCTATTCTTTGCCAATTTCCCAAGCACCCAATCTCTGCCGCAGTCCTATTTTTCACCAGTTCCCCAAGCACCTGATCTCTGCCACAGTCCTAGTCTTCACCAGTTTTCCAAGTGCTTGATCTCTGCCGCAGTCCTATTCTTCACCAGTTTCCCACGCACCTGATCTCTGCCGCAGTCCTATTCTTTACCAGTTTTCCAAGCACCTGATCTCTGCCGCAGTCCTATTCTTAACCATTTTTTTTTTGCACTTTTTCATCTCCCTAGTGGTACAAAAGTCCTACTTTATCTCACACTCAACTCTTAAATAATCTTTAACTTAATGAGTTAATCACATCAACCCACATGCTGCAGAAGACCAGGCAGGGATGTTCATAGTTTTTTGTGAAGGCTTGTACAGACCTACCCAGCCCCTGGCATATCATATTTAAAAGTTTGCTGCTATGGACATCAGTGTTGGCAAGTTTAAAGGTACACCAAAAGATTATCGCCGGTACTTGGCTGATTTTCAGCCGTTCCAGATGATAATTGTTTGGTCTAATAGCATATGTTAAAAGTCCACAATCAGCCAACATGCACAATGTCAGCTGATTGTGGTCTTTCAACAGTTTAAATTGTCCCTATTCGATCAGCAACGGTCTACTGCGCATCGCTCCGTGTAATAGGAGACCGCTGCTAACTTTAATGGATTATCTGGGCAACCCTACTGCTGCTCCCCGCAGCCCCTTCCACTCCTCCCCGCAGCCCCTTCCACTCCTCCCCGCAGCCCCTTCCACTCCTCTCCGCAGCCCCTTCCACTCCTCCCCGCAGCCCCTTCCACTCCTCTCCGCAGCCCCTTCCACTCCTGTCCACTTGCTGTCTGGGCGCATAATAACACAGGGAATAAGAGGAAAGTGAACGCTGACCTAATAGGCATTGTGCCGTGTAATGCTTGAGCTGTGTGAAAGGCTCCTTAAACAATTCCTGATCTATTATTTTGACACTTATTTCAGACATGCGTTGGAATAGTCCCTTCCATTGTCACTTTACCAAACAGTATGGCTGTAGATATGTATAACTGGAAAATTCTGACATCAGGTCCCAGCGAGTGAATGGGTATTATTTATATACTGTACAAGTGAGTGAAACTTTGAAATGGTATAGGAGTGGATACTGTTACTATTTAATACAGATAACTAAGTAAAGCTGGATGGATATCTGTGATGTGCTTTACTTTCTATATCAAGTCCTTTTATGATTCAACCCTGTTTAATGTAAATCGAATATACTGTAGATGGGGATCTCAGTGTATTGTACTCTAACCCCTACGTGATCGTCATATGATTTCTGCTCTTGGCACATACTTCTTTACATGTGATGGAAATTTGTTTGATGGAACTCATGATAACATAAAGTACATTGCTTTACAATACTGTACCAAATCTACTTTAGAGGTCTCTTATAGCATTTTGCCTATGTTCCATTTTCAATTGAGCTCTACATTATCCAATACATCACCAAAGCTAGGAGAATTACATTATGACTCATGGCTTACTCATGCATTTAGAACCGCAAACATGGTAAATAACATAGACATAGGTCTCTTTGGTTCAAAAAACCTTATAATGCTGACCCTGTGATCTCTAATGAGTGTAAAACTAATTTAGATTTAGGATTATTCAATATCAATACTTTTTTTTTTCATTCCAAGCCTAGCATACAAACCTAATACTAAAAATAAAGCTATTTTCTACATACAGTCATGTACTAATAGGTGCGAATGCTTACAAGACCTGTATTAATTGGATCAGACTACCATGGAGCCTTAAGGAAAGGGCATGACTTTGAGAGAGGAGATCTATATCCCCTGAAGTCTTGCCTGTATAGTAGTACAGATTTAAGCACAGGTAGAAGGAGTAATGTATGTGTACCCAGTGCATTACAATGAAGCGAGTGGGCTCTAGGAATAGATGTAAAATCGTATCTCTCTTCTTCTTTCTCACACAAGAAGATCTGGAGCAAAAAAAAAATGTTTATATTTTGCATGTATAATGATGCTTAGTTATTTATACTGTTATTATGTATCTAATACCATGTACATGTGTTTTCCATTTAATGAGTTACAGGATGATATTAACCCTCTAAGCCTAATGAGGCAACCCTTTAGCCATGGTTCACTAAAGGTTTCCTCCACAGGGTTTTTTTCACTCCTGAGTGCTGCAGACTGCCTTTTTATGAATTAAGAATTTATTACGTTTAGAACAAGTTTTTGCCTAGACTTGTAGTTCCAGATTAAATGTTCATTTAATTAGGTGTTCAAAAATGTGTAAAAGGAAAGAAAACAAAAAAAACACATTACACATTTCATATACTGTCACAGCTTTGGTTTGGCTGCGAGTTAGGTGGAAGATGCAGGCAAGTTATGTTGGTAATAGAAGATGTTTCACCTCATGGTGGGGAAGAAATATGCAGCCGGCGGCCAATAATTTTTCTGCAGGTAAAATTATCCATCGATCAAGCATTCTCTTGTTTGTCGGCTGATTGCTAGCCCTATTACATAGGACAATATCAGCTCATTCAGCCTAAGCACTTTGTGTACTATCATCCTTAGATTTACCACCCTGGTTGGACAGCACAGAGCTATCTGTGACATAAAGGGGCCCTCAATCTCTAAACAATAATGCCCAGTAGGCCCCAAATTTATTTTCGGCCATTCATTGGATACCATGTCCAGCTTTAACAACCACTTTAAAAAGGTGTACTGTATGTTTCCTTCTAAAATAGTTGTCCTCAACTGACAGCTCCCCCAGGAATCATGTCTAGCAAATCTCCCAGCCCTTGAGACCTGCAATATTATCCATTGTAAACACAATTCTTGTATCTCTATTGACTTCTGTTGAATCCTTATCATGCTTTGCATAAACATCACAGCTCCTCTCTGTAAACCGAGAACATTTGTATACTTGACTCTATACCTAGTAATGGCATTGTATTTAAAGCAATGAACCACACTCCATCTGTATTTCCGACACCTTTTACTTGTATTCATATCGTACTCATCAAAAGCTAATCTTTTAGAAGTCAAGGAAAGTTTACTCAGTTTCCCATAGACTGCCGTAAGTTGCAAAACTGCCGGCTTCCGATCCCCGGTTTAACACACATTACTAATTCTACACACTTTGCAAAATCCAGGTTCAGCGTATTGAGACTAAAGCACAAATCCCATCTGTTTCCGAGGCTGTTCTCCCAGTACTGTTACAGTAATTATACTCACACTGTACTATGCAACAATAAGGCTCCATTTACATGAATTCTCTCCCACAGGAGCCGAGAAATGAACCACTGCCAGCATTCATAAGTAGTGATTGATTTACACACATAGATTTTCATGTTTTTCCCAAAGTGAAAGACAGAGAAACAGTAGTTTGGGCCTTTTGATGAGAAGAAGGAGGGGATCAATATCACAGGACAGGCACAATTTAATGGGTTGTGTATTTTTATATTGGAACGCCAGAAATTCCAGGAAGAAAAGTGTTCAATATCATGTCTATGAATATATGCTGCATGAAGGTCTTTGGTGAGTACATTTCATTTACATGTAGCAAAGCAGAGCTCAGAAAACAGGGTAAATCCTACTGCTTCCAATCAATGCTGTCTATATTGTTTTCTTCCTGTCTGAGCTATGTCTGTTGTTTGCTTTAGACTTTCTGCGTACAGCGGAGCTGTCATATTAATCCCCTACAGTATTCCTGGACTCTCTACAGCCTGTAAGAAGTAGACATCACATGCGGAAATCTTCACAAGTCAGCAAGCAAAAGAAACAAGGAATAAAACTTCACTCACACCACATCCATGGAGTTAACCATTGTCGTTTCATATAATGGGTATATAATCCATGCATTCTAGCACTACTTGGGTCAGATTTAAGTCTAGGTCTCTGGTCAGTTTCCTCACCTAACCGGCACCAATATCCAGACAGTGCAGTGCTCACAAGTAACTGTTAACGTCCATTCATTGAAAAGACTTGATCATTAGCATCTTATCCTAAAGCTAAAATAACCTATATTAATGTTGTACACACATTCAACTAGTACAAATAAAAGTAACTTAGGGCTCAGCCACACTAGCGTTTTTCTTTGTTTCTAACGGATCCGTCTATATTAATTCAACGCATGAGCATAAACTGATGAGCAGACTGATGCAAACTGATTGCAAAATGTTCATCTTTTTGTAATGGTCCGTTTGTATTTTGGCTTAAAAAAACTGACTTTTGTACATCAGTTTGCATCCGTTTGCATCAGTCAGCATCCGTTTTTCTATCCGTTTATTTTTCTTCTTTGGTTTCTTGCTGCTTCTGCGCATGCTCAGTGCAAAAACAGATGAAAAAAAAACGGATGTGAATGGAAATACCTTCCGTTTTAGATCCGTCCTCATTGACTACAATGTATAAAAAAAACGGAAGTGCACTTTCCGTTCGTGATCCGTTTTTTTAAGCGGAAAGAAAAATACTGCAAACACTATTTTTTCTTCCGTTCACAAAAACGGATCTTGAACGGATTGCATGCAAACGGAGCACAATTAGGGCAAACGGAGCACACTAATATATTATGGGAATCTATGGGGATTTTAACGGATCCGACAGTTTCCGCTTTGCTTACTCTAAAACGGAAAAGGTGGACGGAATGGTGCCGGATGGTCAAACGCTGATGTGAATGTAGCCTAAGCAAGTTACTAAAATAGTGACTTTCCCTTTGCCATGCATTATTGACTCCACCATAATATACTGCACATGCTCAGCTTGATTTATTTTTTAATGGAACATTGGAATAAGCCACTTAAAGGATCCTCTGGCAGTGACTTAATTCTTCTAGCAATGAAGGACAGGGTATGCCTTCACCCTATCCTATTTGAAGAACTTCTTTATGGATTTAGATGCCCCTTTCAGAACAGATTTGACATTCATATGCCCCTTCTAAGCACATATTGCCTCTATAGAACCACAATTTATATGAACATTACATTTTCATAGATCCCTCTCCATACATGCTACATTTAATGCTCCTCCTATCTGCTCTCTTCCTGCATCTCACCTCTTGTGGCCTGATCCTTTTTGCCCTTCTACTTCACTCCCCATGCAGTTTATAATGGTGGGTGCCCACTGGAATCCTCTCTTCTTACAGTCCGTTCTTCCAGCCGGGGCTGTAGTTCCTTCACTGAGTGTGTGCCTCCACCTTTTCTAATTCTCCAACACCTCTTAAAGTCACTCTGCCTATTCCTTCTTTTCCAAATTGCTTCCTTGGTTGGTCCATTGTTGGTTCCTTGTAATCCTTAGTAGGGATGTCACGATACCATAATTTTGAGTTCGATACCGATACCAACTTTATTATTTTGATACTCTATACCAATTCGATACTCTATGAAGTTTTGGGGAAAAAAAGCTTAAAAATACAAATATAATGCCCCCCTGCCCAGACAGCAGATATAATGCCCCCCATGTAGCATATTTTTATTTATGTGACTTTTAAATCACTTTTTAAAAAATATTTTACAGTATGGATAATTATGCATGTAATGATGCCAAATAGTTTTTTTTTTTTTACTTTTTTGAAAAAAGGGAAAAGGGTGGGAGATTATTAGAACCTTTATTATGATTTTTTTTTTTTAATTTTGAACACTTTTTTTCCACAATTTTTAATTTCCCTCTACCTCCCAACTCCTTGTGCACGAGGACAACTCCCAACATACTTCCTTTTGCACAAGGAGGTATGCTGGGAATTGCTGTGCACAAGAAGTTATGCTGGGAGTAGTGGTTGTGTCAGTTAGCTGCTGCTGCTGCACAACTGAAACTCCCAGCATATCTCCTTGGGCACTACAACTCCCAGCATACCTCCTTGTGCAAAAGGAAGTATGTTGGGAGTTGTACTGCTCAAGAAGGCATTGCACTGTATCTTATTTGCCCATATCAGATTATTTGCTAATAGTTTCTCTATAATTATGGATTAATGGACCTGCTGGATGTAGTAGTCTTATCTCCGCCTGACCCTCAGCACTCCAGGAGCCATAAAGAGTCTCTCCAGTCTGGTTCTAGCCAGCACTCCCCCTGGTAGAGCATTGTGGCTCTTGTGCACCAGCAGCTCCACCACCATAGGAGCCTTGTGCACACTCCTGTTCCGCAGTCTCTGGGACAGCTTCTCCATGACTGAGGGGGACAAGCTCCATAGCAGTCCTGGGGCAGCACTCGTGTATAGTCACCCCCCCAGGGCCACATCCTTCTGCAAATCTACAGTGTCGCAGCTGTCAGCCATTAAGTGTGCACAGGAACCAAAAAAGCAGCCCTGCTCTTCCACCACCATGGCTCTTAGCTTTACCGGCTCCCTAGGACTCAGCCCCTGGACTCGGACATGCAGTTTCCCATCCCCCAGTGAGGCGGCACTGACAGGTATACTGGGCGGCGTACACTATGTACAGTCCGTGCTCTCCACAGCCCTGCCGCAGCATAGCGACCTGCTACTAAACTAAGCATCACTCTGCATGAACTAGCTTCATCGTGCGATCCGCCGCTGCACCGGGGAGGGGGGGTTTGCATTGGTTCGGGTGTCATTGTATGGGAATGCATTGTATGGTAATGCTTAAATGCCTGCTGCCCTCGGCTCAGGAGGGCAGCATGTACACAGTAAAATAGCCGGCACTAGCAATCGCTAAGTGCCGGCTATTTGAATTTGGCGCGGCCGAGAGCGGAGGGTGGAGGGTCAGCAGAGGTGACACTAGGGGGCTGTGGGCGGCACAGAGAACATATCAGATAGCCGCTCACTGTGTTCTCTGCGCTACACTTTATGTTAAACTGCACTATTAGGCAGTTCAACATAAAGTATCAATACCAGGAAATCCTGGTACGAACCGTTTTTATGCCCGGAATATCGATAGTAGAATCGATATTTCGGTGCATCGTGCATAACTAATCCTGAGCGAAGGTGTTGTTCCATGATCTAATCTTTTGTATTCTTACCCCTGCCTGACCGTTGGACTTCAACCACCCATCTGTACCCTTCTGTGCTTTATAGCTTCTCCTGTTGCCATGCCAAACTGTTGACCTGTATTCTGAGCCGCCTGCTTTGACTCCCCTGCTTTGTTTGAGTAACCTCTGTCTATTACCTGGCATCATTCTAATTCTTCTGTTGACAAACTGGTCTGCTGATTTCGCTGTACTTTCTTGGCCCCTTGGTGCTTTGCACTGGCACTTACTGGTGGCAGCTGCTATATACACTGGGCACACTTATGTGTCTCTATCAATGGAAGTCAAGCTTCCACATGAAGTCGGATAAAGGGTGAATATCTTAAGGGGACAGAGACTTCATTTCCTGACCGAGCTCAAAGCCAGACCAATTCAGAAGCACAGCAAGTCCACTTCCCCTGTCCGTTAGATTATGTTTCTGGTTTGTACTTTGCAATGCTTGTTGTGCATTCGTAGACACATCATACAGCAAAAGTTGTAAAAATTCCGCCAAGTGTACAGACTGAAAACCTTCTACATAAAATAACGTTGCACATCTTTATTCCAAGGTAATTTTCTCACCTTGGAATAAATCAAGACACTACTACTACTAATCAAGACAATGAGGGTCTTTTGCTCCTTCAAGTGAATATAGCAGCAGTCAAACATGTGTGCTGCTGCTTTATTCATTCATTCACTATCTTGTATATTTATAATATTGAACATTTTATATATTCCAAAATTCTGCCTAGGTGTTGGTGTTTTTTAATCCAGAACTGATATACTGTACCTGTCCAAGCTGATATAACCTACTTAAAGGGGTTTTCATACACTAAAGCCTCATTCACACGTCCATAGTGCAGTCCGTAATTCCGGACCCACATTTGCGCACGCCACTATGGATATGCATCCGTAGTTTGCAGTGAATGGACCCCTACATGGACAAACAGTAAGCCGTGTCACAATTGCAGGTCTGTACTACATCCTGCCCATTTTATTGCCGCATGTATCACAGTCCCATAACTCGAAACAGAAATGGGGCCTTTAAAATGTATGGGTATGTATCCCTCTTTCAAGCAGTTCAAAAATTCACGATAATACAGAATTTAATGGTTGCAGAGATTTTATTTCTTTGACTCTCAATTATTGTTCTTTGTTTCACTCTTCAAGCTAAAGATTCATTATACAGTAACTCAGACTTTTATGAACTTCTGTTTTCCTTATATAAAGAGGCATAGTATATGCAACATGTCATCTAGGCTAGCAGCTTGGGTTCCAGACACTTATTATCTTGGTGACACAGAATTTTTCCTTTGTTGGAAGGAGCCATTATTACTACGAGTAATGAGACAATTTCAATACATGTAAATCAATCAGTTTAAGAAAAGTAAAGTACATATATATATATATATATATATATATATATATATATATATATATATATATGTGACGCTGAAGTGTTCAAGAGATCACGTCTAATGATGTCAAAACAAATTGTGCAAATCCTTTTCTGACAACACGTATGGTATGAACAATTAGGAACATGTTCAAGAGCTTATCCATTTGTGGTAATTTGCTATAGTACAAAGCTATTCCAAGACCAGCAGCACAAAGTTTGTGCATACAATCATTTGTGCTTTATTGAAAATCCATTAAAGTTTAGATCCACTCACCGCATAAAATTTACATGTATAGTAAACGACAAACGCGTTTTCATCCTGGATGTCCTAATCACAGTCAAGTAAACTATGCGAGTCAACAGATTATATAACACATAAAGAAGGGGAGGGAGGCATAACACCTCTTCTTCATTGTGTGCATTGTATACACAGGGCCGTCTTAACAGTATTATGGGCCCCTGGGCAGAGGTGCGAATTGGCCCCCCCCCAACCGCCACGATCAACTCCCCCACATCTTTGCATATAGTGCCCCCCATAGTAGCCAATCCCCCCCATATAGTGCCCCCCATAGTAGCCAATCCCCCCATATAGTGCCCCCCATAGTAGCCAGTGTCCCCCATAGTAGCCAGTGCCCCCCATAGTAGCCAGTGCCCCCCACAGTAGCCAGTGCCCCCATAGTAGCCAGTGCCCCCCACAGTAGCCAGTGACCCCATAGTAGCCAGTGTCCCCCATAGTAGCCAGTGGCCCATAGTAGCCAGTGCCCCCCATAGTAGTCAGTGCCCCCCACAGTAGCCAGTGCCCCCCATAGTAGCCAGTGCCCCCATAGTAGCCAGTGCCCCCCACAGTAGCCAGTGCCCCCATAGTAGCCAGTGTCCCCCATAGTAGCCAGTGCCCCCCATAGTAGCCAGTGCCCCCCAAAACAACAAACCAGTTACTCACCCATCCGGCGGCCCCAGCAGCTCCTCTCCCGGCAGAGCGCGCACTCCCGTCATCCTCGAGCACAGGCAGCGGGGTACAGAGAGACTGCCTGTGCCGGAAGTGTCCTGCAGCCTCTATCCGGGACACAGGCAGCGTCTCTGTACCCCGCTGCCTGTTCCCGGAGGATGTCGGGAGTGCGCGCTGCCAGGAGAGGAGCTGCTGGGGCCGCCGGACGGGTGAGTTCCTGGACTGCCCGCCCCTTCTATCGCCGCTTAGCTGAGTCGATCAGAAGCCCAGGAAAGTGCTGCTCATTGCACTTTCCTGGGCTTCTGATCGGCTGTCAGCTGAGAAGCGATAGAAGGGGCAGGCGGAGGGGGTTGCTCACTAAGCATATGCATAGTGAGCGGCAATAGAGAGGGCGGGCGGGACGGCTTCCTTGCGGTGCTCAGCACTGCTTGGGAGCCGTCTTTGCTTTATAGGACGCACTTAGTTTTATAAGTGCGTCTTATAAAGCTAAAAATACAGGTCACAGAGGGCAGGGGCCCCCTAGGACGCAAGGGCCCCTGGGCAGCCGCCTACCATGCCCAATGGATAAGACGGCCCTGCGTATACACATCATGAAAATACAATAAACATGTAACGCATGTATCCATTGAAAGACAGAAACCCATATACCACCTAAAAAACTCATAATTGAGAAAAAGTCTCACTCTCCCAATCCCGTGCAGTGTGTGAGATATTGATTACTAATAAATTTCACAGAAGGATTGATGAGTTCCATCTGCATATCTTTGTGTGTGACTGAGTGTCACAGATGCATCCTGTACCACAGACCATGGCTGTCCCTGTTTCTTTCTCTCCTCTGCTGCCGTGGATTCTACTACTCTGATGTCGAGGGGCAGGTCTGCCTGCAGCTCAGCCTCTGAGTTCTCTTACCCATCCCCACTGTTTCTCCTCTTTGTCGGCATATGCATCTACCCGCCTTCCAGGGTGCGTGTGCCGGCCCAGTTTCTTTTTAGGGCTGCTCCACCCACTCAGGTGGGGCTGAGCAGTAGTGTGGCTTTACCATAGCAAAGGTATGCATTCTTGATCTGCTATTCTGTGTTTGACTTCTGTCTTTTTACCTAATGATGACTGTCTGACCCTTGTGTACTGTGGCGACTTCCCAGTACATGACCCAGGCAGCTGATCCCAAATCTGTGCCCCCTGACATGAATCTTCTGCCTGACTCTGAACCTGTTCCATCTGACATGAGTCTTCTGCCTGAACCTAACTCTTAACCTGTGCCACCTAACATTACTCTTCTGCCTGAACCTGACTCCAAACCTGTGGCACCTGCTATCACTCTTCTGCCTGAACTTTACTCCGAACTTGTGCCACCTGCTACGACTCTTAAGCCTGAATCTGACTCCAAACCTGTGCCACCTGCTATCACTCTTCTGCCTGAACCTGACTCCAAACCTGTGCCACCTGCTACGACTCTTAAGCCTGAACCTGACTCCAAACCTGTGCTGCCTATTATCACTCTTCTGCCTGAACCTGACTCCACTATTTGCCTGCACAGTCCTACTTCATCCAGACTTGGCACCATCATCAATTTTATTTTCTTGACGGAAGAGGTGTGAACCCTGTCTAAACCTGCACTCTTTCCCCATCTACACAATGCTATCCTTTTGCAGTAGATTATTTTTCAATGCTATAGATTACTCAAGCCTTTGTAAGCCTTAATTTAATTTTCTCTTCTTTTCAATACATCAAACAGAAGTACACGTTCTTCTTAAAAGACACATTACTATAAATATTACATATCTGTTCCGATCATACGCGGAGTTAATGAATCACCCCACTGTGCCTTATTCCTCTCCCCAGACAATGTTTGAATGCATCCGACGCTCAGAAATGCATTCAATAAAATGCGCTGCCGCCCGTTAAATATTTATGAAACATCTTTCAGAGAAGAAGAATAATAATTTGAAATATATTATTTTGAAAAATGCATTTTCACAAATGACCACATGGTGGTTGCAATTCTATCCGAGGTATAGACACCGGTGTTTTCAAAGCACATTGTAATCTGGATTAATGGCAGAAGGAGCCTGGTGTCTGCGGAGTTTACACAATGCTGTTTCCGAGATGAAACATTTTGTTTGCAGATTGCATATTGTTTAAGCACAATGCTGTGTGGAATATATGACAATCAAGGGAACCTATCCGCAGGTATACAAAGTGTACGTTGCTTCAATTTAATGACAGTATAGTGCCTAGTAACTACTAAGGGAACATCCTGTGTTCCAGAACCTTGTTACATGTGTAATTTGTCTTCTCCTTTCCATTCACATCTTTAAAGGACGGGAAACCCGCCGCCAATCTAGTTGATAGCTTTGTTTATTTATCTTACTGGAGGCCGGGTTTTAATAGTTTTATATTCACAACATTTCTAGGACTGTTTTTCTTGTTTTCTGCTTTCTATAAACCACTTTATTGGTTTAGCCCCATCTGGCGTCTTACCTTGCTGTTGTTTTTACCAGGTTGTGAAGCTTCAGAATTTATAGAGTCCAGAAAAGCAAACACCAATACTATATGTGGTTGGAAGACTTTATGTCATGATGTGAATTTGCTTCTGTCATGAACGTGTCTCTCTAAATTTCAGGGCTATTTCTTTCCTTCCGGCTGCCACCACAATGTGTCTCTTGCTGGTAGTGGTGCTACCCAGTCAACCAGATCAAATAGAGCTTCTCTGTGGCATCTGTATCGGTTAGAGATATTGCTCTCCATGTTCTGACATGTCTTACTATCTGTTCTTGAACACACAGAATCGGCAGTAACTGCTGGGAACTGAGATCAGTCCACATAACTGTTTACATACCATGGTCAATAGAGACTGCGCCATGTAAAGAGAATGAAAGAGGGAAGGAAGTCCTGCAGCGCTACAGAAGCAGAATCAAACAGCGGAGACCCTGCTACTACTGCCGTGACCAGAAAAAAGTGGTTTTTATGGAATTTAAGCCTTCACATGCTGTGCAGGCAAGGCATGTGAAGGATTTGACATGGAGAATTTTTAAAGCGAATGTACCATCTCGTAATGCAATTATTTTCCCATCAACCTATTAGCGCCAGCGCAATGATCATTGCGGAAGGATCCCCTTTTCAAAATGCTCCTGGTTCCTGTTCTTGGTGGCATTTGCTTCTTGTGGACCAGCCCACTGTATGAACTGGAGGCAGGCCCAGCGCCCCCAGTGTAATGATATCCCCTCCCCTTGCTGATCAGGTACTGCTTGATTGGAGGCATGTCACCAATGGGAGAGGAATATCATTACACAGTGCATAGAGCAGACCAGTGCACAAGAAGAAAATGACACTGAGTGCGGGATCTTCATGACGCTTTGAAAAAAGGGCCACACCACCAGGATCACGTTACGTTACGAGACGGTACATTTGCTTTAATGCGACTATTAAGTTGTTAAATATTACACTGGATTAGGGCTCCAAAATCATCAATTCAAAACTTGTTCATGAACAAGGAGGATCCTAAACTGTGTCACAGGAGCCAAATAATTTTTGTAGGGGTTTTACCCATGGCAGCCCCCATACTTATTTACTAACACTCTTTTTTCAAGTAATTTGGGTTAGAGCTAGAACTAGCATAGGAAAGATGAAAAGGAAAAAAATTCTTGACCAACACATTTTTTTTTCTCTTTTACAATTTTAAACCTGTATAATATGTTGTAACTACCCCCAAATTTTCAAGCTTACCATTGTTGCCAACCCTCTTTTTTTGACACAGTAACCATAATATATTCACTTTTTGGGGCTCACTGGGTAGCTGAAAGGACTCCTAGACAGTTGGGAAGACTATACTTTATGATAAATTGATGTGGTAATTGTGAGGAATTGCTGGTAATCTGATATCAAACTAAATTTGTTTCCAGCAATTATAGATAGTTGTGTTGCTGTAAGTGTAATAACAATGACAATAGAGACTGATATGTCATCAGATACATCTATATTTCGTCTTGTGTTCTGGGTAAGTGCAGAAGCCTGCAATTTACTGTGCTTTCTGTGAAACGCATAATTTAACATTGTTTGCACATTTGCAAAATTATTCCGAAAATGAACAATCAGTGGCGAGGGAGACAGAAAAACCATGTCCTGATCAGTGATAGGGGAATTTTACCAGAGGATAAAGCACATGACAGGAATACATGGAAAGGCATAACACTACAGAAAGACATAGCTAAAGGGGGAGCAGAAGTTACAGTTGCACCCTGCTCCTTGTGCTACAAGAGCTTAAAGTTTTAATTAAAGACTGATGTCTTCTATGTGATTATGTGGTTACAGATTTTGCATTGGGACCTAGCTGTACCCCTTTGAAAACAGTATTCAAGTGAATGCTGTATTATGTAGATACAACGCAGTGTCAGATCCCCGGAACTCACCGAAGACGATGTGAGAACCTTGAGCAGGCGTTGAATGGCGTAAAGTAGCAGTGATTTCAAATTTGGTAGAATAGGGTTTATTTGTCTCATAAAAACAATGCGTTTCTGGGTCCAAGACCCTTTCTCAAGTTGTAGATACTGAAGATAACCTGTTCTCAGGGCTTTTCAGAGACCGCCTAATGCTGAAAGAGATCAGAGTGCCAGGTCTAGGAATACGGGCCCTATAGACATCTAGACATTCAGACAGAGCTATTCCCTTGAGTTATCCCAAGGAGATCGAGCAATAGTTATTGAGGCACCTCTGCAATAAGTGCTGTAGGTATTCCTTAGTCAGCAGAAAGGACACTTGAAAAAAATAGAAAAGAACAGTCTCTTTATGTGTAGACAGGTGGAGTCCCTCTTTAGTGTCACTTGTCCCTGTAGGGGCTTAGCAAAGCCATAGCTTTGGTTAGGTGCTTGTAGAAGGAAAACAGTTGTTAGGCACCCAGGCACCTGGCCACATGGTACATTTGCTTTAACAGTCCGCTAGAAACTGAGCTCCAAGCAAAGCAGAGTAAGGGATGGGAGGGGGAGTGAGGATGCCTTCCAGCCTGCAGCATTTTATGAGCTTGGAAGAAGCCTCTTGAACACTTTGAACAGGAGAATATAGGAGAAAACCCAGATGAATATACAAAAGGTACCATGTGTTTCCTTGACCTAGCTGCTATCTGTGTCAACAGTTTAGAAAGTGGACTGCAAAACATATACTTGAGACCATACTTGAGACACCTAGAGATGTCCATAACCCCGTGTCCCTCACCTTACCAACAGTTACAGTATGCAGTTTTGTGAGATAGAAAATACATATAATCAACAGTGAAACACGCCGTACAACCAAAATATCCAATATTGAGCATTAAAGGAAATTTATTCAACTCTGTACGGCTTCTGTTTAGGTAGAATGTATTATAACATTAATAATAAACAGACCATTAAACACGTACCCTGCAACTATTTTCCCACTGGAATATCTCATATACAAGTTCTGAGCCGTTCTATAAATACAGCATTATGTAACGTTGTGCTAATCACGATGCAATCCACTAGAATTTCTTATAGTCTGTGTATATCATGCCGTTTTTAAGTGTTTTCTTTACTGTCATAAAAACAAAGAGGATTGCATGGAGAAGCCGACAAGAACTTTATTATCGGAGGTCTTACACCGCTTTATATGGCGTGGGTATTGGTCAGAACAGTGTTAATTACCTTATGCTCGGCCGCTGCTATTCATTAAATATACATATGGTTTGCTTGGCCTTTGTCATTTTATAGTCTATAACACTTATCAATAATGACAAACTTTCAACTATCATTTTCTCTGAAGTGTGACAGATTTTCAATAGTTACACGCATACGCATAAGAGTTCTGAAAAGCTGGGACGTATCATTGTGATAAATTATTCATCCATCCCCCCCACGCTTTGGTCCGGTATAGAGCTGGTAATATTGACATTATTGACATGTGTGATGGATCCATGCACACAAGTAGACTGCCTATGGCACCTACTAAAAGGAAAGACTAGAATGTGCAACCAGACAACACAATGAAGACAACCAGACCAAGGTCGATTTCTAGACAATTAAGCTAATAAGGCGGGCATCCATAATGCACAATAACACATTATAGATATGTCTGGTGGTAGGGCAGGAAAAATTATTTTTGAATGTTTTTATGATGGTTTAGAACAGTGGAGAAGACTTTCATGATGATAAAGAGTAGTGGAGAGGTCTTCCATGATGATCTAGAGTAGTGGAGAAAGGAATATCTGTAGATTGTAAGCCCTCATGGGCAGAGTCCTCTCCTTCTATGTGCTAGTCTGTCATTTACTTTATTCATGTCCAGAGCACGAGTTTTTTTTTTTTTGTTTTTTTTTTATGGGGACTTGCTGCTGCTTTGGACAGATCCCATAATAGATCTGTCTAAATAAAAGTAAGTAAAAATAAGTTACAAATCTGTATAACTTTATGACACCAGCAAATTTTAAAACTATTTTTTTCCCTGCACTACCTCTTTAAAGTGAATCTGTGACCTCCTAACTGTCTACTGAGCTGACGGCACAGGCGGATAGATATCAATGAAAGTATTCAGAACATACCTTTGTTGAGTCTATGTTTTTATTTTAATTAAAAATGACTTTAATTTGGGCTGTGAATGGTGTCAAAGAAATGGAGCCTATTATTCCCTGGGCCTCAGTGTCGCTACGCTTCACTGCAGCCATGTACAGTCTGCATACAGCACGGAGGGTTCCACCTTTTTGACACTATTCACAGCCCAAATAGGTGTTTTTGTTATAACCCTAAACCCTTTATGTCCCCTATCTCCTGTCTTCTTCCCACTTCTAAGGGCAGGACCTGTCCACACAGCTAATTACTGACCAAAGTGGTGTCCCATGTTATTGACTGACTAAGCAGGCAGGTCCTGCACCAAATTCTTCTCTTGGAAGTGGAAAGAAGACAGGAACATTGGAGGATCTGAAGGACATAAATGAGAGCTTTTTCTATTTTCCTTGACCCCAGCACAAATGCATTTTTTCCCCAAATGATGGCATAGCCCTATATATGTCTGTGGTCTTGTGATCTAGGGTAATGGAGGGTCTAATGCCCATTTTCTTGGTGGTTTAAGGGTATATGCACACTACGGAAATCACACAAATAACTTGCCTCGGATTCTGCCCCCCCCTCCCCAATTGGAGTCTATGGGACTGGCTGAGAGTGAAGAGGG
Organism: Dendropsophus ebraccatus; assembly: GCF_027789765.1. Lineage (NCBI taxonomy): Eukaryota > Metazoa > Chordata > Amphibia > Anura > Hylidae > Dendropsophus > Dendropsophus ebraccatus. Next base: position 189,384,800 of record NC_091454.1, on the reverse strand, counting down.
AGCGTGGGGTGGGGATGAGTGGTGGGCAAGTGACGGAATCTGCTGCAAGCTATCCGTGTGATTTACTTAGTGTGCATATACCATAGGTAGCATAGGGTTGTTTTAACTGGTGCTAAATAATACAGTATTCAAATTACCAGCTGTTTTTCCATTGAGTCTCTTTAAATAATCAGAAAAAAAGAAATTTTTTGTACGTTTTTTGAGCCAAATAATGGCCATATTTTGGTAAAGGATGTTTAGGCCTTTCCATGGTGCCTTTTTTAATATACATCCATATAACATGGACCATAATGATTTTGAAATTGAGTTGGATTTGGCACAAAAGAATAGAAAAAAGATCAGTAGTTCAGTGTAGATAACACCTTAATTTTAATTTCTATGCATTTAATTAATCTTAAAAGTAACTACTAATCTACGACATCAGTAATTTTCTTCCCTAATTTCAGGCCATTCTAGGTACGAAATGATCAGAGACAAGGCTTAAACAGTTGCTTCCTTATATGTATTATTATGCAGTTACATTACATAGAAAGATTAGGGAGAAATATTTGCCAGTTTTTTAAAAGGGAAGGGGGGAGTTTGTTATTGGTGCATGACACAGGACAAAGGAAAACCAAAGGGAGAATCTCTGTTTTCTGGGCTGCCGTATAATGTTTGATACAGTGTCTTAGATTAAGGCATGTGCCTGCATTATGTGTACAGCATTCCTTGTGTTTGATTGATGTTCAACCGGCCAATACTGCAGTATCGGCTGGGTTGAACATCTCAGACAGCGGCCGCTCTGTGACACAGAACAACCGCTGTTTTGCCAAGTGTGAACATGGGCTCAAAGTGTACTCTATCTCTTGTGACTCAAAGAGTTGTTTTTCAGATTAGAGACAGATCTTTGAACATGTTTTTTTTTTCTCTCTCTAACAGGAGTGACAATTTGGAGAGAAGATCAGGTACAGCAATATAGGACAGAAATGACTATCTGGTACAGTAACAGGAGTGACTTTAGGTACTGTAATGGGAATAATGGAGACTAACAGGTAAAGCAACAGAAGACAGAGTAGCTTATCAGGTATAGCAACAGGGGTCAGAGATGACTATTAGTTACATTAACAGGGGACAAGGATGACTATTAGTTACAGCAACAAGAGTCAGGGGCGACTATTAGATACATTAACAGTGGACAGGGCATGATTAGGGTAAAAAGTAGTTAATGAATACATGCTTACTTTTACTGTGATGGTGCTGCTGGAAGAGATTAGGGCTGGGAGAGCTGTCAGAAGCAACCCCCCCCCCTCCTGTCATTCTGTAGTCAGTAATGGCTGTGATGTATGAACATATATAATTTGCTAACACAATACATAATTGTTATGAAAGAAACAAGTATGCATCTGCAAATTGTTGATTTTATTTAAGTTAGTACTAGCTTTTCATGTCTAATGCAGTTACTACAAGGGAAATGTAATATTACAAGCAGCCTTTAAATATGAAAAGCTGTCCATGTGATATATAGATGGCAAGGTCCTCCTAAATGTCATACGCTGCTTATCTGCTCTTGCACATAGTGGGCTTGGAGACCTCCATGATATCAATGAACTCTAAAAGGTCACATGGAAAGGATTGTTGACATGAGACAACCCTTTGAAATAAGTGTTTGGATGCTCTGTATATAGGAAAATTTCCTTCTGCTATTAATAAAATGAGCACCAGCGCATAGGACCAGAGAGCCATAAGTAACTTCTTCATATACTTCTCAGTTCTCGTCTAGTAACTGAATCAAAATGAAGAGCTGTATTTAAAATGTGTTAAAATGTGATTTGAATGATTCATTAGTCGGCGACTCAGAGCTTCCCCAGCTACTGTTTCTTCCCATTGAAACTCAATCAATAGCTCATCTGATATTAACTCCGCCATTAAAACAATAAAGTCATTTAACTTGGAAAGAGGAAAGAAGAGAGAGACTCTCGAGCTGAGGAAGATGAATCAATAAAACGCAAATTCTTCAGAAAATCAATCTTGTCTATTTTCCCCTCTTTTATTATGTTTTAAGGATTATTATAATGCTCCGCGCTATATCACTCTAGAATGAATTTCTCTGTATATTTGATTTGGAAAGAAAGTCTTGATGGATCATTGCATTTTTGATGTCTCTCTTTATTGTTTAAAGGCAATGAGTGTGGAGAGAATGGAGGAGATTTAATACTCGAGACAGCAAAATTGTAAACTCCCTTTCATTCTTGGCACTGGTGTACACAAATCTGCACCACAGTGGGAGCCTTCTGAGCTTTGGAATTCCTCCTAAATCAATGATGGTAAACCAATATTGCGTGTAAAGGATATTCTACATGACAAGGAAACTATATACAAACCACACAAAAAAACTTAAGTTACCTTCTGGGTTGCTCATATCCTGGGCCAAAAATGTATATATATATATATATATATATATATATATATATATATATGGGTGTACCTATAGAAGATGCAGAGGTATGAGTTACACCTGGAACTTGGTGTCCAGGGAGGACTCATAGGCTCTCTTCCACATAAGATTATATAGAAAGACCACTCAAAATAGCATCAAAGAGGTACTCCAGGCTAACGTTAAAAAAAAAAGGAGGGCAGAGGGTGGTGGGAAGAAAATAAGGAAGTTATACTTACCTGTCCCGGAGTCCCCTTAGCACCACTGCTCTCTGTCACCCCCCGGTCTCCTATATCTCCCGGGCCCTGTGTTATCAGGACGTCACAGCCCACTCGGCCAATCAGTGAATCAGGTGTCCTGCCTCATTCACTGTTTGGCCGAGTGGGCTGTGACGTCACATTTTCGGAAGTTACTCAAGACCAGTAGGTGATCATCAGTGCTGGCACGGCGGGGCACCAGGACAAGTACTGTATAACTTCATTTTTATGTTTCCATCACATCTTACCATCCCAGTTTTTTTGAAAAGTCATCAAATGAATCTGGTCTCAACAAGGGGCTTGTCGTCTGCAAGTTTCCCTGCTGAGGATGTCTTTAATTATAGTTGATAGATCTAAACTCTAGACTTTTATTTAAAAGGCAAATGTCACCATGAAAATACTATGTAATCTATCAGCATCATGTTAGAGAGCAGGAAAAGCTGAGCATGTATATATTTGGGACAAATTAACTATAGCTTATTGATTCGTTGGATCATTCCATTGTTAGGAGGTCAGTAGGCAATGTCACTGACTGATAAGACCTCCCACTTGACTCCTGAGTTTGGAAAGAGCAGAGGTTTTTTTTTTTTTTTTTTTATCAAGAAATTACAAATTATACAGAATTTTTCTCCACAAAGATGTATATCAATCTGCTCAGCTCTTCCTGCTCTATAACATGATGACCATAAATTACATTGTGTTTCATGTTCATAGACTCCTTTAATAGACCCCTTGGGATTAGAATGGTCAAATATTGATCCTAGCCTTAGGTCATCAATATTTAAAGGAGGTACCCAGGATTAGAAAAAGCACAAAACAGCGCCACACATGTCCTCAGGTGGTGTTTGGTATTACAATTGAGCTCCATACACTTCAATGGAACGGAGTTGCAAAACCCACACCCAAACTAAGTGGCCATGTTTTTCTAAGCCTGGACAAGCCCAAATACAATTTTGCTTTATTTTTTCTATTAATAAAAAGCAGTGACAATGACTTTATTCTGTAAGGCCTTATTCATTTTCCTAGGCCTCTCTGTTATCTGTAAGAACAAAACCATCAGAATGTTCCAATGGTAATTCTATTTAAAGTTAATTCACAAGTCATCAGATGTAGCTTTGCTATTTCTGTTAATATAGTTATATTTCATTAGAAAGACTAGGTGCATTATTAAAATGTCAATAACGTGTTATATACAGATGGAGCGAATTTCATTTATACAAGTGTCATCGTGATCAGATGCTTCACACAAAGTGTATTCATTCTCATAGTCTTATATTTAGGTCGGCTTTTCTTAGAGTGAAATATCTGCATATAACCTTATTGGCACATCTGCATTTATCCAACCTTAAAGGGGTACTCCTGAGAGTAAATGTAATAATTTAATAATGTTATATGACTTCATCAACATGAATGTTTTTGGTTTATATACTGTACCAACTTTTCTTGAGTGGCAACAGTAAGGTGTGTCATGGACCCCTCTGCTGGCACTAGTGTTTGTATTGTGAACTCCAGTTCCCGATCCTCTGCTTTGATCGCAGGCTACCGCACAGCTACCCCTCCTGTACATTTTTTCTATTTAAATAATTCAGGGAACCCTCAACTAATTTAATTCTATGTGTGTGGGAATATCCATGAGTGGCTTATTCCAATAGCAGAGTGTGTGTAATTTGCCTATGACTAAGAACTATTATTATTCTGAAACACGTCAGACATTTTTCAGTTATTTGTAATTTTATGAATCTGACATTGCGTCATCCGGAGTCTGGGCATACGGAGATTCTGCTCTCACCCTTTCACTATCCTAAATAGGGTCAGCAGATAATAAAGCTTATGTAGTTGGCCCTTGACAAACAAGAATTATGCTGCGTCTACACAGAACGATTATCGTGCGAATTTGCAATAATCGTACGTGTAAACGAATGATCGAACGACGAGCGAGAAATCGTTCATTTTGATCTTTGCCTACCTGCCTAGTGAATATATCCAGGGAGTACTTTCTGTGTGGGCGTGCAGCTCTTTGCTGCCAGTTTGCCCTTATCATGGTGCACGGTATTTGTTTATACCTGGCAGTTCAGAGTTACATCACTTCCCCTCTTCATTCAGGTGTTACCGGTTGCCTCAGAACCTGAAATTCTGGTCTCCACCTGCCATTTATGTCTGTGGCCTCTGTGCAGACACCAGTCTCTTCCTGTTGCCCTGCTTTTCATCAGAGCCGAGACAGTACTGTAAACTATTACACATGCTCTGGACAGTCAGCCTGGTCCCCAGTGGGCACCACGTCACTATGAAAAAGCATGTAATGTCATCTATTTAACTCCGGATGACTTGTCTTCCCCCTCACCAACATCAAGGACAACCCCAAAATGCTATTGGCCAGCACACCTAACAGAGTGTTCCCTGGAGGATCCTCTACAATACCAAAAACTGTATGACCCAAAGATGCCCCATTGGAGTGTAAGATTTTGCCCAGTGACAACCCTCAAACCATACATTACTATGGCAAGACTGGGACACCACAATACAGGTGTATCTTCTCAGCCATTACCTAGGCTGGTCGTTGCAAATAGACATTGGGATACTCTACAATGAGAAGCACGTAGTCTTAGGTTCTACAAACCGGGCCAAAGAACTGCAGAAAAAAATATAATTCTTGCTTATTCTGAGCAAGGAATCTTATGTCAGGATTAGACCACTGGTTATCACCTTCAGACCATGTAGCCATTACTTGGGGAAAGCTCATCTACAGTACCTAACCACATGGAAAATGTTTCCCTAGCTGGAAGAACACTTTAGACATGCCTTATATCACAGCTGAATGCTTACACTTTACGATTTTGTCTGCCTCTAGCTACAAATGTGGCGCGTTGTACCAATGCGTGCAATGATCAGGACCCCTTAACAATGCATATTAATCTGCCATATGGAAATTAGAGATGCAGCTGATTAATCTTTTTAAGATTTTCCAAGTGTAAATGCATTTCTAATGAGAACCCATTTTGTTAAATAAATGTGTAATATTAGCAACAGAGAGGAGGAGGGAGGCAGCGAGGGGGACACGAGGGGAGGAAAATTTAATTAAAAGAGTTTGATTTAAATGTACAAGATTTCATTGATTTAGATGCTAATGGGCAGCTACTTTTGTAGAATTTAGCAGAGCTTATTTAGTCAGCTATAGAAAAATTACGCACTACACATTTCCCTTTAAAGACAGATTAATACCTGCGATAGCAGACCGCCTGGTCTCTCGGGAAATATTAATCATCGAGAACCTGGACTGATATTAGTTGTTGTCTCGCGAATCTATCTTAACTACTCACATGCTGAACAAAGAAAGGAAGGAATGTGGTAAGGGATAAATAATGGAATTTACACTAATCTTCTTAATCTCAGCATATTTAATAATATCTCAGAATTGCTATAGAGCAGGTCCACCCAAAAAGATTTCCGATGATGACGTGATTTTTGTCACATTATTTTGCTGGAATTTCTGAGCTCAGACCAAAATTGATTTTTAAAATGAAGAAGCCTTATCTCTCGAAAAAATTGTACAAACTTTTTTGGTCCTGCTCTTAGCCTTTTGCTCATACAACATACAAGATTACTTCTAAAAAGTTAATTAAAGGGGTTTTCCAGGGAATAGAAAACAGTTAAAGCTTTCTACTCACCGACACCAAAAGTTTTACAGTCCCTCTCCTCCAAGATGTGGAGGGACAGGCCACGTCTACACGCAATATCCAATAGCTGTACAGTGTTGCAATTGGACATTGTGGTTTTGCATGCCACAATCGGGGCTTAGACCTTCCCCCTCAGAAGGGATACTTCCACAAAGTGGAATGACAGGTATAGTTAGTGCTGTGGAGCAGAAGGCTTTAGACTTCTTCTGCTCCCCAGACAAAATCTTTTAAAGGGGTTATCAAGCATAAGAAAAACATGGCCACTTTCTTTCAGAGACAGCCCCACTCTTGTCTCCAGTTGGGGTGCAGGTTTTGCAACTTAGTTGCATTGAAGTGAATGGAGCTTAATTGCAAACCACACCTGAACTGGAGACAAGAGTTGTGTTGTCTTTGGAAGAAAGTGGCCATGTTTTTCTAACGCTGGATAACCCCTTTTAAGTAAATATCAGAACAGCGCTGATTATGAAAAGCACACTAAAGTGGCAAATGTGTAACTAAATGGTAAAGAGGTTGTCACACACATGCCGTGGAGTCCAAAAGGTCCCTCTAACTGAGACCAGTACTACAAATTATAGTGGGTGCGTGTATGAGTAAATGGTATTGTATGTAAAGTGTACATTTTACTGTTGACAAATGTTAGATTCTAATCTAGCTCTCTATATCTTAAGGACTAGAGCCAATCACTGCAACTCTTACATTATTTAGTCTTATTGAGTATTTATAAATACCCAGCTTTTCCTATGCTCTTGGCCTCAAGGCTAGAGTTTTAAAGGGGTTTTCCTGCATAATCTAAAAATCTGTGATGCTGCTGCAGCTAGGTGGTGGGGGCTATACTTGCTTGTTCCACTTGGACACAGTTGCTGGTTCCTGGGCTTCCTGCTCTCTTCGCCGTCATTGTTTTGACAGCTTTTCCTGACTTGCCATTCCCAAACAAAAGTGGCCTCTCAGCATAATGCATATCACAGTATAGTGCTGTCTATGTCGAGTGGCCATTTTATGTAGGAACAGCACATCAGGGGATGTTGTCAAAACGATGACAGGGACATAGACCAGGAACCGGCAGCCACGGCAGAGAAGGACACTTAAGAATACTGCAGTGTTGCGTCCCCCCCGCCCAAACAGCATCACAGATTTTTATTTTATGTTGGACAAACCCTTTAAGATCTTAAGTCTGGAGGCTCAAGGTATAAAGTCTTTTAGAATAGTTGAATACTGCAGTTGGAGTCAATTTAAGTTCAATGCCGAAGACTACCCAAATTGTGTATACTTAGGACTGGCTACTATGCTGTTTTTTTCTGAAGATATCCTGCACTTGGATATTGCCCTAGCTTAAAGGGCTTCTTTTTTCCATAACTCTTAAAGCCTGAGGGGATGGCAATTTTGAGTGCCCCTTTGATGGCCTCTTAGATGTCTGTATCTTTATGGACCTCCAGGATGGGCCAGATGTCTTTCTTTTGCTGGGAGCCAATCTGCAACCTTTTTCAAATCCCTTCAGGAAATCTCTCCACCTCAGAAACTACAGCTCTCATAGAATCTCAGGCACTCAGGTGCTGTTGTTAGAATGGTGCCTCATCTATATAGATAAAGATTAGTAAAGTTACCTGTTATAATACAGCTCCTTGTCCCTTTGTCTTGGTTCTTTACTGTACTACTACTGACATCAAGGTCATCCCATTCCCCACTAGTCAGGAGATCATTACCAGGGTACTGAAAGCCGTATTCCATGGGCCGATGCTTAGGAGCAAGCGAGCGCCGACCTGTCAATCAACGCTCACTTGCTCCTTGTTCTCCGCTCGCTGCCGGTACTATTACACGCGCCAACAGCAAGCGGGTAAGAGCAGGGAGGTCAGAGGGAGCTGCTGGAGGGGCTGCCTGGAGGATCACTTTCTTTTATAATCAGTTTGATTAGTTCAATACCAATATGTAAAGACATTGATATCTATGCAACAACCTAAGATTTTATATATGCACAGACGTTTACCAGTAACTTCTTGAAACCTTGTTTTTGGTTCTTATTTTGGCTGTCACGCTGTGATTATAGATCATGAAGTTACATAATCAGAGTTGTTTACTGTTTGCGTCTGGATTTGGCACACAGCTACTTATACAGTTGTTGCTAAGGCAAAAAGTAGAAGAAAACTTGCATCTGGCAAAGCCGTATAGGCAAAGAAGTTTTAGATTTGTGATTTGTGTGTCAGTTCTATATATTTTTTACAATTACCTATTAGTGATTAGCGATTAGTATTTGATCGAACATCTATTCAATCGAATAGTACACTATTTGTGCTATTCGATTGCGTTCGAATATTCAAACAAAAACGCAGTAAAAGTTCAATTCGCCCTAACACCCCCTCCCCCGGAGCTTTTTTCCAGCCAATAAACATATGGTATGGAGAGACAGGCACTAGGAATAGGAAGGATGTTAAAAACTGTGACTGTCTGGCTAAACTATGTCACCTCCTGAATATAAGAATAGTGATTTCAGATTTGTGTCACTTACTGATTGGAGCTAGAGAGGGATAGACTGTACACCAGGGAGAGAAAGCTTTTAGTAATTTTCTCCCATAGAGTTTTCTCCCTCGTTCGAATATACGAATATCGGGGGCTATTTGAATTGAATTTCGAATATTCCACTATTCGCTCATCTCTATTACCTATCTCTCTGGGCTCCCACAACACACTGCCACCCACCACTATGATTGGCACAGCAGCACATCTCTCAGTGATCAGTGAGCTGCTAATCCATGTTGTAATCCATGCTGCTAATCCATGTTTGGGGAGCTGGGTGGCAGTGGGGGGCAGAGGAAAGCAGCAGGTAAGAGGAGAAGGAGGCATTTTTATCTGATAAGATATATTACAGTTAGCGTTTCTTACATTTACTTTACTATTGATGTATGTGAGATTTGTTTAAACAGCAGTGACCATTTAATCATTAAGGGAGGCCACATAAATTGTTCATTTAATTACTATTAGAGACCCTCAAAATAATTGTTTACTCTGCACTCCTTACCCTAATGTAATCAAATGTCCTAATAGTTCCATGCTATACAATATGAATACAGGTAGTTAAACATGGATTAGTCTATGCTAATGTTCATTTAGCCAATAAATATGGAAACTCTGTACATATTTTGTTCCATCCCCCTTTCCCTATTTACAACAGAACTCAGCTTAAAGCATGGTTGATATGTGTAGGAAAGTGCTGTCGCTTGTTTTAGCTGTAAATCCACAGGGAAATTTTTTTTTTTTTTACTCATTAACAAAAGTAGAAATCAATTGTAAAAGAGCCATCTGAGAAGCAGCCATCCACTAAAAAATATTTTGAAAAGTTCTGCGTGCTTCACTTCTCTCCACATCTCATCTCAGGAATGAATTACCTTGCCTCCTGTCTGACATGCAACAAACAGAGTAATACAATCTGCCTGCACTGGCTGCAGCTATTGTGGGGATTTTTTGCACAATGGTTTGATGTCTCGGTGACAGCTCTGCAGTGAAGTTCTGTCAATACAGGCAGGACGGAGCATAGCTGCTCCACAAGAGAGGACAAGCAGATACAGGAAAGAAGGATGCAAATGAAGAGCTACTGTACAAACTGTACTTAACTCCTAAAAATATCTGTGAAGCCTACATAGCCTACATCTGTATGTTAAAAATTTTGAGCTGAGGCCGTTGTAAGTTCTGAAGAATCTCTTGATGTAATACATTGCATAAGTCAATTGGCCTAATAAGCTTACAGTATAACAGAGTAGGAAGCATTACCAATCTATGTGGATAATTTAAAAAATCGTATAAGGTAATAAATAAAATTTTTCCTTCCATGTAACATAAGTGGGGAACAAGTAGAAGAACAAAAGTGATTAGGGGCCGAGGACGGCCCACATGATCGCTTATATATGAGTCTTACGCCCCCAACCTCCCATCAGGATGAAGCCCATTGCAATAAGCTACATTATAATGCCTGCAAAGGGGCTCTCTGCCTCTTACCAGCCTGTCAAGGAAACAGGATCCTTAATTGCAAGTTAGCTGTAGGTTGGAGCTAAATCTTCATTATCTTTATTGGAGCTCAAGGTAATTGCATAAATGCTCCCCATGGCAAAAAAGCAATATACTTTATATCAAGCAGAAATGAAAAGCCCCTCTCCGTTATAGTCAGTCAATTAGATTGCTATCTGCGTCAGTGTGACAGATGAACAGTTAAAAAAAAAAAGTATCCAGGAAATATTAACCTATTCATTCCTGGTCATTTTTTTCAGGGTGATAATTTTTATATGATTAATGTTCATCCTGGCAACAGTCTCATCTATGATGTTTGGGATGTTCCCATAATATAATGTTCTTGTCTCCCTTTAGGGTAACCTCAAATAGAATAAAGACCTTGCAGGGGGGCAGCACCAGGAAGCAAAGACAAGACGACAACTTTTTTTTCCCCCCATTTTTTTTAGTCTCCCACCTCCCGTTCAGATTTACCAGTAAATCTAAGGTGTGTGTGTGTGTGTGTGTGTGTGTGTGTGGGGGGGGGGTATGGTGGTATTGGTCAGATCAGGTATGACAGTGTTATCGAGTCACAGTATGGTGGTATTACTCAGGTCTGGTATGGCGGTATTATCCAGTCACAGTATGGTGGTATTGTTCAGGTCTGGTATGGCGGTATTATCCCGTCACAGTATGGTGGTATTGTTCTGGTCTGGTATGGCGGTGTTATCCAATCACAGTATGGTGGTATTGTTCTGGTCTGGTATGGCGGTGTTATCCACTCACAGTATGGTGGTATTGTTCTGGTCTGGTATGGCAATGTTACATGTGACACCTGGAGCTATTACTTACCAATCTACTAATCCTGTGGTGAAAATTCCGTCAGACAATATGCAGATGGCTCTAATCATTCATTCAATGTCGAAATTTGTTTATGTTTTAAGTCATTAAAAACCATGAAAAACGAGATTCAGACAATGTTTCTACATGTCAGTAGTCATGTGCTGTTACCAGGATTATTGGCCAAACACATATTGGTTACCGCACGAGCATCTTGTTCCGGCTGCATGTGATGACATACAGTAGATGTGGGAATGCGGCCTAAGACTGATCATATATCAGTATGTTCAGAAACTAAAAAACCATGATGCTAATTGGTGAGTGAAGATGGGGCGTCTATAACCTGAGTGCTAAAGCAATGCATACAAGAAACACAGAAGGACTATGAAGAAGAAGCATATGCACAAAAAGGTAGCACATCAAGAAAAAAATCTTTAAAAAGCCTTTCAATACACAAAATATATACAAAACAGGAGCAGTAAACCTAGGGAGACAAGCCCTGAATGCCGATGAACATTAAAAACACTATAATGTCGTCCTTGGTCCAGCTGGCATCCCAGCCCGGACTCAATACCCTACCTGGCCCCAGACTCAGCACATGAGTAAAATGCAATAAAAAAATCCCCCAAACTAGTACAAAAATAATAAGTAATGCAGTGACTAATAATGAAAATGAAAAGTGTACTGAAAACAATATCACCATGTGCGGTCCAGTAGATAAAAGGATTGGTCAGGTGGGAGCAGCAAAAACACCCCACGCGTTCCGCCGTACCCGACTTCCTCAAGGATGTGAGTGGCAGTAGTATAACAGCACATACACTACCGTTCAAAAGTTTGGGGTCACATTGAAATGTCCTTATTTTTTTAAGGAAAAGCACTGTACTTTTCAATGAGGATAACTTTAAACTAGTCCTAACTTTAAAGAAATACACTCTATACATTGCTAATGTGGTAAATGACTATTCTAGCTGCAAATGTCTGGTTTTTGGTGCAATTTCTACATAGGTGTATAAAGGCCCATTTCCAGCAACTATCACTCCAGTGTTCTAATGGCACAATGTGTTTGCTCATTGGCTCAGAAGGCTAATTGATGAAAACCCTTGTGCAATCATGTTCACACATCTGAAAACAGTCTAGCTCGTTACAGAAGCTACAAAACTTACCTTCCTTTGAGCAGATTGAGTTTCTAGAGCATCACATTTGTGGGGTCAATTAAACGCTCAAAATGTCCAGAAAAAGAGAACTTTCATCTGAAACTCGACAGTCTATTCTTGTTCTTAGAAATGAAGGCTATTCCATGCGAGAAATTGCTAAGAAATTGAAGATTTCCTACAATGGTGTGTGCTACTCCCTTCAGAGGACAGCACAAACAGGCTCTAACCAGAGTAGAAAAAGAAGTGGGAGGCCGCGTTGCACAACTAAGCAAGAAGATAAGCACATTAGAGTCTCTAGTTTGAGAAATAGATGCCTCACAGGTCCCCAACTGGCATCTTCATTAAATAGTACCCACAAAACACCAGTATCAACATCTACAGTGAAGAGGCGGCTGCAGGATTTTGGGCTTCAGGACAGAGTGGCAAAGAAAAAGCCATATCTGAGACTGGCCAATAAAAGAAAAAGATTAAGATGGGCAAAAGAACACAGACATTGGACAGAGGAAGACTGGAAAAAAGTGTTGTGGACGGATGAATCCAAGTTTGAGGTGTTTGGATCACAAAGAAAAACGTTTGTGAGATGCAGAACAAATGAAAAGATGCTGGAAGAATGCCTGACGCCATCTGTTAAGCATGGTGGAGGTAATGTGATGGACTGGGGTTGCTTTGGTGCTGGTAATGTGGGAGATTTGTACAGGGTAAAAGGGATTCTGAATAAGGAAGGCTATCACTCAATTTTGCAACGCCATGCCATACCCAGTGGACAGCGCTTGATTGGAGCAAAGAATTATTGTGCAAGAACTATTTACAGCAGAAGCAGCAGCTGGTATTCTATCGGTAATGGAGTGGCCAGCGCAGTCACCAGATCTGAACCCCATTGAGCTGTTGTGGGAGCAGCTTGACCGTATGGTACGCCAGAAGTGCCCATCCAACCAATCCAACTTGTGGGAGCTGCTTCTGGAAGTGTGGGGTGCAATTTCTCCAGCTTATCTCAACAGATTAATAGCTAGAATGCCAAAGGTGTGCAATGCTGTAATTGCTGCAAAAGGTGGGTTCTTTGACTAAAGCAAAGTTTGATGTAAAAACAATGTTATTTCAAATACAAATCATTATTTCTAACCTTGTCAATGTCTTGACTCTATTTTCTATTCATTTCACAACGTATGGTGGTGAAGAAGTGTGACTTTTCATGGAAAACACAAAATTGTTTGGGTGACCCGAAACTTTTGGACGGTAGTGCATATATATAAATATATATATGAGAACCCCAATTACAAAGACAATCCCCAGAAACAATCATAATATAGAGCCAAGACTCCCATGTGGTTTTAAATTCAGGACTCACTTCCCAAGCAGGAAATTTTTGGACACCCAGACCCCTAGGTGCCAAATTCTTTTTTAACATATTCCTTTAAGCTACATTTATTCCACCAAATTCTTGTAGCTGACTTGTAGGCATCCACCAACTCCCTACACACCACATCAAAATCGGAGTTACCCCCAGCATGGGGCTCAGGTGTGAACACGGTCGCCACTTGCTGAAGCCAAGCGGCCTCCCTACATTCAAAATCCATTGCCAATATTAATTGTGCTCCTGTTTTTATCAAGTGTGCCTCCACTATGGATATGGTGCAACCTACACCAAAACAACCCAGCATGCCAAAGTAGTATGTCTACTGTACCCCTGGTTCCTTAGGGGTGATATGTACAAAGCCCAAGGGGCAATCAGGTGGACAGCATTCCACCTACTCACTTCATACCTATGCTGAGAGTATTACATGAGGCGTCTGGCCTTGCTTTTTCTATTTACTTCTATAAATATAGGTCTATGTAAAAAGAGGATATAGTATTATACATAGATCCGTTCTATCGCTTTATATTTTTTTTATAAATTTATGTGTAGCACTAATTTTCTCTCTCTACACACTTATGGAAAAGAATGTTGTCTCTTATAGAAGCGCATAAAGGAAAGTATATGAAATACAAACATCTACACAGGTATCCATATTCCTGAGGAGTAGGTCAGCAATGGATCTTGTGGGTTCACCAGAAGGTGAGCCTGGAAATCAACAGGACAAAGAACAGCAGGGGGCGCTACCACTGACATCAGTGTATGATGTCTCAGATGAGAAACTGAATTTTTAATAAGCGTCTATGGATGAAATATTAATTTTCATACATGCTGTTGAAATGTATGCAATATTTTTCATGCTATATATGTTTTTGTTTAATGTGTATTATGTGTATTAACATTGAAATACAGTTTACTCAGTAATTCCACAGTAATAATCAGAAAACACTCTTTAAAGTTTACCTGTCGGTTTAATGGTTTTTGAAAACTTACCTGGTTTTGTTAAATTAACTGTTCAAAGTGGTGACGTGGTGGTTTTAGGCTTTCAGACTCTCTTTTTATATTGTAAATTGTTATTAAATTGTAAAGTGCTGTGGAATCTGTTGGCACTATATAAATCAAACGTATTGTTATTATAATTGTTGTCGTCGTTGTTATTGAGCCCCCTGAGAGTCCCTTCTATGGTGCAAAGGTTTTTCTCATTTCCGCCAATCAAAGACCACACTCTTCTAGACTATGGCATGGTACTGAAAAAAGTATATTGGACTGGACAAGATGGCAGTGTGCCAGGCTGATTATTTTAGAATACATTACTATAAATTGCTTTTGAAGGGGGGAACGGGTTACTGATCCACTGGGTTTACACGGTAGTATACTAGCAGACAGGAAAGAAACTGCATAAAATTTTACATCAAAATGAGAAAACGCCAGAAAAACTGCCAGAAAAAAAGCAACAAATGCAGAAAAACCTCTTGTAGTTCTTTGTTATTTTTTGTGGCATTGTGGCTGTTGCTTTTACATTCTATGATGGTGGTAAAGGATAATTTTTTACTCACCGTAAATTTTCTTTCCTGTAGTCCGAAGCAGCAGCACAAATGGGGAAGATCCTATCTTCCTGCAATGGTAGGACAGATGGTACTAATAAAAGATTGATTAGGAGCCCTATAAGAAGGCCATACAGACCCCTCCTCCTTGTGTTAATTCTAACGACAAAAAAATTTAAAATTCATAATAAAATCTTAGTTAATAAGGCATTAAAACAATCAAGGTATGCTGCATAAATAATAAGTTTGTTTAAATCAGGGCGGGAAGTCTGTGCTGCTGCTTCGGACTACAGGAAAGAAAATTTACGGTGAGTAAAAAATTATCCTTTCCCTTACGTCCTCAGCAGCAGCACAAATGGGGATATAGCAAGCTATGAAAACAGACTAGGGAGGGCCATTACATTACAGAAGACAGAATGGCTGAGCCAAAAACTGGTTGACTCGTGAATATCTAGTCTATAGTTCTTGACAAAGGTAATGACGGACGACCGTGAAGCAGTCCTGCATATTTGTTCCAAGGGTACAGATCTTTTTCCAGCCCATGTGGATGATATTACCCTCATTGAATGTGATTGCACCAGGTACCTGTAATCCCGCTTCTTGGTAGCATATGGAGATGACTTCCCTTATCCATCTGGACAGAGAAGCTTTGGATGACTCGCATCCTTTGTTTTTCCCTGCAAAGGATAAAAACAAGTGGTTAGATTACCTGAAGGAGTTTGCCCGTTCAATATACATGCTCCAAGCCCTTCCCACATCTAAGGGATGAAGCTCCTTCTCTCCCGTGTTGGCAGGAGTAATGGATTGTAACAATGGAGATGTGGAAGAGACTTTCACCCACCAGGCTTCAAACATCTTCTTTACCTTCAGGTAGATTCTGTAGGCAGTTGTGGCTCTGGACTACAGAAGAGTGGTCACCACTTTGACAGCCTATCAATTCCCACCTTGTTGACGGCAGTCAAGCTTCGGACAAGCCTGCCCTCTTGAGTTATTAACTGAGGGTATACAGAAGCCTCCAGATTATTCCTATGGAATTAGCGCCATGCTTTTAGATAATATAAGAGGCCATCATGAAACCAGAGACTTGCTACTTGCAAGATTTTTAGACTCTGCCCACACCTGGCAGGGACGCTGGGAGTAATCTCTGCTACTCTGTGTCAGTAGCTGGGGAGACTGGGAGAGTTCCCAGAAGATTCTTAGGCAGGGGGCTCACCATTGTGAACCATGCCCTCTTGGGTCAATAGGGGCAAATGAGGCTGACCAAGGCCCAACCTTGTCTCAGATTCTGCAAGACTCTGGGCTTTTTAGGAGTGAGGAAAAAAGGTTTTCCAATTTGAACCTTGAATAGGAATAGGTCTATCCTCCATGCGATTTTCCAGAAAGCTTCTGGTCCAGAGACCGTTCCTCCGACAGGGTTACATCGCAGCATAGTTTGCCAGTAGACAAAATGCCCCTGCCTCCAGTAGTGCCCCTATAAAGATCGGTATGCGCCATCCTAGATGCGGTTTTGATCTTATACTGATAGCTTACCATAGATTGGTGTGCTGGAGTGGACTAGTATTCCCTTCATATGTTGGATGCCAGCAACATCTCTGATGGGGATTAAGGCTCCTTTGCCCGCTGCTCATACACGCGCCCCACTGCTTGATATATCAATGGTTTTCTCTACCCACTTCATTGGGAGACTGCTGCCATTGAGCAGGAAAAGCTATCCTTGTCTCTGGGTGTTATTTCCAGTGTAGACATAAGACCCAAGGGTATCAGATGAAGTGACAGCAACTGGGGAGTGCTGAGAACCCCGACTTGTGTCAACTTCTGTAATCTCTCTGGAGGAAGAAAGTCACAGACTGGGGATCTATTCTCCTCCTTAGGAATTGTTCGATGCCAGAAAACAATGATGAGCTTCAATTTTCTCAAACAGTCAAAGTACAATAGACATTACGTGGTGACTGTAGATGGAGCCAAGATTATTCCAGACAGAAGGGCTGTAAATTGAAAAGAATGCCAATTGCCTTGTACAAAAGGTCTTGATGTAAAGGAATATGCAGCTTTTGTCTGTAGACAGGTACATGCGGGTATACATGGCCAGATAACGTCCTTCTTCTAGGAGGGAACTACAGAGCATAAATCCTCCATACAACCGCCTTCTCAGAGGAGGCTGTATACAGGTACATGCAGGTATACCTGGTCAGATAACATCCTTCTTCTAGGAGGGACCTACAGATCATAGATCCCACATACAGCAGCTTCCTCAGAGGAGGCTGTATACAGGTATATACAGGTGTATACACGTTCAGATAACATCCCTCTAGGAGGGACCCACAGATCAAAATTCAATATGGTAGCCTTTCCTATCATATAACACTGGTACAGACCTCTCTCATTATGGAAATAAATTGTCAGAAAAGACGTAGTCACAAGTTCTTGTCCCCATCCCCAAGGCCTCCGAGACGTCTGGTCCTTCTTGTGCAGGATTCTTTCCTTTACCTTCCATACTAGAATTCCTACGGAATGTGGAACAAAAGTAGAAGTTCCTTCTCTTATTAGACTTTCATGAGAATGTCCAATACAGATCCAACTATCTTTATATTGGAGTGAACATCTGCCCCCTTACAACGAAGGACCAGTCTCCAAACTGTGGGGATCGGGCAGCCAAGTATACTGCTCAGCTATAGTAATATAGACATTTTATTTATTTATTTATTTTTATTTATTTATTTATTATTTTTTAAATTACTAAGAAATTTTTTTTTTTTTTTTTTGAACAAGGACTTTGTGCGTCTGAAGGAGCCATGACCTCGGACTCCATCCAGTTCAGCCTGTAGATTATCATTCAGATGTAAAATCTTAAGCAGTCATTGTCTCTTCTGAGAAAAAGTTGCAATCCACAAATGAATTCTCTGCCACCTGAGAGTGGAATCTTGCAGGATCTGTAGCCAAGAAAGCTTTTTCCCCAGAAGTTCTGTTACCAGAATCCTGCTACATCCAAGGATGGAAATTGTGCCAGACTGACCGGCCGACTAACAGACTAGTGCAGAGTGCCTGGAATCAGACACACAGGTGCACTGAATATGCAACCAGCAATCCTAAGGCGGTGTTCACACATAGCAGCTTCATAGCTTTACTGCATCCTTCAGTACACAGAAGCTCCATAGGGTCACTGCATCATCTGATATCAGTATAACAGAGTGTAACTAGACAGCAGGTGTACACAGTATTACAGAGTAATTATACTGCAGGTATACACAGTACACATCCAGCATCTCTAAGGATGTAGCTTCATAGGTCACTGCATTATCTGATAACAGTACTAATCAGATAGTACACATCTACAATCCTAAGGCCATGTTCACACACAGTAGCTTTACTGCATTCTTAAATAGCAGCACTGGAGCAGCGCAAAAAAGCTCCATAGAATCACTGCATCATCTGATGGCGGTATTAGGGAAAGTAATCAGATAGCAGGTGTATCCAATACACATCCAGCAGCTGTAAGGCCGTGCTCACACACATAGCTCCATATGGTCACTATATAATCTGATAGCAGTATTAGGGAAAGTAATTAGATAGATGTATCCAGTACACAACTAGCAACTCTAAGGCTGTGTTCACACACAGTAGCTTCATAGGGCACTGCATCATCTGATAGCAGTATAGTGAAAGAAATCAGACAGCAGGTGTTACACAGTACACTACAATTCTAAGGCAATGTTCACACACAGTGGCTTCATAACTTCACTGCATTCTTAAATGTTAGCACACAGAAGGTCCACATGATAACCATCATCTGATAGCAGTATTAGTGAAGGTAATTAACCAGCAGGTGTACATAGTACACGACTAAATTCTAAGGCAGTGTTCACACACACAGTAGCTTCACTGCATTCTTAAATGTCAGCACACAGAAGGTCCACATGATCACTATATCATCTGATAGCAGTATAGTGAAAGTAAATAGACAGCAGGTGTATAGTATACAACTAACAATTCTAAGGCCGTGTTCATACACAGTAGCTTCACTGCATTCTTAAATGGCAGCACTGGAGTAGCACACAGACGCTCCATAGGGTGACTGCATCATCTGTTAGCAGTATTAGTGAAAGTTATTAGACAGGAGGTGTATCTACCACTACACAATAACTCTAAGGCTGTGTTCATACACAGTTTTATAGCTTCATTGTATCATCTGATAGAAATACTGGAAAAGTAATCAGACCGCAGGTATACACACTACACAACTACAATTCTAAGGCTGTGTTCACACACACAATTTCACTGCATCATCTGGTAGCAGTACTATAGAAAGTAATTAGGCAGCAGGTGTTCACAATGCACAAATAGCAGCTCTAGGGTTGTGTGCACACACAAACACACAGTTTTATAGCTTCACTGCATCATCTGGTAGCAGTACTATAGCAAGTAATCAGGCAGCAGGTGTGCACACTGCACAACTAGCAGCTCTAGGGTTGTGTGCACACAGTTTTATAGCTTCACTGCATCATCTGGTAGCAGTGCTATAGAAAGTAATCAGGCAGTAGGTGTGCACACTGCACAACTAACAGCTCTAGGGTTGTGTGCACACACACAGTTTTATAGCTTCACTGCATCATCCAATGGCAGTACTATAGAAAGTAATGAGGCAACAGGTGTACACAATTAGCAGCTCTAGGGCTGTGTTCACACACATACACAGTTTCATAGCTTCATTGTAGCAGTACTGGAGAAAATAATGAGACAGCAGGTGTACTAATACACAACTAGCAGCTTTAAAGCTGTGTTCATGTAGACACACTATAGTTACATAGGTCACTCATATAGTGAAGCAGTCTAACAGGACTTGCACAACCAATGTTAAAAAAAGTGAAAGACATTGAAACAAAACATTTGAGGCATAAAAGCCTCATACAACATATATATATATATATATATATATATATATCTCCAACAATCCTCCTGACACACAGGCCAGGCTTCCAGCTCAAAAGAAAAAGCAGCATATCTTACCTTGCTGAAGTATCAAGAAACATTAGCAGCCGCCCAGGTGAGGACACAGGTCTGGCAGCACCATGATACTTACTGCAGCAGCCGCCCAGGTGAGGACACAGATCTGGCAGCGCCATGATACTTACTGCAGCAGCTTCATGGCTTCCCTCAAACAGCGGCTCCATACAGCAGAGCGAAGCTGAGCGATAACTCTACTAAAAAGTAAATAATCTCCTCTCTGATACAGCAGAGCAGGAAAAACAACATTTCTATAAATTTCCCCTCTCCACACGACCATGAGGAAAGGAAGAATCTTTGGAAAGGAAAGCCAGACACAAACATAGGCCTGAGCCTGCTTCCCTCTCCTACCACCTGTCCCACAGGAGGACAGAAAAAAACACAAGGAGGAGGGGTCTGTATGGCCTTCTTATAGGGCTCCTAATCAATCTTTTATTAGTACCATCTGTCCTACCATTGCAGGAAGATAGGATCTTCCCCATTTGTGCTGCTGCTGAGGACGTAAGGGAAAGGTTGATCTTGGGGGTCCCTTCTTCTGGGGCTTATTCAGACACCCTGAGAAATTAACCAGTTTGCCATCCTCTAAGTATATTGGAAGGTGTCAGTGGCAGATGGATCTGACTGTAGGGGCATGCGTTTTCACAACGTTTTAAATAGTTTGCTCAAACATAATTTCTAAGCTTTTTGTGAACTTGGTCTATTCTATAATTCGTGACTGTTCAAAGTATGTAAAAAACAGCCTAATTCGCCCATCTGTCACTCAATAGCATTTGTTTCTGGTTTTACAAATAACAAGGATTGGAGACATGCAGGACACACGCAGCTTTATGCTAACATGAACACAATTATTATTTTTTTTACTTTGACAGCTATTATTTTTTCTTTAAACAAGACAAGAAAACAAGAATTTAGAAAGCGGATGAACTAAGGACAAAGAAAATCTGTCCAGAGAACCTACTTTGGCTTAGATGTTAAAATTACCTTTCCCTGGTACGGGCACTTGCAAACACAATGTAGACGATATGTAGAATCTGTCCTTCCAAACAGTAAAACCATTTCAAAAAACAAAAATAATTAAAAAAAAAATGCACTGTGCACCATAGGGTAAGGACCATAAAGTGTATTAGTAATTTAAGGGGTATTCCCATCTTAATTAAAACATTTATATTTTTAGGACTCGTCAAGTTAAAGGGGATATCCAGAGAGAAGGAAAGGTCACATCTCTTCTGTTGTTCCCCCGACACTTCACTTCTTCCATCTGCCTGTCCATGCTGATACGTCTGCAAATAAGGGGAAGGGGGAGCGGGAGAAAGTTGCGGGCAGTGATCAATAAGAAGTTATCAACACAGACGACAAACAGAGGAAATGGAGGACTGGAGAGCAGAAAAAGTAGGACCATTCTGCTCTCCGGATATTGCAAATACTGTATATTCATTTTTCATGTCCAAGTGGGTGGACATTATGTGAAATACGGTTTTGAAGGGGAGATTTATCAAACATGGTGTAAAGTGAAACTGGCTCAGTTGCCCCTAGTAACCAATCAAATTACACCTTTCATTCCTCACAAACTCTTTGGAAATTCAAAGGTGGAATCTGATTGGTTGCTAGGGGCAATTGAGGCAGTTTCACAGATAAATCACCCCCAAATCTGTTTACTTTTCAGATAATTTATAATGGCAAATAATTTAAAAACAGATCAAAGAAAATGGATTTTAAAAGAGTATTGGAAATTTCAAAATGCTGAAACCATTAGAACAAATTGGGTTGACACATTTAGTACTCAAGCCCCAAAAAGACAAACCATTTACCACATTTGTAACAAATTCGGTGCCACTGGCTCAATCCTTAATGCCCCAAAAACTGCTCGACCCAAGACAGTTTGTACAGAAAATAATAAACTACCTGCATGTGTGTATATATATATATATATATATATATATATATATACACATATCGTGGTCTAGAAGCGTTACTGTCACTTAAACCACTAAAAACCTGTTATGCCGCACAAACGTCAAAAGTTTTAACCCCTTAAGGACCGGGCCTAAAATGGCCTTAAGGACCGGAGCAAATTTTATGAATATGACCTGTGTCACTTTATTCATTAATAACTTCGGGATGCTTTTACCTATCCGGCTGATTCTGAGATTGTTTTCTCGTGACATATTGTACTTCACATTTCTTGTAAATTGGAGTCGATACTTATAACGAATCTTTATGAAAAAAACCAAAATAACGTGAAAAATTGTAAAAAAATGCATTTTTCCAACTTTAAACCTTTTCTGCTTATACAGAAAATGGTTATGCCACATAAATTATATATTAAATAGCATTAGCAACATGTCTACTTTATGTTGGCGGCATTTATTAAACTATATTTCATTTTTTTAGACAATAGAAAGCGTAAAACATTAGCAGCAAATTTCCAAATTTTCAGTAAAATTTCAAAATCAGATATTTTTAGGGACCTGTTCAGGTTTAAGTGTATTTGAGGGGCCTGTATGTTAGAAAGCACCCCATTTCAGAAACTGCACCCCCCAAACTCTGCAAAAGCAGATCCAGAAAGTTTTTTAACCCTTTAGGGGAGTCACAGAAATAAAAGCTAAGTGTGTAAGAAATTTTGCAGAGATTTTATTGTAATCCAATGTTTTTCATAATTATAAACTTATTACCAGAGAAATGCACCCCAATATTTATTGCCCCGTTTCTGCAGTTTATAGAAATACCCCATATGTGACCCTATTGCGCTATTTGACGCAACCACAAGCCTCAGATATAAGGGAGCGCCTAGTGCATTTCAATGGCTCCGTTATATTTGGTCATTTCTGACTGTATCACTTCAGCTTGGCAGAGGCTCTGGGGTGCCAAAACCTAAAAAACACCACTAAAGGGACACCATTCAGAAAACTACACCCCTCAAGGAATGTAACAAGGGGTGTGGTGAGCATCTGGACCCCACAGGTGCTTCACAGATTTTCCCAACAATATGGCTTGAAAAAAGACTAAAGTATTTTTTACACTAAAACGTTGTTCTAGACTTCAATTTTTCATTTTCACAAAGGGATAAAAGGAAAAAAAAAACACAAAACATGTAGCGCAGTTTCTCCCAAGTACGGAAATACCCCACATGTGGACATAAAGTGGCAAGCGGGCGCACGACGAGCCTCCAAAGGGAAGGAGCGCCAATTGGCTTTTGGAAGCTGGATTTCACTGGAATGGATTTCAAGGGCCACGTCGCATTTACAGAGCCCTCATGCTGCCAAAACACTGGAAACCCCCCACAAGTGACCCCATTCTGGAAACTACATCCCTCAAGGAATCTAACAAGGGGTGCAGTGAGCATATGGACCCCACTGGTGACGGGCACAAATGTGGAACAATGTGACGTGAAAGTGAAAAATTTCATTTTTTCACTTTCACGGCAAAAATGTGCCCGTCATCAAGGGGTCCATATCCTCACTACACCCCTTGTTAGATTCCTTGAGGGGTGTAGTTTCCAGAATGGGGTCACTTGTGGGGGGTTTCCACTGTCTTGGCAGCACAAGGGCTCTATAAATGCGACATGGCCTTCATCATCCATTCTAGCCAAAACCAACTTTCAAAATCCAAATGGCGCTCCTTCCCTTCGGAGGCTTGCCCTGCGCCCACTTGGCGCTTTATGTCCACATGTGGGGTATTTACGGACTCGGGGGAAATTGCTCTAAACATTTTGTGTGTTTTTTTCTCTTTTAACCCCTTGTGAAAATATTAAATTCAAGGCTAGACCAACATTATAGTGTAAAAAATGTAATATTTCATTTTCACACCACATTGTTCCATATTTGTGCCCATCACCAGTGGGGTCCATATGCTCACTACACCCCTTGTTACATTCCTTGAGGGGTGTAGTTTCCATAATGGGGTCACTTGTGGGGGGTTTCAACTGTCTTGGCAACACAGGGGCCTTTTAAATGCAACATGGCCCCTCGAAATTCATTCCAGCCAAATCCAGCCTCAAAAAACCAAATGGCGCTCCTTCCCTTTGGAGGCTTACCCTGCACCCGCATGGCGCTTTATGTCCACATGTGGGGTATTTCCGTACCCAGGGGAAATTGCTCTACAAATTTTGTGTTTTTTTTATTTTTTAGCCCCTTGTGAAAATGAAAAAAATCAAGACAAGAATAATGATTTAGAGTAAAAATTTAAAACAAATTACACCAAATGTTGGTCTAGCCTTGATTTTTTTCCATTTCCACAAGGGGTTAAAAAAGAAAATAAACGCAAAGCGTGTAGGGTAATTTCCCCTGAGTACGAAAATACCCCACATGTGGACATAATGTGCCATATGAGCACAGGGCAAGCCACCAAAGGGACAGAGCGCCATTTAGAGGCTGGAATCGAGGATGGAGGCCATGTCGCAATTACAAAGCTCCTGTGCTGCCAGGACAGTAGAAACCCCCCACAAGTGACCCCATTCTGGAAACTACACCCCATAAGGAATCTAACAAGGGGTATAGTGAGCATATGGACCCCACTGGTAACAGGCACATATGTAGAACATGTGCCGTGAAAATAAAAAATAAAATTTTTTTCATTTTCACGTCCCAAATGTGGCCGTCACCAGGGGGCCATATCCCCGCTGCCCCCCTTGTTAGATTCCTTATGGGGTGTAGTTTCCAGAATGGGGTCACTTGTGGGGGGTTTCTACTGCCCTGGCCGCACAGAGGCTCTGTAATTGCATCATGGCATCCTCTAATGGGAATGGCGGCCATACCTATTTAGCTGGGGAAAAGGGACAATTCTAATTTATTTGGGGGTATTAGGCCAATTATTAGTTTATAAGGTTGAAAATGACAGGTGTCCATCAAATTCAACCTGTGTTGATCCAGAGGAAGGCAAAAAACCCTCGTAAGGCAGACGACAGTAGCCTCATCACAGGGAAAAAATTCCTTCCTGACTCCATAATGGCGATCAGAATAATCCCTGGATCAACGTGACCCCTGAAATAGGAATAAGGGACAGAATTTAGATAATGTAGAACCCCAATGACGTGTGGTACGCCTTGAAGCGATCCAGTATGCAGAAGCCGGGGTGATCAGGACAGGTGTCACACTGGTAAATGTTGTCCTTCCTGATCCCCCTGTTACCCCACACTCTGCACTTCTTCTGGGGTCTCCTGTTTTCCAGTGTGGGGGACGTCACCTGGAAAATGTTGTCCTGGTGCGCTACGGGGTCCTTTATATCCAGAAGCGCTGGGTCCGCTCCATGGCTGCTAAATATTAGGGCGCTATTACTACTTCTGATATGTTCGGATCGTGCCGCAAGCTACAGGGCAGCGAGGGACCGGAAGAGGGGGCGCTGGTATAAAAGTTATCCCTATACAGGTGGTAACCTTTATCCAGCAGTGGGAAGATCAGTTCCCGGACGATCTCCCCACTAACTCAGAGGATGGGGGGGGGGGCATCTGGGGGCTGGATTTGGGTGTCCCTTCCTTCATACACTCTAAGTGCATCAGTCCGCCGGCGGGTGCCAGCTGCGGAATGCACAAAGGGTTATCCTTCGCCATTCCGCAGTGTGCACGTACCCTAAATCTGTAAGTGTACCCTGAGGTACTCTCACAGAGTTTGTAGAATTTCACGCCATACCGTGATCTCTTATTGGGACGGTACTGGCGGAAAAGACGTGTCTGGGGGGCAGCGTACGCTACGCTACCCCCAGATACGTCATTGGATGATGAGGATGAGGATGAATGGAGGAACAAAGGACCCCCCCATTCATCCTCACTGGCTGTTTCGGTGTCGGAGGCAATAATAGCGTATGCGTCCGACACCGAAAACACCCTGGGGGTCATCTTTATACGGGGATTTGTATATGGGGTATGTAGTGGTGTAGTGTAAAACTTTATTCCATGTAGTGTAATGGTGTTTTTTACATGTTTTTTTAACATTAAGTATAAAAAAAAAACTGCGCCAAGAAAGGAGTTGCTGATAAATGCCGCACTTATGTGCGGCACTTATAAGCAGACCGTGGCTGTAGGATAAAGGAAAAAAACACTCTACGCCAAAAAGGAGGAGTTGCTGATCAGCGGCGCACTTACGTTCGATGCTGATCAGCACTCAGCGGCGATAGGGTGCGGAAAATAGCAAAAAAAAAAATTGGGAAAAAAGAAAAAAAAAAAAAATAATTTTCTTCAACCCTATAGCTACTGATATGTGTATTATATACACTTATCAGCCGCTAGGGGGCAGTAGAACGCCAATTCCGGAAAAAGCCGAAGTTTGACGACGCTGGAGCCGATGATTACCTATGGGGACCGCCGGAAAAAGACGAAGACACCGACGAAGACGATGACGCAATCGGAACCCGGAAGTCGCGTTCGGAACCCGGAAGACGCGATCGGGACGCTGGATCCGGTGAGTATGGGTCAATACCTGCTCTGGACACCTCAGCTACCTAGCTGAGGTGTCCACAGCAGGTATTTAACCCTTTCATGGGGTACTTATATCGCCGTGATCGGCCGGCCGCTCCTGGACGGCCGGTCCCGGCGATCGGGACGTGGCACCGTGGCCACCGTTACTTTTAACAGTAATGGCGGTCGGTGTCGTCCTCGGACAGCACCGACCGCCATTGCTTTCCGGGCCATCGGGTCACCGGTGACCCGGAAAGCTGCAGATCGCCGCCATATGCTGATCTGAATTGATCAGCCAATAGCGGCGATCATCAGCACGGGAGAGGTTAATCACCCCCCGTGCCGACAAGCAGGGATGGCCTGCTATACATTATAGCAGGCCATCTTCCCCGATCGCTGCGTGTGTACACACAGCGATCGGGGAAACCGCGGGCGTAAATGTACACCCGTTTGCGTTAAGGCACGGGTTTTGGGGGCGTACACTTACGCCCGCGGTCGTTAAGGGGTTAATCAGTTGGGATCTGGGTGTTCAGATCAGCACTGATTGCTTGAACCAGGAGATGAGCACTTTGTTTCCCTGGCTTACTGCTCTCCCCATCTCATTGTAGGAGGCCTTTACTGAGATGGGTAGATCAGCGAGCCAGGGAGTAAAGCACTTAGCTGTGTGCTTCTCCTTGTTTTCTTTAACAGTCAGTGGGGGTCTAACACCCAGACACCAAATAAGCAAAACTGTTGTAGTCTGAGTGAGATGTCAAAAATTTGTTCTAAAATGACAGTAACACACAAAAAAATAGTTCTTTACACTAAACGGACATCATGTTTTCAGAGTATTATGCTCTCTTCTTCAGATCCACCATAAAATAAACAGAAATGCTCTAATAAAGTTCAATGGTGTAAGATCCTATTATTGATGGACAGATTGCTTGGTAAATTTACTTTAAGAAACAGGTATAAAAAAAAATGTTTTCTTAAAAAGGCACAAAAAACAAAGTGCTCTACTACATTATAAATAGAAAAGCTATAAATACTTTCCCTCCAGACGTATTCAGAACATTTTCAGGTCCCACCGCTGTTATAGAAAACTCAGCTCTATGCTAATAATTCTTCTTCGGAAGAACTTAAGGAATATTTATGACCTTATTGTCTTACTTTGTTTCAGGAACGGGACACAATCTCAGTCCACACACACTTTACCCAATGCAAAAAGGTTAAAAAACATTGCATCTGCCAAAGGATATAAAACTGATGTGTTGGGTACAAGTCTTCGTTTTTCCAGTGGGCAGTTTTTAGTATTTGTTGTCTCTGACAGCTGGCGATTCACAAAACCATAATCCATCTGATGACAGTGGAGCGGAGGACAAGTTGTGTGTCACGCGACCTTGGGGTTTAGCAGAGTGTTCATTTCTTTTATGTGTCCCGTTAAATCGAAATACTGAACTTTTAGTCATAAAATATAGGAAGTGAAGATGCAAGTTCTGCACGGGCTCTGCACTTGGGAAATATAATAAACCTATCTCTATATAATTCCTTCAAATCAAAGAGAGACTATCAGCCCATCCAGATTCAGGAGTTAGTACACGTAAAATAATGGATGGTCAACCTGAGCAATTCCAAAATCTTTTCCGAACAGAAGAATAAAGGAAATGTTTCTTTTATAAGCAGGTAGGTAATGGTGTCTTCTCTAGGTATTACTTAATTTATATTATTGACGTATTGATGTGGGCCCATTGCTTGCTCAGAAAGTTATCTATAAAATCCAGGAGCTGCTATGGGGTCCAACAACTAAAGAAGGTTATTTTGCCAATTTTGCCTATTAGACAAAGCGATATTTAACGATTAACTACTAACGATAATCGATTGCAAACGAGATTGTTTATCGTTAACCTGAAATCATTCACCATATTACACAGAACGATAGTTATTAGGGTCCATTTACACAGAAAGATTATCTGACAGATTATCTGCCAAAGATTTGAAGCCAAAGCCAGAAACGGCCTATAAACAGAGATCAGGTCATAAAGGAAAGCCTGAGATTTTTCCTCTTTTTAAATCCACTCCTGGCTTTGGCTTCAAATATTTGGCAGATAATATGTCAGATAATGTAATATGTCAGATAATGTGTAAATGGACCCTTAGTTACGATCGTTCTACATGTATATTTGCATGCTAGAAGCTAACAATCCACAGAATACGTGGAAGCAATCCAATAATCCAATCATCGGCTGATTGTTTCTTTGGGCCCTGACCTAAAATCATCTGGCGCCGGCCGTGCATCAATACGTGTAATAGCGATGCGCAGCTGAGGCCTGACGATTCAATGAACAGTTTACATTACCTGTCCACGTTCCTGATGTTCTCCTGTACTCTGCTTCCTCCCCGGTTCCACATGCTGCAGCTTCAGAGCGGCCTGTCTGAGCTGACAGGCCACTCAGCCAATCATTGCCCTGGTGGTCCCAGACAGTGATTGACTGAGCATTGGCTGTAACCTTAGACAGGCCGCTCTGAAGCTGCAGTGCGCGGAATCGGGGAAGAAGCAGAGCGCCAGAGAAGACCGGGAACGCGGACAGGTAATATAAAAACTGTTTAGGCTAAACGATTATCGGGCCATGTAATAGGCCCAGTAATTGAGCGCTGATCTAGCAGATCGGCGCTCATCTACAGTATTGATCGTGCTGCCATCGGCCCGTGTAATAAGACCCTAACAGCATCACTTAGTGGTTTCAAATTTTATTGTGCACCCAGTACAACAAACCATTGCGGCCACAAGCGGCCTTTATCAAGTATAACCCCATTTTTTCAGTGACAGTCTTTGATGCTGAGCGGATATAATCCACGGTGCAGTGATAAACTTTTTATTTCAACCTATCTGTTTTATAAGATCATTTCATCCCACTATACTAAGCCCAGTTTCCAGTTAGATGACCTCCATAATGGTTATAAAAAGATATACTTAATGTAGGCACATAGCTAAGGGGCGCTGGCTTGCTAATTGCTGGGGTACAGGGGGCCCATATTTAGTCATTGAGCTACAGAAGCATCTGAACATCTATCCAGGTTGGAGGAAACGCTAGACATCCCTCACCTCTAAAGGTGTTTTGTCACACATTTCCATAACAAATGTTAAAAAAGAGAGCACTCCGAGAAGCAACCAGTAATGTAAGAGAAGAGTTTTCCATTGATCATTAGTTTAATATAATGTAGTCACAATCCATATGTCTAGCTATTAACCAAGGTGTCTTTTATATTTTCTTACATTACTGATTTGCAACTCAAATGACTTTGCTCTTACTCGGCCGTTATCATAAGTGCTGCATGTATACAAGGCTGTGCACAGTATACAAATGCTGTGTTTGAATTTCCATGTAGAGGTGCATGCATCATTCATGGAGCGATGACTTTGATATTTTACACAGCACACTGAGCAAATCTGAAATTGTTTTGCTTTGGGATTTCGGAATGCTGATAGATATTTGCAGCAGACACAGTTTATGGCAGTTTTACAGTTACTTTAGTAACTGATCAAATCTATTCTTATGTCTGTGAGTCATAGTGAGACACATGTTAGTGCTGTACCCAAATTCTAATTCTTACTAATTGCATCTCGTCTTAAAAGGGTTTTTGACGTTTATTTAAATAAAGCTTCGTCATTAAAAATTGAAGTCTTTGCAACATTGTAATATATCTTATTAATTCCCCTGCCATATAAAGTAATATAAATATAGTCTCAATGAACCCTAAGGCTGAGCTCGCACATAGTATTTTGATCAGTATTTTAACCAAAACCAGATGTTGGTCAAAAACACAGAAAATGGAACAAATCTTTCCATTAAAGTTTTTTTTCTTCTGTACATGGCACTCCTGGTTTTGAAAACTAAATAAATAAAATCTATAAAAAGTACTGTCCAAAATTCTGTGTATTTACATAGTCTTAAAGTGGTATTTTCAACTCAACTAATAAAGATATGCTGCACGAATAGACCAGAACACCACTCCATTGGCCAGAGGAAGTGCACATGCTTGAAACCGCCGTTGTCTGTGTAACGCCCCTGCAGCCCATGTCCCCTGTTTGATATCAGTGTCACATGAGAGATATATATATATCATTTGGAAGATCTTGAGAGTGCTAGATTGTTTCTCTAGTGCCAATCAGGATCTCAGGAATCCTACATTGTGTCTTACTGTGCCCATCAGGATTGGACCACATCATTGTAGAGGCCCACCCCAGCTAAGACGGACATGGGTACTCATGCCTGAAACCTGGATGCAGAACATGCTCTTATCTGATTATCTCGAGCTTTAGTGTTACATTTGATTAATGCACAATGGACACTAAGGAGACTTTTTTTATTCAGATTGTTGACATGAACAATTTTGATTGATCACTCTTTAGGTCTTTTCTGACCCTTACCTTGAAAACTTCATTGTAAAAATAAGCATGGTCCTCTCCTGGCTCTGTCACATGATCAGTTGGACTTATAATGGAGCTCTATGGAGCCCAACTGATGATGTGACACAAAGCCGGGAGAGGACCATGCATAGCATGGTCTTCTCCTGGCTCTATCTTCAGATTGGTATAGGTCGGAACACTTAGACCTGGACCGATCAAAACTTTTGACATGTCTCCATGACATGTCAAAAATTTTGTGAAACAACAGTGACACTTTAAGGCCTAAGATGCATATAGGGGAAAGGGGTTAAAATATGACATTCTTTAGCGTTGTTGCCAGCGTGACAGACGACACATGCAGAACCATGTAGTCACACTACTTTCCATCTATCGCTTACTTTTATAGATAATGTATACAAAATTACTAAAGATATAAGGAGTATGGGAATTTCAGATGATGTTGGTGGAGGTAGGCTTAGGGTGTGATGGAAAATCACTACCTAACCCATTTGTTCTGGGCGAGATAAGCTGCAGCCAGACAGTTACCTAACCCGCCCTTTAGAGAACACAGGAACATTTGACCATGCTGAACGTTTCTCTGTATAAGGAGGATGGGAGCCAGATAGGAGACAGAACAGTTATTGAAGGTGTATGGGGACCTTAAGAAGCAGTGGACAGATATAAAACAAAGCAAGCATAGGAGTAGACCACACAGGGAATATTTGTCTGTCTGCAATAAACCTACATTTATTCATGATCTCTTTCTTTACCACAACCTCTTCTTCTTAGGCCTAACAGAAACATGGCTGTCCCCTACTAATACTTCTTCTCCTGCTGCACTTTCCCACGGTGGGCTCCAGTTTACTCACACCCCTCGCCCTGGCAATAAACAGGGTGGCGGGGTTGGCCTGCTGCTGATGGACAACTGCTCCTTTACCCCAACCCCTCCTTTCCCTGCCTTCACCCTCACCTCCTTTGAAGTACACTCTATCCGTATCTATTCCCCCTCTAACCTCCAAGTAGCTGTCATCTACCGACCACCAGGCTCCGCAACCACCTTCCTAGACCAATTCAACACTTGGCTTTTGCATTTCCTCTCAACCATCCCCATGGGCGACTTCAACATCCCCATCGACACAACCAAATCAGCCACCTCTAAACTCCTATCCCTAGCCTCCTCCTTTGGCCTCACGCAGTGGTCCTCTATGGCCACTCACAAAAAGGGTCACACACTGGACCTTATCTTTTCCCCCCTCTGCCGCATATCTGACCTCACCAGCACACCTTTCCACATCTCTGACCACAACCTCCTAACATTATCTTCTCTCCTCTCTTCATCTGCCTCAGCCATCCAGAACCTTGCCCACCCTCGCAGGAACCTCAGAAAACTTAACATTTAAACACTTTCTGACTCCCTTCTGCCACTTTCCACGATGCACTCTCTGAACGACATTGACACAGCTGCAACCTTCTACAATTACACAATAACCTAAGCCCTTGACTCTGTCACCCCTCTCACAAAAAAGAGAACACAACGCATCAACAGACAGCCCTGGCACACTGACCAGACTAAACAACTAAAGAGAGTGTCCAGGGCTGCCGAGCGGCACTGGAAGAAAAAACACTTCGAGGAAGACTTCCAGACATACAGGCAAGCACTCCTTGACTTCAAATCTGCCCTTACCTCTGCTAAACAGGATTACTTTTCTTCCCTCATATCTTCCTTATCTCACAACCCTAGGCAACTGTTTAACACCTTCAACTCTCTTCTCCGCCCCCCACTGCCACCCCCCACTTCTCTCATCTCTGCTGAGGACTTTGCCACTTTCTTCAAGCAGAAAATCGATGACATCAGGGTAAGCTTCACCTTACAGTCCCCTCAGCTCCCCCTCATGCCTGTCCAGTGCTCATTCCCACTAACTCACCTCTCCAACATCACAGAAGAACATCTCTCCAAACTACTCTCCACATCACATCTTATCACCTGCGCACTTGACCCAATCCCATCCCACCTTATCCCCAACCTCTCCTCAGCACTTGTCCCAGCACTAACCCATGTCTTCAATCTATCACTAACTTCTTGCATCTTCCCATCTCCATACAAACATGCAACCACAACACCCATCCTTAAAAAGCCATCCCTTGACCCTACCTCCTTACCCAGCTACCGCCCCATCTCGCTTCTCCCCTTTGCTTCAAAACTCCTGGAACAACATGTCCACCATGAACTATCCTCCCACTTTTCAACCAACTCGCTTTTTGACACCCTGCAATCTGGCTTCCGCCCCCACCACTCCACAGAAACTGCCCTCATCAAAGTAGCTAATGACCTGTTGACTGCCAAAACCTCACGCCAATATTCTGTGCTCCTTCTCCTTGACCTATCTTCTGCCTTTGACACAGTTGACCATTCTCTCCTCTTACAAATTCTCTCATCCCTTGGCGCCACTTGCTCAGCCCTCTCCTGGATCTCCTCTTACCTCTCCAACCGCACTTTTAGTGTTTTCCACTCCCACACCACCTCCTCTCCTTGTCCCCTTACTGTTGGTGTTCCCCAAGGCTCTGTACTTGGGCCTCTTCTCTTCTTCATCTATACTTCTGGCCTGGGACATATCATAGAATCCCACGGCTTAAGGTACCACCTCTATGCTGATGACACTCAGGTGGCTCAGTGGTTAGCACTGTAGCCTTGAAGCGCTGGAGTCCTGGGTTCAAATCTCACCAAGGGCAACATCTGCAAAGTGTTTGAATGTTTTCTCCATGTTCACGTGGGTTTCCTTCCACACCCAAAAAAAACCAAAAAACATACAGATAGGTGAAGCGCTGTGGAATCTGTGTGCGCTATACAAATAAACAATTATTATTATTATCTACCTCTCTGGTCCGGATGTCACCTCTATGCTATCCTGAATGCCAGAGTGTCTATTGGCCATATCTTCCTTCTTCTCCTCCTCCCGCTTTCTAAAACTCAACATGGACAAAACAGAACTTATCATCTTTCCCCCATCTCGCTCCACCCTGCCATCTAATCTGTCAATCACTATCAATGGCTGAACTCTGTCCCCTGTTCCACAAGTCCGCTGCCTTAGGGTCGCCTTTGACTCTGCCCTGTCCTTTAAACCCCAAATTTAAGCCCTGACCACCCCTGCCACATTCACCTCAAAAACATTTCCAGAATCTGATCTTTTTTCACCCCTGACTCTACCAAACTGCTGGTACATGCTCTCATTATTTCCCGCTTGGACTACTGTAATATCCTTCTCTCTTGCCTTCCATCTAACTCCCTTGATGCCCTCCAGTCTATCCTTAACTCTGATGCCCGACTAATCAACCTTTCCCCGCGCTTTGCCTCTGCCTCTCGACTCTACCAATCCCTCCACTGGCTCCCCATTGCCCAACATATTCACTTTTAACTGTTGACCATAACGTCCAAGGCCATCCACAACCTGTGCCCTCCGTACATATCTGACCTGATATCCCGCTACCGTCCCTCACACAACCTTCGATCCTCCAGTGACCTCCGTCTGGATTTGGGCGAAGTCTTGGAGGCGGTTGTGCGAGGTACGAACAAGGGGGTTGTTCGTACCTCGCACAACCGCCTCCAAGACTTCGCCCGAGCCTCCCCCATACTCTGGAACTCGTTACCCCGACACATCCGACTCTCACCCACCATCAAGTCCTTCAAATGTAACCTGAAAACCCATCTCTTCAAACTAGGCTACAACCTATAATCATTCTGCATCACATTCGACTGGCTGCACTTTACCTCCTGTTTCTCTCCCCGTACCTTATAGATTGTAAGCCCTCACGGGCAGGGTCCTCTTCCCCATGTACCAGTCTGCCATTTGCCTTCATGGAATGTGTTTTGATCTTGTGTTGTTTCTGCTTGTTACCCCTATCTATTGTATAGCGCTCTGGAATTAAGGGCGCTCTATAAATAAATAATAATAATAATAATAGTTTGCTACCATAGAAATACATAGGGCAGCAAAGTAGCTATAGACATTGATGCATTGGAACAATAGAACACATTTGGCTGTAAAGGTGCACGTTCCTTTAGCTTTATTTATAAGCTGCATAGCATTTTTACAATTGCTGTGCTGTCATTTTTCTATTTTTGCCATTGATTAGCCTCGTGAAACTTTAAAACAGGAGACACGTATTCTTGACTGGCTTCACACTCCAGCACCCCCCAACTTTCTCTTACACATTCATATTTTCCGAGCACATGTTAAATAGCCTTCCTGCTTTACATATTTGCTATCTACAGAACAGGAGAAGTGAACATGTTAATGAAATTAGGTAAGATATTAACCTTCAAAGCGTAAAATGATTTGTAGCGCAATTAAGAGGACCGAAGCTCACCGAGATGATGTCTCCTATCTGACATAAAGGTTCTTTCACCAAGGAGAGCGAGACAGGGCGAACAGGAGGAGGGTGACAGTCATACTCCCCTCAGGGCACAAAATTACTGGAGCAATTCTCTTCAGATCTACAGTGAGCAAGTGCAATTAGACCAGCAACCTTATACTTAAAATGAAGGAACTTTCAAGCTTTCCATGGTTAATAGGCTGCTAGTGGAATAACTTAGAGAGATAGGATCTGTGAAATTCAATGTACCTTTTTTTTTATTATTATATGTCCTTTTTTTTTTTTTTAGAAGGAAGAAAGAAAATTGCAAGTTTCAGCTTTTGTAGGGCTGGAAAATGATTCAATTAACTCTGAACTTCATGACAAAATCTCAGGGTCTGTAGTTTCTGAGAAAATCTGAAAAATAAAATTGAAATTTGAAGTATTTTGCATTCATGTAATACAGAGTCAACATTTTTGAAGGTCACGCTTCATAATATTGACTGTGTATGTGAAAAATAAGGACATGATATGCCTCCTTTTAGATATTTAGATTTAGATATGGGATTGATTGTTAAAGGGGTTATCCAGCGCTACAAAAACATGGCCGCTTTCTTCCAGAGATAACATCAGTCTTGTCTTCCAGTTCAGGTGTGGTTTGCAATAAGGCTCCATTTACTTCAATAGAACTGAATTACAAAACTGTGGTGCTGTCTCTGGAAGGATGTGGCCATAAAGACAAGATAGCCATCTTGTCTGTCACCTACTAAAACACCTTATTTTACTTGGCCAAAACCAAACTGACAACCTTTTTAGAAGGGGAGACCAGTGGCATTCTAGGCATTTAGGGTTTTTTCCCTTGTGGCTCAGATCCTAAAGTATAGACTTCTTTAAACTGTGTGTGAGTCTATGCACCAGTGCATGCTTGCGGGAGGCCGTATGCACCAGTGCACGCTTGCGGGAGGCCGGCCATACACTCCAGCCATGCTGGGAGCCGAGCGTGATGGACGGCTCCTGACAAATACAGGTAAAATTGATGTTTGGCCCTGAATTTCTGTCTCTTAAGTAGTTTGTTACTTGTTCAGAGGACTAGGGGCTACCAAGGGGATCTGTCTATGAAGTACATACCCATCAGGGAACTGGGAAGACTTGACTTTTGAAGACTTAGAAAAGATCACAGTGTGCCAGATTCAGGAACACGGGTACTAGGCTTGGACATCTGGGTGGAGCTAATCCCTTGAGGTTACACAAGGCAATCTAGCAATCTGTGGAGCAATTCGGCTTTATTTGCTGCTTTTCCTACCACTGGGTACAGTCCTGGTAAACTGAATAACTTCCTGAGAAAACCTAAGAATCAGTCCACCATATATAGGCAGGTATAGTTTCCCTCTTCTAGGAGTTGCCCCTACTTAAGGTTTAACAAGGCATAGTGCTGTGAGGTTCACACATGAATAAAGCTATAGCCTAGACTGCACTCTCTACTCCACTACTAATCTAGAATACTCCACCAGGAACTCACAGGGCTTTTTGTAACAGAGACTGAGCTTAGTTTCCCATTGGCGGAGGACTGCTTGAAGAACTCAACGTTCCATAGGTAGGAACTAGAAGTCGCCAGTGATGGCTTGAGGAAGTTTGAAAAAGCTTGCAATCAAACCCTTGTTTGGCCTATGGCTGTATGCATGTTTTTGGCGACTCCTTATGGCTGCATCCAACTTCTTCAGCCACCGGTATTCAAATGCCGAACAGTCGTACTCCAGCATGCTCAAGTCGTCACTACGCAGTATTTTCACTGCATAACAACAGATGATTGCTTTTCATCAGACTGAGACATTTGCACACTTTGGCAGTAATATTTTCAGCCAAACCTTTGTAAGGGCTTATACGGTGTATTTACAGAAAATTGTAGGTGATGAAAAAAATTAGGTACATATGCTCGTAAGTAAACTATATAACAAAAAGGTAAATTATTATGTCTTAGCTAGTAAATAAAATGAAGTTTCGGTCCTAAGCCGTGCAAAGCAGCCTGAACACATTATTTCTTCTTCTTAACCACACATCTTTTCTCTTACATCTTCAAAACTAATTTTAAAGCATCCACCCTGTAAATTACAAATGAAGAGCAGAAACAGCAGGAGATTTTTGAAGTGTCCTTCAGTTTGGGACGGTGAAAAATTTCTATTCGGCAACATTTTTTTCTCTTGAATATATACGGAATCCCATTTATAGTTTTCTTGCTGAAAACTACATCTTTCTTTAGCCTTTATGAGAAGCAAAGGAATGGGATGTTTAGAGAGGGTAATAAAACATTCTGTAGGGGACCAAGAAAAATTACTTTAAACCTAAAAAAAAAGTAAGAATTTACAGACTTTTCTCAAAATTCTACTACCATCATTATTTTTGGAGAAAGTAGTATCCAGCATTCTGTATAGGGCTGAAAAAGTCAATGTTTATTTATCATTGTATAAAATCCCAAGAAAAAAAAAAAAAGAAAAAAAAAGTGTTTACTGTATCCAGTGGAAACGTCAATGTTTGTTTGTCAGTGTATAAAATCCCCCCCGAAAAACACAAGAAAAAAAGCAACATAGCAGATAGCATAGAGTTCTTGGTCATAGCTGAAATCCTCTCCATAGAAGTAGGTAGAAATTGTTGGCAGACACTCTACCCATACCTATATACATAAATCCCATAAAAAATCTGGGAAAAGTTGTAAGGCCAAAAGCTGACACTCATGTTGATAAATCTGTATATAATGCATTGCAAAAAAGATTTCATGCAACAATTAAAAGACTATGTAGAACAGAAAAAAATGATTGTAGTACATGGCAATATATAAATCTAAAAACAACAGAAATAATTGTAATTAGACATGAGCGAATATACGGTAATAGGAAAGTCGCTTTGCTGCCTGGAAAAGCTGGATCCAGTCTTGGGAAATTTCTCCTGGTTTCCTAAAACTGGATTCAGCTTTTCCCACCACCCGAAGCTCATCTCTGATTCTAATATTTGATCAAGTATATGAGGTGATATATTAAATATAACTGATTATTAGAGATGAGTCCAAATCCTAAAATTCACTATATCTCATTACTTTGTTTAGTAAGTACAGGGACAGGGACTCCTGGTTTTGCCAGTGGTGCTTGCTCCTGTACTGATTTGCCCAAAGCCAATTAATTTTTGTTGTTGTTGTAACATTTGAAATTCATTTCTTTTATTCTGGATTGACATGTTCATCTCTACTAATTAATAAAGTCTTGTCTCTTAAGGTGGCCATACATCTTTAATAACTGACGGCTGCCAATTTTGTCTACCACCCAGTTCCCATCCTCCCCATAAACAGGAAAGTTTGGCATGGCTTAGCATTCTTGTGTTGTCTATGGGGAAGGGTGGGGTAAGCCGCAGCCAGAGCACTCTGACTGTGGTTTATCTCTCCCTGAATAAAGGGGTTGGGGGGTGAGTCCCATGATTGAAGGCAGAACACACTGTGAGCCCCGGGTATGGCTGACTAAAGTCTAAGATGTATAGGGATCTTTATTAATGTCCTTTGGAAGTCAAAATGATAATTCCTCTCCAATCAGGTCGTAAAACTATTGACCACGCATGGAAGGAATTTAGAATCAATCAAAACACATAGTGATCTGCAGGTAATAACCATCAAACAAAAAGAAATATTGTTTTAGGGTATAAACCCACACACCGTATATGCAGCGTATTTACTGCTGCGATACGCAGCAAACTCGCAGCAAACTCGCAGCAAAATCGCAGCAGATTAGATCTAAATAACTGAACACAGCATCAAATCTGTACCAACAAATCTGCTGCGTATTTGTTGCATATCTGCTGCATATACGGTGTGTGGGTTTATACCCTTAGTAAATATTGTATAACATTTTATAGGCAGACTACAGATCACTGATGTAAGTACTGTATGTAGACAGGAGCCATTGCTAATGTTAGAATGGCAAGGTCATGGGGAGGGACCATGTAGAAGGACGTGACATCCAGTTGCACATGTCTGTCCAGACACAGGCCGTAGGGCAGTTAACATATGTTTGGCGTCTGGTATGAATCACAGTGAAGAGCAGATATGTGGTTGCAAAAGATTACCAGCCTAAATACTGTACATACGTTCTAAATAAGGGAATATTTAATGAGCCGTGCAGCTCTTCCACTACAGTGCCGCAGAGATTCACAGAGTATCCCGGTCCCGGCATAAAGAACCCCTTTAATATTTCACAATTAGCTTAGAAAACTGAAATTTGGCTTTATTTTAGGGTCTGTTTTATGGATGCTGCCATTGATCCTCAATCACTCGGTTTCACTAAACTAAACTTAAAGGGGTACCACCCAAAAAACTGTTTTTAAATTCACTGGTACCAGAAAGTTATACAGATTTGTAAATTACATCTATTAAAAAAATGAAGCCTTATCAGCTGCTGTATGTCCTATTTACTTTCTATATACTGTATACTTTCTAGCCTGACACAGTGCTTTCTGCTGCCACCTCTGTCCTTGACAGGAACTGTCCAGATAAGCAGCAAATTTCTATAGAAAACCTCTCCTGCTCTGGACAGTTCCTGACACAGACAAAGGTGGCAGCAGAGAGCACTGTGTCAGACTGGAAAGAATTCACCATTTCCTGTAGGACATACAGCAGTTGATAAGTACTGGAAGATTCAAGATTTTTAAATAGAAAAAATTTACAAATCTGTATAAATTTCTGACACTAGTTGATTTGAAAACAATCTCTTTTTTTTTTCTGGAGTACCCCTTTAAATCATCTAAGTTGGGTCAAGCCAATTAATGTCTAGATTGGTAGTTGGAAGGTTATCCTAAATGAAGAAAAACTATAAAGGAGACGTTAACACTGTTTTTTTTTTTTTTTTTAAGACAAGTCTACTAAAAAAACTGATGTGTTAAGGCAGGGATGGGAAACCTTTGACCCTAAAACTTTGGCTGTCCAGGCATGATGGGAATTGTAGTTTTGCAACAGCTGGAGGGCCGAAGGTTCCCCATCCCTGTGTTCAGGCTTGGTTCGTGAGAAATACTGGTATATAAGGTGCATTTTTATTCCAATTGCAGCATATATTCATATATACATAAATTCATGGCTTTTGGATTTTTAGATTATATTATTGTTTTTACAGCATTCTCTAGATGTGACAATTCTAAATGGATAAACAAAACAACCCCACATTTTTATGCATTTTTTTTACATACAGTAATGGATGTCCAGAACGCTTCTTCATTTAATAGAATGGCTTCTTTAAATTTAAATTGCCTCGAAAAATTGCATCAGTCAGAAGTGTGTGTTATGGTGAGATTGCAGTTCTCCACTTCACCACTAACAAGCTTGATTGAAAAGGCCTTAGGCAAAATTAAATTACATAAAACTGAAGCACACATGCGTTTATTTAATGTCGATCACCTACTTTTCTATGACTTATTATATTGAGGGACGTAGAGAGAAGTAATAAAGTTCAGATTCACCCTTGAACCTGCTCTAATATACGAGGGGATTGCATAAACATCAGTTCTCTAATGTAATATTACTATGTAATTGTAGGAGAAAATCTAATAATAACTCCATAGTACAGATGTGTTACGTATGTAGTTTTATTCTGTCATATGGGGATATTGTGGTCCGAATAACCCTTTGTATTGATGTTTTAGATCATTGTATACATTTTGCTTGAATGTTAATTTCACCCTTAAACATCATTTACCATATATAACATTCATATAAACTAAATGAATGTGTCCATGTTTTGCATTAGTTATTTATTACTGATCCTTAAATTATTACACTCATTTTAAACTTGTTATATGTTGCGGCCCTGGGGGAGAACATAACAAACCTTATTCTTAACGCCCCCCTCTGGTGTCCTCCAACCTCATGTTTGGGTCCCCGGCTGAACGATCCTCCACTTATTAAATGGACTCGTAGCGGCAGTGATAGCTCCGCAAAACACTGTCCGCCGTGCTGTCCTGTCTCAGTCAGGGATTGGCTGAGCGGGCTGTCACTGCTGGGGCGAGTCCATCTCAGAAATGCTTTTTTTTTTTTTGCAGTAGCGATAGGCGCCTAAATGGGGATCCCGTTGGTGTTGTCCTTTTTTTAAAATGCCACTCAGTTCGGTGCCGTTCTTTTGTTCAGCACAGACTCGGCTCTATGCGAGTATGTAATGCAGCCGCCCCCTTAACCCCTTCATCCGCTCCCGCCCGGCTCCCGCTCTTTGTATACATTACCAGTCTCCTGCACTGGGTCCCCGCTTCCTGCTCTGCCGCCCAGCCAATCAGTGTGTTGCCCAGCCGCAGCCACTGATTGGCTGGGCGGCGGAGCAGGAAGCCAGGACCGCGTGCAGGAGACAGGTAATGTATACAAAGAGTGGGAGCCGGGCGTGAGCGGATGAAGGG
This sequence comes from Dendropsophus ebraccatus, assembly GCF_027789765.1. Classification (NCBI taxonomy): domain Eukaryota; kingdom Metazoa; phylum Chordata; class Amphibia; order Anura; family Hylidae; genus Dendropsophus; species Dendropsophus ebraccatus. The sequence continues at coordinate 189,343,058 of NC_091454.1, read as the reverse complement.
GTTAAGGGGGTGGCTGCATTACATACTCGTAGCGGTCTTTCAAACTGCTGGGGGTATGTGTGCACAGGACCTGCCAGGACCTTGACTCGTAGCGGATCTCGCTGCAAAACTCGCAGCGAGATTTCCGCTGCTAGTCGGTATATGTGAATGTGCCCTTAAAGAGGACCTGTCATTTCTCCTGGCCTGTCTGTTTGTGAAAATATGTGCAGCGTCCATTAAATATCAATTTATCAAGTTATAAATATCAACCTGTTTGTGCCATTCTTCTGTTATTCTTATTAGAAATGTAGGACTCAATAACCATCTTGGTGTAACCAATTGAGGGTGTGTCCCTACACTGTCTGGCACTGATTAGCTGTAAATGGATAATTTCACCTTGTATAGCCCCCCCCCCCAATTGGCAAAACCCAATTGGCTTTTCAGTTATACATTTTAAGGACAGATGAACGGCATATGACAGAACTATAAGAAAAAAATGATCCTGTATGTTTTAACACAAAAAATACAAGGATTTACTAAAACAGACAGGTCATGAACGGTGACAGGTTCTTTTTAAGTTGTACCTGTCATTAGGGAAAAAAAAAATCTTTTGACATGCCTAAACCTCCCAGATCAGTAGAATGAGTGAGGATACATGTGTGGGGATGCACTTTTCTGCTGTCAATCATCCCCGTTCAGTGGCCCCATAGACTTACAGTATAATGGAGCAGCCTGGATGGAGATCATTGAGAGCTGGGAATTGAAATGTGCTCAGCGGCAAGACCTCAAGTGATAAAAACTGAGCCCATTGTGCCCATTCAACTATTAGATGGTTGACATTGACAGCTTAGCTGATTGCATGCTGAGGAATGGAAGGCTTCAGTGTTCTCCATGTACTAAGTGGATAAGAGTTGTCTGCATGTAGAAGCAAAGAATGGGTAGTCCATATATTTATGTTCCTCTCTCCAGGATACACTAGCCAAGAGATCTACACATTCCAATTTTTGAAATTCTCAAGCAACTATAACTTTATATGAACTGATTTACATAGATACAGAAATCCAGCATAATTGCCAAATTAAAGGAGAACTCTGGTGGATTTTTTTTTTATTTTCAAGTCAACTGGTATCAGAAGCAAAGTTACACATATTTGTCATTTCTATAAGAAAAAAACTCAAGCCTTCCAGGACTTATCAGGTGTTTTATGTTCAGTTCCTGTCATGAACACAGATGGCAGCAGAGAGCACTGTGTCAGACTGGAAAGAATACACCACTTAATGAAGAACATGCAGCAGCAGATAAATACTGGAAGTTTCGAGATTTTTAAAAAGAAATAACTTGCAAATTTATATAACTTTCTGACACCAGTTGATTTGGGGGAAAAAATATCCAGAGTTCCTCTGGTTGTGCTGGATAAAAAGAAAACATTTCATAGGCTATGTTCCTATGTTCACACAACGATTGGTACATTATTTTGATTTAGGTTGAATGATGGCCGCTTTCAACATCCTTTGGGTGTGGCTATTTTTAAAGGTCCATTGAATATTGTTGAAATGAACATAAAAGGACGGGGTAAAAAAACTGTGTGTGAACAGCTAAAAATAATGGCCGCTGTTTGCTAAAGACCGTCTGCCAATAAATGTCTCGAACATTAATTTGAGGGCTGATGCGAACAACGGACTTTAAATTAATGTTCTGGACCAGGGGCATAGCTAGGATTCATGGGCCCCATAGCAAAAAACTGTACCCCCCCCCATGCACAACACCAAGCACTAAAAAAAAATCTAATCTCTTGTGGCCAGAGGCATAATCCTGCCTGCAGTTACAAGAGTGACTGGCAGAGCAGAGAGCCAATGGCTGCGTCTTCTGTCAGTCCACTGTATTTAACTATAAGGACCCATTAGGAGCCATTACGGTTAAAAATATAGGTGCAGGAGCAGACTACCTTCTGCTTAACCCCTTATGTATTACAGTGTGTAAGTGACCCAAAGTTCACTTACATGCTACAGAACAAAAAAGGGTTAAAAAGCAGAAGACGATGAGACTTCTGCTTTACTGCTCCTGCACTGATAACCCCTGACCTCTGAGGTTATGGATTATCAGAGCAGTGAAGCAGAGATCTTCTTGTCTTCAACTTTTTAACCCTTTTTGTTGTTCTATGCTATGCATGAATTTATTGAAGACTGAAAATAATGTCCTTTATTTTACTAAAAAAGAAAATGTGTGAGTATAGACATAATGTGTGCTTGGATGCAGCACAATGAAGCTGCAGAGCAACTATGCCAGATGGACCCTAATGCTAGATCCATGCCCTATTTCAGCCTATAGGGCCCTGGATTGGGTACACAATACAAGGGAACCAGCTTGTTAAATCCAGCGAAGGACACGTATATATGTAGAACATATAAAGGTCTAATATTACTTACAGAAGATATCTCTCCATAACAATATCCACAGTGACAGATTTCTTTTGCACTCACAGTATCGTAGAAAAGAAGAGCAATAAAGTACTGATCAAAGGATCTTATTTATGTGGCAATTAAAACATTAACTCATTTAGGCTAATAATGTGTCTACTTAACAAAACAACTCACAGAACAATCTTAAGTGGCCTTCCCAGAATGCAACAGAATGTAATAAATAGATGGCAGCTATCTCCCACTTTATAGTCTTTCGAGTGCAAAGCAAGTGACATTGTCTCCGTAATTGGTGGCAGTGTCATTACTCCGCTCCAACAAATTAGTCAAAACCCCAACGCAAAACATTTATCATAAAATTAATTTTTCGTGTTTACTTCAATAATTGTCAACAGCCTCAAGTGAAGAAAACATATTTCTTCTATTGAATTATTTAGCATTAATGAACATAAAGCAGACGGATGGACAAATGGTTATTCTGGAACAATGCGAGAGGGAAATTCGTAGATAGATTCAACTTGTTCGTTGTGTAAGGGATCAATATGTTGTATTGAAGCCATTGTGATACTTAATAGGTGTTCAAATCAATTTTATGATCTATGCTTGGGGGCTCGACGCCAACATAATTCATTCTTTAATAAATATGAAAGATATGTATATACATGTGTTGTATGATAATTGTTGTTGGAATAATACAAGGTTTCTGTCTTTGATGTCTATTGGGCAGACCCCTGATGAAGCCGCAATGTGACGGCAACATGCGTGGAGTCATTTTTTTTTTCTCAACTGCCAAATAGGGACTCTGTATATAAGGTGGGTATTGGGTAACTTAACATGTATTATTCATTGTGTATCATACTGCATTTATGTCATCTGTATAATGATTTATAGTCCCATCATATTACTCTGTAACAGTGAGGCACAGCATGTATTTTAGACTTGGAGTGGCATCACTGGTTGAGGGTGGGTGGGGGCCCAAGTTGACTTCTTGCATCAAGGCCCATGAGATGTTAGCTACGCCCCTGCCTCACACTAACAGGATCCGCAGCGGATTTCGCTGCAAACAAGCAGCATGAAATCCGCTGCGAAGTGGTATGTGTGAAGCTAACCTTATGTAGTTTATGGGTGGTGCACTGTTGCATAACTCATATGGGGGTATTTCCTGCGTGGGTGACGTGTGTGTATATATATATATATATATATATATATATATATATATATATATACATATATATATATATATATATATATATATATATACATATATATATATATATATATATATATATATATATATATATATATATATATACACTGCAGGATCCATACTACTCAGTTGCTAGAAGGGATATTTCAGAAGTTCTAATTAGGGCAATGCAGACATATTTCAGATTTAACCTTTGGGAGCCATCAGGATCCCATGATCTTAGCATAGTCAGTGATAACTGTAGGTTAATGAAACGATTCCCTCATTAAACCTGAAATAGTTGTTCTGTCTGTATCTTGGGGCATCATTAGCAATACCTGTTAATGTCCATCATGCCTATGTGTGTTAGAAACGCTGATGTCATCACTCTTCTTAGTTGCTTTTCCTAGATAGAATTAATCTCATGTAAATGAAAAACAACTGTCATTTATGTGCATAATAACCAGACCATGGTGGTGTACTGTATGTATAATGGCCGCAATGAGATATGCACTTAGAAACGAGGTCCATGCCATACAAGCAAACTATAGAAGTCTAGATGAGACATGCTGATCCCAGCAGTTAGGAGTTGATGATGCTTTAAATTAGCCACACATATAGCATTGTACCTAATGCGGTAGGACAACTACAATATGTGGGCAATGCATTATCTGTGGACCAACTTTGGATTGCAAGCAAACTTACTAAGGTATCAATCATTGTTATGATCATGCAGAGGTAAAGATTGTTACAGGGTAAATTTAGTTGTCCTATTTGTCAGGAACTTACCTTACCTGGCTCCAGCTGCGTCTCCTTCTAGCTCGGCTCCGGCTCGGGAGCGCGCCGTCGCTTCGCCTGCCGGAGCCGAGTGACGTCACGGAGACCCGACGGGGACGGGGACGCCGTGGTCTCACGTGACTGTCAGCCGGCCGGCCGGCACACAGCTGCTGTGTCTTGCACTCAGGCTGAGTGACAGGCCGCCCGGCCGCTCAGTCTGCAGTGCACCAGCTGCAGTAAGACTGGACTCAGGAGGCTGGAACAATCAGCCTTTGGTCCAGGCTCCTGGTCCAGTATAAAGTCTAAGCATTGCCCGTATGTAATCGCTGGCTATTAGGTAACCCCTGGTCCCAGCTCTCCCCTGTCTATTCCTGCGTTTCCCGTACTAATTCCTTCTGCTTGCTTACTCGTGTTCCTGACCTCCCGCCTGACCTGTGACTATTCTTTGTATGCCGATTTTGTACCGCGTTGCCCATGTGGTTTGACTCAGATTGTTCACTACTCTCTATGGTGTTTTGTCTGTCTGTCGTGTTTTGTGTTCCACGTACTCAGAGCAGGGAACGTCTTTGTGGTTGTCCGCGACCGCCTAGGGTCGACTGAGGCAATTAGGCAGGGACAGTGGGTGGGTTCAGATCAGGGCTCACTGTCTGGTTGTGTTTGTCCGATCCTGACACTATTATTATAATATTGGACTGTTTATAATTATACATTTTTGGACATTGAAAATCGAAATATCAAGCATATTCCGCATGCTGTTCCATGCGGAATCCACTCAAAATTACGCCTCTTTTCCATAGTATTAACATACCCTAAGGATATCCTATCCTAGCATAAAATAGTAAGAGAAAGGCTGAACGGTATGATGTATCACTTACATTGTTCTTTGCAGCTGATTCGGAGATATCCTCCTGAATAACATGGACAATAAGGGTGGCATTTATTAAGTCCGGCGTTTTTTACGCCGGACTTATAAATGCCCCCGCAGCTCCGGCGCTACGGAGATTTATGTAGAGGCGGACTGCCTCTACATAAATCCCGTGCGCGCCGGTGCGCACCGCCAAAAACCTACGGCAGCTGAGGACTGGAGTAGATTTTCGGCGTACATTTGGGCAGAACGGATGGTAAATCGCGCGGACTCTGAGTCCGCGCCCTCCGTTCCGCCCACTACACGCCCCCTTTCCGCCCCCCTGGCGTACTCGCCGGAAAGTGCCGATTTGCGAATATTTGGCCACTGAAGCACTGATGAGAGCTTCACAGCGTCCATCTGCAGTCCACAATGGGAGACTATGTATCCAAGAAAGGGAAGGCTGGGATGGTGGAACACGCACTTCTCCAATTTGGCATACAGGCGGTTAGCCCTAAGTCGACTTGGCGTACTTGAGCCACATGAGTCTGCAGATCAGGGGAATAGATGAGAATATCATCCAAGTACACGATGACACAGACGTAGAGAAGGTCACGGAAGATATCGTTGACAAACTCCTGGAAGACCGCGGGGGCATTTCCCGGACGCTGTGGACGCTGAGGACAGTTCAGACGGAAATGGTCAGAGGCACCACAGTAAAGGCAGAGGTTCAGCTCCCGACGGCGAGTTCTTTCCTCAGGGGTCAGGCGAGCTCGTTCCACCTGCATGGGCTCCTCAGAAGTAGGTTGGGGTGCAGAGGTAACTGGGTTCTGGAAGGCCGGTGCCAGCCGGAAGGTGCGACGAGGGAGGCTTTGACGTCGCTCTTGCCGGACCTCCTCCTCTCTCTCGGAGAAACGGACATCAATCCGGGTAGCCAGAAGGATGAGGTCGTTCAGAGAGGTCGGAAGATCTCGGGCGGAGAGCACATCCTTCACCCGACTGGACAGACCCTTCTTGAAGGTGGCAACCAGGGCAGCCTCATTCCAGTCAAGTTCTGCCGCCAACGTGCGGAACTGGATAGCGTACTTGCCAACGGAGGAGTTCCCCTGTCGCAGGTTAAGGAGAGCGGTCTCTGCTGACGAAGCTCGGGCTGGCTCCTCAAAAACACAGCGAAACTCCGCCAGAAAGGCCCGGAGGTTGGCAGTAGCCTGGTCATCTCAGTCCCACAGCGGTGTAGCCCAGGCCAGGGCCTTCCCCTCCAAGAGGCTGATGACAAACGCCACTTTGGAGCGCCCAGTGGTGAACTGGTTGGAGAGAAGTTCAATATGCATAGCGCACTGGGTGATGAATCCTCTGCACATCTTGGGATCTCCACCATATTTGGATGGAAGTGCAAGCCATAGATTCGGACCAAGAGGAGACGGCACAGGCGCAGAAGGCGGTGATGCTGGAGGCGACCGTTGAGCTGCGGTGCGCTGCTGTAAGGCAGCAGTCAGCTATTGGATCTGCTGGGACTGCTGCTGAATCTGCTGAGCCTGCTGGACGACCACTCTGGCGATGTCACGGATGTCAGGAACCTCGCCGGGATCCATGGTTGGAGCCTACTGTAACGACTGGAGTCGTGGATCCACTGGACCGTCACTAGCGATGGCGTAAGCCGCACCAGGGAGCGGAGTCCAAGGGGCTGCTGGTTTTCACCACAGCCCGCCGCAAGGCCGGATGGACTTGCTGCGGCAGAAGACCCCCAGGTCGCTACCCCTGGCTTGGCTTGCTAGTGACGGCGGACGAGGTGTAGCTGGAACAGTAGGCAAGCAGACAGGCAGGTAGGCAGCTGGATACAGGGAACCGCAGGTATCAGAAACAATGTGCAGGAACACAGGATAGGCACAAACAGGTAGCTGGGACTAAACACACTAGGAAGCATGCAGAGGCTCCAACACCTGTGGTGGGGCAGGGCTGCAATTTATAGGAGAATCTCAGAGCAGAGCAGCAGTCAATTAAAGGCACAGTGACCCTTCAAGATATAGCAGAGCCGGCGCGCGCGCTCCCTAGGAGACAGGGACGCGCCCTTCGGGCTGACAGGGAGCTGAAGGAGGAGCCCCGGCACAGAGCAGGAGATGGGGCAGCAGCGGCGAGGCGAGAGGTATGTGCCGCGGCCGTGGATGTGACAGCAAGGCCTTAAAGGACAAGTGCCAGGAGAAACTTTTTCCCAGTAATTGAAGCACATTACAAAGTTATATAACTCTCTAATGTGCTTCAATCACCTATCTGCCTCCCTTCCCTATCTTTTCCCCCCTCCACCCCCCACCAGGAAGTGTCCTGACTCACACAGACCTGATTACTGTCGTCACCGTCACCAGGCAGCTCCTTCTTGTGAGGATGAGTCATCAGCAGGAGGGCTGGTCTAGGTCCTGTTACACCAGCCTCCCCCTCCCCCTCCTTGTCAGGTGACTATGCTTGCTCTGCTTATCTTCTCTAGTGACATGACTCCTTCACTGAGTCCACAGCAACAGGAGAGAGGTTATGAGGGAAGGGGGAGAGAGGGTATGAGGGGAGGGGGGAGCTGCCTAAATGCCGGAGTCAGTCGGAGGGAAGATAAGCAAGTGAGATGTGACAAGTTATGGGTTGCAGTTGTTCAGCCAATGGGAGCTGAGCAAGCCTGTCACCTGACAAGGCAGGGGAGGGGGAGGCTAGTGTAACAAGAGAAGGAGCTGAGAGAAGAGCTTGGTGACGGTGACGACAGTAATCAGGTCTGTGTGAGTCAGGACACTTCCTGGTGGGGGGTGGAGGGGGGAAAAGACAGGGAAGGGAGGCAGATAGGTGATTGAATCATATTACAGAGTTATATAACTTTGTAATGTGCTTCAATTACTGGGAAAAAGTTTTTCATGGCACTTGTCCTTTAAGGCACCTATAATCTGTTGGTTTCAGTCTCAGATAAGAGTTAAAAGTAGAATATAAGAAATACTAGAATAATTGATGGATCTGAAGTCAGTTGAATACATTTAGCCTCAGTATTGTGATTAAATGCCCTGTCCAATCCAGAAACCCAGTATGGTGTGTTGGTTATTCTTTTATGGACACATTAACGTTATTTACAGCATTGCAATTGTTGTAAGTGGCTGCTATTAAGCCGTGTAGTGCATAGGCCACCATGTTACTGTAAGATAGGGATCATCAAAGCTTAATGAGTTGACAGCCTAAGGGAAGTCTCCAGTAATAATGTATTTGGAAATATGTCTAAGAAAATCAAGGCAGGAAATCTGTAAAGAGAACACTCGAAGGGCCAAATTCTATTTCCTAATCCTTCCTTGCAGTCTGGCATTCAGGAAGATAGATTATATTTCCACTTAATAAAAACAGACAATTACCACTTTCAATAAAACACATTATGTAAATATGCTTTAAATGGCTAAATGCTGTAATTACACGTGCATTCTGGGAGAAGTGTCAACTGGAAAATGTGCGCAATGCAATTATTTATCATTTAAAAAAACATTTGTAAGAAAGGGTGAGAGTAGAGGAAGGAAGCTCTGATAATATGTCCTGTCAAATCTGCACTGCGTTAGATTGCTGGAGTTGATCTGCTCTGATAAGGACTCTTTCAACCAGGTGCGTATAGCTTCTATAATGTCTCCATAAAGCAGTAAGCATTAGAGATGAGCAAAATTTCGGTTTGTCAGGTTCGCCAAACTTTGAAGCAAGGTTCGGGTTTGTTTAACTGAACCTGAAATGAACCGCTTGAAAACGGCATGTTTTCATTCCAGTGTTGCTGTTGGAAATGAAAAGATGCAACATTGGAACAAAGACATGCTGTGATGGGTGGGTTCACAATACGTTTTTGCAATGCGTTTTTTTTTTCGGATGAAAAATGGATGGAAAAAACCGATGCATTTAAAAATTAAAAAAAAAAAAAAAAAAACACGGAAGGAAAAAACGGTTTGCAAAAACATAGTGTGAATCCAGCCAGTAACCCAGTAAATATGCACAAAAGTAACTGGTGAAGGAGAAAGTAATTGGCATACATGGGGATTTCATCTATGCAAAGCTAGCATACAAAAATATAACTGTATATAACTGCTTGAACCCATAAAATAATATAATTTTGTAAATAATAGGTAGTCTATCTGCACTCCTATAGCCAACAATAGTACCCCTGCTGTACACGTCAGTATTGAAAATTCTTACCAATTGAAGTAACCGCTTACTAAGCTTGCAACATATGCAGTAGGTCTTGCCATTTGCCAGGGTAGCCTATGCAGTGTTATGGCAACTCTGTGGGAGTGGGGTCACTTGGGTACTTGTCACGGTAGCCTGGAGTGGTGTTGGAACCCCCACCCCCAGACAAAGGGACACAGCGCTACTGGGTTTGGGGTAGCCCAAGTGTAACCTGGTGTAGGTGCGGGTGCAGGAAGAATAAACAAGAGACCAATAGCTTAAACAGGATAACGTCCATTTACTTCAAGGGGTAGTGCGGCGCTAAAAAATTATTCACAGAATAACACACATTACAAAGTTATACAACTTTGTATTGTATTTTATGTCTGTGAATCTCCCCCTTCCCGTGTCCCACCACCCCCGCCGTGTACCCGGAAGTGTGTGGTGCATTATACATTACCTGATCCGTGTCGAGGGCCGTCCGCCATTTTGTGCCAAACGTCATCTTCGGACGGATGGACGAATCCTTGCCGCTGTCCCCCCTCCGCGTCACAACTGTGCTCAGCCGCGATTGGCGGCTGAATCGCGGAGGGGGGGCGGCGGCAAGGAAGATGACGTTTGGCACAAAATGGCGGAACGGCCCTCGACACGGATCAGGTAATGTATAATGCACCACACACTTCCGGGTACACGGGCGGGGGTGGTGGGACACGGAAAGGGGGCGATTCACAGACATAACATACATTACAAAGTTGTATAACTTTGTAATGTGTGTTATTCTGTGAATAATGTTTTAGCGCCTCACTACTCCTTTAAAGTCTTCAGTGCAATAAAATAATAATACTGTGATAACTGCAGGTGCAGGCAAGAGGTAGTAGTAATAGGGAACTTTGGAAGCAAGAGTAAAGTGGAGTAGAGAAGCATATTAAGGGCCCTGTCCAATGTAACTGTTTACTTTGCCATGATAGCATAGTAGAAAAGAAGAGAAGATACTTTTACTCATGTATAGATGCCTTTTTGATCTGACTGCCTTATGCTCTATAGTGTCAGGGTATCCATCCTGCTAGGGTAGTACGAGGTCCTAGGTTCCTGCGCTGGGTTGAGCAGACTTTGCAGGGTTTCCCAGAACAACCTTGCATTGCAGTAGGATACGTATGCGTTAACTGCAGCTTTGTCCTACTGGGGTCAGTACCTAGCACAGGTATGCTGCCCTGTGTAGTGTTGAGTGTATCCCTGGCATGGACATGGTGATCCTAAGAGGATGTCCTTCCTTCTGAGGGGCCTGGTTCTGCATGCTAGCAATGGTTACTTGCTTAGAAGCAATCTGTTTCTTGGTACCTGACAAGGGTCCTGGCCTGAGCAAGGCCCTGGCTTCACTGCAGCAGGAACTGTCTCTCTGTGTTGCTCTCTCCCACTGAACTTCCTAGAGAACCCCTCCTACCAGGAACTAATTTACCTTTAAATTGTTAGATGCAGTGTCCGGGCTGTATGAAGTTCAAAGTTCGGTTCCCTCATATCTAGAGTATCAAATAAACATGGCTTCATTATACTCTGTCTTATGTACATGCTACAAAGGCCTATGTTTGGCTACCCAGAGGTTGTGATGTACAGTAACTTGGTAGCCTATTTCAATATTATCCTGGATCTGTATCAAGGAAACGTGAGGATGGAAACCTGACACCTGATCAAAAAGTTAGCTTGATTTAGTATCTAACAAGAAAATGGCGTACTCTAAAATTAAATATATTTTATAAAGGTTTTTTAAAGGTTTCTATGAACTAAGACTAGATAGTCTTTTGAGAAATAAAGTTACTGGTAGAAATGGACAATCTCCAGACATCTCCAGACATTCTTTTCAGGTCAGACTCACTTAAATTGGTTTTGGATTCTGATGTTAACTGAGCATTGAGGCATTCAGTGTATGCTTTACAGCTCAGTGTACAGGAGCAGAAACTCCTGCCTTTCACATATTTACCATAGAACCTAATACTATTGTTGAAGGGTGTCAAGTAATTTGCCTGAAACAATCTCAAAAATTCAAATTCGGACTAATGTGAATTTTTGGAACATTTTGAAATGAATTTAATTAATGCAGAATCAATGTATTTATCGGAGTGCAGTATAAAAAAAGAAAACTCTCCTTAGTATCCTATTTTACCATGACTTCTTTGTTGTTGTGCCCTATTGTAAAAGAGCCCTACTTCTTTTCGATTACGTGTAAGAGCTTACTTGCTTTTTCTCCTGTTCATGTACAGTGTGATTTCTATGATATCCAGGGAAAGCACATTATAGTCTCCCTCCTCTCTACAAGTTTGGATGGGCTTGAGGTACTTGGCAGACTCCAAGAGGGTCCTCTAGCTGGCCAAATGGGTGATCTCCACCAGGATGGACATAGCAAAATTAAGAGACACAAAGTCAGACAGTCAAGAAGCCAACAATGGAAGTCGAGAAGGTACAAATGATCTACCAGGAGTGAGATGTAATTGTAGTTGGTAAAGCCAAGGTTTGAATAACAATGGTCAAGTACAGCCAAATACTTAATACAGAAGGGAGCTGTATCCATGTTTTCACAGACTCTCTAGGGCTGCATCCAACTTCAGAAGCCACCACTAATCAGAGGCTAAACCCAAGTGTGCTTGAAGTTTGCTCAACTCTAGTTAAAGGGATTGTCCACCAAATTTTTTTTTCTGTCAAATCAACTGGTATCAGAAAGTTGTACAGATTTGTAATTTAATTCTATTAAAAAACTCAAGTCTTCCCATACTTATTAGCTACTATATGTCCTGCAGGAAATGATGTTTTATTTTCAGTCTGACACAGCGCTCTCTGCTGACATTTCTGGCTGAGTCAGATACTGTCCAGAGCAGAAGATGGGGATTCATAGAAAACTGAGACAGGATCTCTGTCTCAAAGAGCACTGTGTCTGACTAAAAATAAAACAACACTTCCTGCAGGACATACAGCAGCTAAGAAGTATGGCAAGGCTTGAGATTTTTTAATAGAAGTAAATTACAAATCTATACAACTTTCTGATACCAGTTGATTTGAAAGAAAAAGATTTTCACTGGATAACCCCTTAAAGCTCAATATATACTATATACATAGTACTGGACCAAATGCCTAGCCGTGACAAATACTTTTATTATTATTATTATTATTATTAGTTATTGTTATATCGCCCTTGATTCCAGAGTGCCAGCAGACTGGTTCATATTTATTACTGGTATTGAGGTTAATGTATTGCCATATTAAATACAGCACCTACTGAAGTTCTCAGATTGGCATGCATTATCTGGTATCTCACGACTCATCTCACGATTTAACTCTGGTTCTGGATTGTGGGGAGGTAAGTATGTTAAGCCCCTATTACTCGAGGCAATATTGAGGAGCAAACAAGTGCTGTCAGCGCTCGTTTGCTCCTTGTTCCCCGCTCGCTGCCGCCGCTATTGTACACGTCGGCAGCGAGTGGGTGAGAGCAAGGGGGTGGAAAGGTCCGAAGGGCCACGGGGAACTGTGGGGGGCAGCCCGGGGAATCACTAGATCGTCCGTAGAGCCCATAGAGGATAGCAGTGATCTGCTGATGCCGCTCCTATTCCACGGAGCGACAGCAGCAGATTGTTGCTGTCCTGGTCATTTCTCTTTCAACATGTTGAAAGACAAATGACAGCAACAATCAGTCAACATCACTCATGTCGGCTGATCGTTGTCTTCAATTACACTCAGGGGTTCAGGTCTGGTGACTGTGGAGGCCAGGTCATCTGGCGTAGCATCCCATCACTCTCCTGTTTGGTCAAATAGCTCTTACACACCCTGGAGGTGTGTTTGGGGTCACCGAAAAAAAAATGATGGTCCAACTAAATGCAAACCGGATGGAATAGCATGCCGCTACAATCTACAATTTTTTACAAAGATGAAAATACAGAAAACTCTTTGAATGAGAAGGTGTGTCCTAACTTTTGGTCTGTGCAGTATGTATATATACATGTATATATATATATATATATATTTTACAAATCTCCTGTAGTGGTAATTCTAGTTGTTTTAACCTTATGTATATCACAAATTGAAGGAATAATAAATAAAGGGATCACTATATAGACTTACATGAATTATATCATGCAAATTATCAAAACAATTAGTATGTTTTTCTTGTATTGCTGATGACAAGGGGTAATCCGGGAGAAGGAGAATGTTATGCTGTTGTCTTGTGCGCTGTGTACCGCTCTTGTTTTGTTATTCTTTCATTAGGGCATAAAGCCAAAATATGACCGTACACAGTGTTCTGTAAAACACCCAACCTAAAATCCTTCATGAGAGAGACAGCGTCTTGTTTTCTTATTTTCCATTGCCAAAAACAGATATGTATCCAATGATGCTTGTTTTCACCTAAAAATTTTCCCATCTCACCAGTGTTTCTCTACATGAAGAGTTTTCGTAACTGTAGACGTTCACCCTATAACAATGTTGTTATGTACATATGGTCATTTTTATGGTAGTATATTATTTATGAGGCACTGAGAAGTTTCTGTGCACCTGTTGTAGAGTATAATTTCTTGTGCAAAAAAAAATTGGGGGAGATTCATCAAAGCTAAAACTAGTGCAGACTGGGAGATAGGATGACTCTGCTGTGTCTGTTATGGAAAGGGGAGGCTTGGGTGGGGGGCTTTGCTGTAACTGTTGTGGAAAGATCAGAAAGGGGACTTTGTTGTTACTATAAGGTATATTAAATAATCGGGAAAGGAGCACTGCCGTGACTGTATGGAAAGCGGAGGGTGAGTAAGAAGGCTCTGCCATGATCGGGATCGGGTATAGGGATGGAGGGCTCCCTATGTAGGAAGCGGTAACAAATGTTTTGCTTTTCGCATAACCTCTTCCACTAAATCCCACCTATGCTTTGAATAAGGGGTCACCACTGGCATACAAAAATTCTAGGATTTTTCTCGAAATGAAGCTTGCACAAATGTGTGACTTTTGTAGTACAGAAAATAAGGCGTCTCCAATTTTAATCAACGATCTTGGTCATGAGTCGTTATACAAAATCCTATTTACCCAACATGAACCAAACCAAAACGAAGAGGCTGAAGGCTCCAATGAAACCAACATCACAGAGATTAACTTTACAACCTACTTGGGGCATAAGGGTTGATAGAAGTTGAAATCAGACACATCTATTCACTAACCGGTAATAGGTAACAAAGGAGACTTGTTCCTAAGGTGGACAAATGATGAAAAATAAAAGGTAACCTTCATATGCTATATTGTGCCTGTTCGTTGTGAGGTCTCATAAAAAAAGTTCATAAACCAATTGTTCTTAGTATTTGAGTTATTATTTTGCAATAAAATTTTCATTAACATTTCTAGGTGATGAATGAGTTAAATCAACTGTTACTATATTGTCTTAAAGAGAGGATCTCCAAGGGACAGCTGAGTACCCCCCTGTTTTGGCTCCCCTGTAGAGAAGCTTTCGGAGTTATTTTCTGGAACACAGGGCACAGATTTAGTGGCTTTTCTCCAGAAGTTGTTTTCGTGAGGACTTCAAAACCCCCAGTGTGGGAGGCAGGCTATGGAGTTCATCCTTCTCCAAGCGGACATTAATGTGTGGTAGAAAGAAAAATGAAAAGCAATACTTCTTTGGCAGACTGCAATGCAGAGCTCCGGGCTGGGAATCAACATAAGAGCTGTGCCGAAATGACAAGTGTTCTCTAGGACATATCTGGTGGGGCTATGCAGAACTGATAGCACAGATTGCATGTCTAGGTTTTCCTGTTGTGGTATTTAGCTACTCAGTATCAACTAACATAAAAAACTTAATGTATAAGCTTTTTTGGGGAGATGACTAGATTTTATTATGGCCTTTTTTTAAAATATATTTTTCCATTTTATTCAGTTTTTCCATGAACAACTTGACCCTGAGCTAGAGTATAGAGAGGACATAGGGAGCATATTTCCCTTTTCACCAAAGAAGAGGTGAAGTGGTGGCCACATGTAGGCGTTATTTTCTTTTACGTTTAATTCACCTGCTCAGCAGTACCTTTTCTTGGACTTCAGTGGACACACTCACAATACAAGACAATTTTTTAAATAGTTGAAGTGAGATTGTGAAGTCCCTAAATTAGCAAATAGGTATGAAAACTACAGTATTTCTGAAATCTAGAACTACAACTAGAGATGAGCGCAACTCTAATATGGTCGAGTCCGATCTTTCAGCATTTGAATACCGGTGGCTGTTGGATGCAGGAAAACATAGATACAGCCATAGTCTATGTTCACACAATGTTTAACAGCATCCATTGAATAGCAACAGACATTGTTAAACTGCTGGACGCCAGGTTGCATTCAGGTCGTTCCTGCAGCCAATACCTCTGTATCGGCTGCAGGAACGTTCTCTTTTTACAATTGACTTGCAGGCATCGTCGGGTGTTCCCGCAAATAAATTAGCAATTCTCCTCAAAGTAATGTGTGCCTGCTGCCGCATGTTACATTGTGTGAACAGCTATAACAGGTATGTACATTATTTTAACGCCCGTTCTAAAGAACGGGTGTTGAAGTAACAATGTGTAAACACAGCGGGCAGCATTGCATTGATTTCAATTCCATTGCAATCAGTGTCCA
The DNA here is from genome assembly GCF_027789765.1 of Dendropsophus ebraccatus. Lineage (NCBI taxonomy): Eukaryota > Metazoa > Chordata > Amphibia > Anura > Hylidae > Dendropsophus > Dendropsophus ebraccatus. Next base: position 189,327,085 of record NC_091454.1, on the reverse strand, counting down.
TTCTTTACCAAAAAAGAACAATGTGTGAACATAGCCATAGGCTGTAATAACATCTAGTGCAGTGAACTGGTAAATAATGGGATTATTTCAATCTTTTTCCTCTAATTTCATTTATAACAGCCCCTTTAAAACACAGATAAAATTAAATAACCAGAAGTCAGTGGATGAAGGAAAGTCCTTGACTGTCTGTCCTACCCTTCAATGCTTTCTTCAAGATGCAACCATAGACTTTCTCTGGGTTCACACTACATATATTTCAGTCAGTATTGTGGTCCTCATATTGCAACCAAAACCAGGAGTGGATTAAAAACACAGAAAGGCTCTGTTCACACAATGTTGAAATTGAGTGGATGGCCGCCATTTAATGGCAAATATTTGCTGTTATTTTAAAACAACGGCTGTTATATTGAAATAATGGCCGTTATTTACTGTTATATGGCAGCCATCCACTCAATTTCACCATTGTGTGAACAGATATTTTCTGTGTTTTTAATCCACTCCTGGTTTTGGTTGCAATATGAGGACCACAATACTGACTGAAATATACGTAGTGTGAACCCAGCCTCACAGAAGAAGAGGCTAGTCTGGCTCCTTTCGATCAGGTATGGGAACCATCCAAAGGCTGTCCAGGCATGATGGGAGTTGTAGTTTTGCAACAGCTGGAGGGCTGAATGTTCCCCATCCCTGCTTTAAATGATAGGGTAGGAACAGGGATCTCTTTAATTAGGCAGGGAAGTCATATACTGCCCCATACCAAAAACAAGAACGTTCGGTTGAGTTGAATGTTGATGTCTACGGTGAGGTCAGGAGAGAGATGATTCTTTGGTTGTCAGTCATGGAAGGTGTATAGGCACCTTTAGTCTGTCTTATATGCCTTGGCCTCCTGTTCACTGATACCCATTGTTTACTAGTTTTTACATGACTACTTACAGTATGTTTAGAACACTCATCAGGTACTTCACGATAAAACCTGAAGATTTTTTCCTGCTCTATGTCATATTCATATGGGTCTCTACTCTAAACATGATTTATTAGAACACTGCACTTGCAATATACTTGTCCTTACGCCAAGTTTCATCAGGATTCCCAGTGTCCGGCTTTTGTCTCTTTGCAATCCTCTGTGTAAAAAGGATAAATCAAATGCCCTAAGGTGATTTTTTATTGCAGACAGTGTTATACTAATGGGGCAAATAAAGCCTTGCCAAATCTGTATCAAATTGATGTAATGAGAACCAAAGTTCTAGATCTGGGAATTAATTTCACGGCCAGAAAGCATCATGAATTCTCAGACCTATCAGAACTTTATATCATAGTATTTTATTAGTTTAGTTTATATGCTGTTCTTTGCCTATAAAAGAAAGATTTATATTTTCTTTGTCCTGAAATAGATTCTTATTCACAGTTTGTATTAATGCTAAACTAGTGTATGCTCTAGAAGTTTAGGGCAAGTTTTTTGTTATTTTTTCCCGTGTCAAAGCTTTGTTGTGATGTTTGACCAGAATCATCATAGGATGGATACTGTCTTAAAGAGTCTTGAATTTAGTTATAGGTAGCAAGTAGAGACTGTATAAGAAAATGCTTGTTGGATAATATGCAATCTAGTTTAACTACAACTCTCTATAGTGATATCTACCCTGTAACATACACTTATAACTAATGTTTAGTGGACATGACAAACTTTTCAGGTTTGCAATGCTCTCCAAACTTGAACGCTTAGGCCTATGGCTATATTCAGGTTTTTTAGGACTCCCTAGGGTGGCCAACTTCTCCAAATGCTGGGAGTTAAATGGTATGCGTTTGGGTTCAGAGAATGTTGCCTAACCTAAACAGCAAGTCCACTCAACACTACCGATAACCGACATAAAGATAGTCATACAGTCTCTAGTCTCTATGTGTTCTCTATGGAGAGAAGAGTAAACCACTCACAGACAGTTCTAGCTGTGGCTTATCTCTCTAAAAAACAAAAGGGTAGGGCGCTTAAGATCCAAGATGCCCAACCCCTCTCTCCCCTAAAATCATTTTAAGACAGTCAACTGTTACTGACGAACTTGAGGGGTTTAGCATGCTAGTTTACTTACTAACTAGTTTACTAGCCTACTTATAACACAATATGCCACACTGCAGAAAATTCTGTCCAATCAGAAATCCTTGTATCAGCCTATATCTCCATCAATTGTACGCCAAAACAAATATGATATATCCTAAATGTTTCCTTTATTATAACATAAAAACTTTCCATAGTGTTATAAGATTCCAAGTAATGATACCAACAGGGCATGAATATTCATTTAACACAATTCAAACAGCCGTGCACACCTATAGTGCACAAACCATACAATTACTGCTAAGGGTTAATGCAAGTCAGGCCTCCCTAAATGCAGGAAAAAGTAAGCCCCTCCTGTCCAAAACTGAAATTGAGTGCCATAATATCCCTTTGCTTTAGACTTAAGTGTATAAGCAGGTATAAAATTTCCCGTAATTAGTAAGAACCTTTAAAAATGTTATAGAGACATGTCAAAAGTTTTGATTGGTTCTTCAGACTGCAAGAGATCAGCAGGGAGATGAAATGCGCTCATCTCCAAGCTATGTGTCTGTGTGAGCAGGATGGCCTAATAGACTTACATTATGCAGCCATACTGGTTACATGACACATGGCCAGGAGAGAACTCCTGATGAGCGGCAGTCAGAACACTCAGACCGGGACTAATCAAAACTTTTGACATGTCTGTGTGACATTTAATCGTTTTCTCTCCTGTTCGCACTCCTCCGGTGTCCTCCAGTGCCTTCAGCTGTTTCCCTGCCCATTTAGCCAATCACTGATTGAGACAGGATAGTGCCACCACCAGTGATTTCTTGAACAGAATGTCACTTTTGTCTGAAGAGTGACAGCCTGCTCTGGGGGTGATAGACCTCTCAGATAATCACTGGCTGACTAGGACAGCACCGCACCCAATAATTGGCTGAGTGGGCTTTCACTCTCAAGAAAACAGTGACAGCCCGCTCATCCAATCACAGGCCGCGCTGCTGTCCCGCCTTAGTCAGTGATTGGCTGAACGAGATTTTGGCAACTGTAGGTGACACTGGAGAAGGAGGACACTGGGGAGTATGGACAGGTAAGTGTAAATAAGCACATTTTTTGAACCACACTAAAACAGCTAAACACCTGCAATCGTTTAGCTGTTTTAGTGTTATTCTTTTAAGGTTCAGTTTGGACGAACCTGAACTTTATTTTAAAGTTTGGTGAACCTGCCTGCGAGAAAACATTTTTAATATAGTAATTTACTATATTAAGGCTATGTTCACACTACGTATATGTACGGCTGTAGTTCGTCTGCGGCCGGACATGTGCGGCTGAAACTACGGCCGTGGGAAAAATAGACATGCGGGCGAATTGCGAACATACGGGCGAACCACGGACATACACCAGTAGTATAGTTATGCAGGTCATTTCCTTGGAAATCTTCGCCCAGCCCAGTAAACCACACAGAACCTTTTAATATAAAAATCAAGTTCGATTTGGCTGAAAAAAGTATTCCGTACGGGGCCGCATTAAAATCCACGGCCGTGAGTTGGAACAGTTACGTCCGCAAACAATGGTCTTGTTCATTTTTCACGGTGCCGTATACGATCCGGCCGTAGGCTCATATGTAGGTGCATTGTGCAGCCGTATATCGTATACTTTCAAGCGTACGCATCAACCTCAAAACTACGGGCGTATTTTCGCGGTTCGCACTACGGCCGCAAATATGCGTAGTGTGAACATAGCCTTACGGTGTTTTCTCACAGGCAGGTTCATCAAACTTTAACATAAATCAATCGAATAGTTGAGTATCGGGGTCTACTCGATTCGATATTCGAAAATTCGAATATTTTACTACTCAACTCTATTAGTGAACATCAAACTTATAAAAAAAATATTCTAGAGGATATTAGTTAAGCTGTTAAGCTGACATAACTTTTACATGCAAACAGGTTAATTGTAAAACAAAAACGGAATACTTTTATACACGTGTGCTTTATGTACAATTAAAAGCTACTGAAAAACGAAGACACGTGTCAGCCTTTTCTTCTATTGTTACAGCTTTTCAGGCTGCTAGGCAACAGCATACAGATGTACAGCAATAAGTGATGCAACGGTGGGGGCAGATGTACTTGTAGGAAAACAATTTTTGACATTGACTTAAAAATTTTGTTTTACTTCTTCAGGACAAGGTCCGGGAAACAGACATTTATTTCAAACTTCTTTACAGTCATGGCCAAAAGTTTTGAGAATGATACAAATATTAATTTTTACAAAGTCTACTGCTTCAGTTTTTAAAATGGCAATTTGTATATACTCCAGAATGTTATAAAGAGTGATCAGCTTAACAGCAATTACTTGCAAAGTCAATATTTGCCTAGAAAAAGAACTTTATCCCCCAAAACACATTTAAACATGATTGCATCCCTGCCTTAAAAGGACCAGCTAATATAGTTTCAGTGATTGCTCCATTAACACAGGTGTGGGTGTTGATGAGGACAGGGCTGGAGATCAATCTGTCATGATTAAGTAAGAATGACACCGCTGGACAATTTAAAAGGAGGCTGGTGCTTGGCATCATTGTTTCTCTTCTGTTAACCATGGTTATCTCTAAAGAAAGACGTGCAGTCGTCATTGCACTGCACAAAAATGGCCTAACAGGGAAGAGTATCGCAGCTAGAAAAATTGCACCTCAGTCAACAATCTATTGCATTATCAAGAACTTCAAGGAGAGAGTTCCCATTGTTGCCAAAAATGCTCCAGGGCGCCCAAGAAAGACCAGCAAGCGCCAGGACCATCTCTTAAAAGTGTTTCAGCTGCGGAATCGGGCTACCAGCAGTGCAGAGCTTGCTTAGGAATGGCAGCAGGCAGGTGTGAGTGCATCTGCACGCACCGTGAGGCGGAGACTCTTGGAGCAAGGCCTGGTCTCAAGGAAGGCAGCAAAGAAGCCATTTCTCTCCAGAAAAAAAAACACCTGGGACAGACTGATATTCTGCAAAAGGTACAGGGAGTGGACTGCTGAGGACTGGGGTAAAGTCATTTTCTCTGAAGAATACCCTTTCCAATTGTTTAGGACATCTGGAAATCAGCTTATTCGGAGAAGACGAGGTTAGGGCTACCACCAGTCTTGTCTCATGCCAACTGTAAAGCATCCTGAAACCATTCATGTGGGGGGTTGCTTCTCAGCCAAGGGAATTGGCTCTCTCACAGTCTTGCCTAAAAACACAGCCATGAATAAAGAATGGTACCAGAATGTCCTCCAAGAGCAACTTCTCCCAACTGTCCAAGAGCTGTTTGGCGATCAACAATGCCTTTTCCAGCATGATGGAGCTTCTTGCCATAAAGCAAAGATGATAACTAAATGGCCCAGGGAACAAAACATAAGAGATTTTGGGTCCATGGCCTGGAAACTCCCCAGATCTTAATCCCATTGAGAACTTGTGGTCAATCATCAAGAGACGGGTGGACAAACAAATACCAACACATTCTCACAAAATGCAAGCATTGATTGTGCAAGAATGGACTGCTATCAGTCAGGATTTGGTCCAGAAGTTGATTGAGAGCATGCCAGGGAGAATTGCAGAGGTCCTGAAGAAGAAGGGTCAACACTGCAAATATTGACTTGCTGCATTAACTCATTCTTACTGTCAATATAAGCTTTTGTTACTCATAATATGATTGCAATTATATTTCTGCATGTGATAAAAACATCTGACAAACACACATAAAAACCAGAGGGCAGCAGATCATGTGAAAATATAATATTTGTGTCATTCGCAAAACTTTTGGCCATGACTGTAGTAATATTGTTTAAAGGTTACCAGAACTATGCCCCTTTAAGAGAGCCATGCACAGTTCCATCATAATGATGCGAGCCACCCTGATTTGATAGCTATAGAGACCTCTTAAAATTGCAACATTAGTCCCATTGACCGTGTCAGCCACAGTGAGTCCATAGCAGAGACATCTGGCAGCATTGTGCACAATAATCATTTTTCTAAATTACTGTGAGATTGAATTTGTTGGCTAAACACTTTAACAGAGGTGGCACTGTCCACTGTCTCCCTGAACCATTACTTCATACCACAAGTAAAGCCTTTAATATAAACACTGAACCCCAAATTTTATTTAGACCCCATGGCTCTTTTCTCGCTCTCATCGACTGCTCTTTTGGGTCTCTCACCTTACCTTACCTAGTCTGGTTATCTTATCCCACCTCTCACCCCAGACTGGCCACCCTGCCACACCATTCCTTTCTCCTTCCCCACATACCTACAGATCTTTTTCTCCATAGTGCTGTGTTGTAGACTCTGCAGGACCTGTGGTAACATTATAATCACTTGGCTAAGATTCTGCAAAGCGGTATTCCAGCCGGAAAATAGTTAATGTTAAGTAATGCACCTACCTACCTAATGCACCTACCTAACCTTTCTGTTTTGCTCTGGATCTATCTCCCATCCAAGACGGAGGACACTTGACCTCCACCTTTGTGAGTCAGTTTAGCTATACAAAGCAATCGCTTACCTGGCCAACAGATGATGTCGGAGACAACACATGACCTCTGTCTCTGTGCACCGGTTAAGCAATTGCTTTGTACAGCTAGCCTAGCCAATAGAGAGGAAGGTACATTGCATGTAGAGAGTTGTGGGTTTCCAGGCTGCGACATCTTGGAAATCGGAAAGCGTTTGGAGAAGTTTGGAACAAAAGACTAAAGTGGCGAAGCAATGCAGAGAAGGTGTACAAAAATCATTGGTGGAGTGGTGAGTGCTCCAAGTTTTATGCAATATTTTTTTTGGAGTGAATTGCTGAACTACCCCTTTAAGCATTGCTGAATGGACTCCCTGCTGCCGTTGTGCCATAACTTGTGCAAAATTGCTGTAAAAATTGTGATTTTTGTCAAAGTTCTCTGCATGTTATCATGGCATGACTGCGTCATGGACGCCGTTTAACAAAACAGTATTTATTTGTTTCAGCCCATGGCCCTTGACTGATACTTAAAACTATCATAGTATAATCCACCACTGGTCCCAGTAAATCTGATGGTAAAATCTTTTTTAGACCACCACCAAGTGAATATAGAAGCAAAGATTCCTTTGAAAGGTTTCTGTGCAACACATTGAATGGCTGGGCTGGGCGCAAAGCAGCATCCCTAGTAAATGTATTGAGTGAAAGCTACAACATGTACAGCATCACCGCTTACCTCCAGTTATACAAGAGTGGGAAAAAGTCATCTGAATTCTCATCTTTATTCATAACAGTAGAGGCCACTTTAACATTGCCACTTTAAAAGGTCACTCCTGTTCATGCACTTTGTTTGCAGCTTAACCTCACTCATCTAAATGGAGCTGGTCTGAAGTACCAGACATAACAATTGGTGTTGTTCTTTGGAAAAGAAGCCGACCCTTTCTTATAACCCAAGACAACCCCTTTTAAGGTTACAAACACACTTGGCGGGTCTGCAGCGAGTCTCCATGCTGCGTTTTTGCAGCAAGACTCGCTGCAGATCCCGGCCCTATACTTTTAATGGCAGACAAACACGCAGCAGGGATGTACATCCCTGCTGCAAGTTTGTCCGCAGCCCACCCCATTAACCCCCCGGCCGCCGGAGCTGATACTTCACCTGATCCCGGCTCCGGTGGTTCCCGATGTCTTCAGCAAGCCGGAGTGGGGACCAGGTGAAGTATATGCTCCAGCCAGCCGCCCGCAGCCCCGGCCGCCCGATCGCCCCCCCGCAGCACCGATGGCACGCCCCCCCGCAGCACCGATGGCACGCCCCCCCCCCCCAATCGCCCCCCCGCAGCCCCGGCGGCTCGATCGCACACCTGCAGCCCCCATCGGGGGGGGGGCGATCGGGCAGCTGGGGCTGCAGGGGGGCGTGCGATCGATGCTGCGGGGGGGGGCGATTGGGGGGGGCGTGCGATCGGTGCTGCGGGGGGGGGGGGGCGAGTGGGCGGCCGGGGCTGCGGGGGGGGGGGGGGCGATCGGGCGGCCGGGGCTGCAGGCGGCTGGCTGGAGCATATACTTCACCTGGTCCCCGCTCCGGCTTGCTGAAGACATCGGGAACCGCCGGAGCCGGGATCAGGTGAAGTATCAGCTCCGGCGGCCGGGGGGTTAATGGGGTGGGCTGCAGACAAACTCGCAGCAGGGATGTACATCCCTGCTGCGTGTTTGTCTGCCATTAAAAGTATAGGGCCGGGATCTGCAGCGAGTCTCGCTGCAAAAACGCAGCATGGAGACTCGCTGCAGACCCGCCAAGTGTGTTTGTAACCTAAAGCAAATTAAAATTTATGTTTTCCATTTTCAGATCCGGCAATGTGTGAAATGTCTAGCCATGATGTGTAATGTGCAGAATGTTCTACTTGGGAAAAGCTGTTTGGAATAATTCCAAAAGATTTTGGATTCGGTGAATAGCTGGTCAGCCTTGTCTCAAATCTTCGGTAAATCTTTTCAACACTGTTTCAGGGATTGATGATTTTGATGTTGCCCTTGTATGGGGATCACACGCTGACACTGCTTTGAGTACTGGATCAATTGGAAGAAATTTTACTTTCATGTACTCTCATGTCTGCTTACAAGTTTTTTCCTACCTTACTATAACATTTTTTGTGTCATTAATATCCGACATATTGTACCTTTCCTTCTGACTAACTTTACTGGAAGGTTGGGCTCTAACTTAGGTATGTGAGCAAAAGGTGCATCTGAAATGCTGATACGTAAGCAATTTGTTTTTTGTAAGGTTTCATCAAAACCAGCTAAGGCAAGTGAATTATTCTATCTATCTATCTATCTATCTATCTATCTATCTATCTATCTTTATCAGGTATCAACCATGCCTAATAAAGATAACTAGATAGTCTCAAAAACTGTACCAAATACCAAGAACTGTGGATTTTCTCTAAAAGAGTAAGATTCCATTAGATGGTGTATTCATCTATTAGACCATGGTCACACCTTGTACAACAGATATTAGGTTTGACCAAAATGACCATAAAAGTTTACAGACTTATGTTCACACTACGTATGAGAGGCCGGATCATCTCGAACGGTACTTAAGTACCGGCCGGATGATCTTTCTGGCCGCGGAGCTCTGATGAGGGCGCATCAGCGTGCGCATCAGCGTGCGCCCGCATCAGAGCTTCCCATAGCACACAGTGAAGCAAGCGGACGGAGCCACTCACTTCACTGTGTGAACTGACAGGGCTTTCTGCGGCCGGAATTCACTGAATTCCGGCCACAGAAAACTGACCTGTCAGTTATTCGAGGCGCCACATAGATCCCGGCCGGAGCGTATACGATGTGTGTACGCTCCGGCCTGGATCCCATTAAAAGTAAGGTTATGTTCCACCCCGCAAAACTACGGCCGTAGTTCTGCGACGAGAACTACAGCCGTAATTTTACGTAGTGTCAACATAGCCTTATTTTGGTAACAAGTATGCAGTATATTAAAAAAATCCAATTATAATGGTTCCTACTGAATAAAGATGTGCTACACTCTATGCAGCATATAGGACAACACATCACAATTAATTGTACAGGAGGAACTCTATTTACTCGTACATTCGACCTATTGATTATTTTTCCTTAATTAAACAGTAAGCAAACATTGCGTTCCTTCTCCCTGTAGACCACCGGCGGTCCTTGGATTGCTTTACATTGCTGTAGTAGTTGTCAAGGAGGCTGTTGGGTGGAAAAGAAAGCAAGGATGGATGGGAAGCTGTTCTTATCCTCTCACTTCAGAGTGGAATCCACAGGAATTGACTGGATTCTAATTGGCCATAAATGCAATCCACGCTCCCATGCAATGCATTTTTCTGTTTGACACTAAGGGCTGGAATCATAAATCTAACATAGTTTCTGTCACAGTGGCTGACTTTAAGACAAATTAGCTTTGCTCTTGAGGACCTGGCTGGGGTTGCAGGGCAGTCCAACATTCCTTACAATCTACATTTACTTATTGCACCTGCCAAAGTCCAATCCACAGCAACAATTACGCAAGACAGCTACACTTTTGGCTTAGTTTGCATCTCCACTGGTTGTATACAGGTGGAGAACGTTTTATCCTATCTATCTATCTATCTATCTATCTATCTATCTATCTATCTATCTATCTATCTATCTATCTATCACGTTGACACAATATTAGCACTGTTATTATTGCACACAGCACTGGGCATAGTCTCCATCTTTTCACTGCTATGCATGTCTGATGTTCTCAGGTCAGTTCCGTTGCCGGAGCTTTGTTGTTAACCATGGCTGTTCCCCATTATTTTTTCACCACATAGTACAGTGATCTTTTTTTTTTTGTGGTCTGAAGGTATATAGGGGCAAATTCATCAAAGACCTTCAGCACAATATGGGAAGAGTATTTTTGCCACAATGTAGTACCTACAAATAGACTAAAATTGTTACACATAAAGGAGTAACTGGACATCCATCCAGGACCACAATTGACAATTGTCCAAAGGTCCGGTTTAGTTGTATGATAATTCCCTCCACATACTGTTACTTATATTGTTAAAAACCTCCAGAAATTCAGGTTTGAGACATTTGCTCATCCTCCATATAGTCCCAACCCCATCCTTTCAGGCTATCACCTGTTTGGTCAAGTCAATGAGACGTTATGTGGGTTTTCCCCAAGTTATAAAGTTATACTCTATCTGCAGTTTTGCAAGGGGTTCAACCATGATGCCCTCCTGCTCTCAAGAATAGGAACCAGAGCCTCTCAGTAAAATGTAGTGGCGGGCTGCACATGCACCTTCATCCTCCTTGGGAGCTCAGTACAGGGTTCTGCTGATTCTAACGGAGCCGCATCACAGAGGGGAAGAGGTTTTGTCACACTGGGGACCGGCGAGTTTTGTCACACTGGGGGTGGCAGTTCAAAAAAAGGGTTGCGTCACCGGCATCCCAGCGCCGGGGCCGATCCATTCATGTAAAAAAAACAAAAAAGCAATGTACTGGTGGTACATCAGATGGGATACTCCAGATAATAACAAGTTGTCAATTTTCTCCCTCAACATACCCTCCGATTTCTGCTCTATATTTTACAATTTCTGAAGATTTTGCCCTGGTTTTGGATATGAATAGCATGGGACCAAAGGGGTTAAGTTTCTCCTTGAGGAGAATGCCATGAAGATGTAGTGAGACTTACAGGCCATTTATGCTCCACTGGGAATTCTGGAAAGAACGCGATTAGCTTCATTCAATTGGGCTGATCCGTGTTCTGGCAACTCGATGCATTTTCCTTTCCGAATAAGAAATATTTCCATATTTCATATTTGAAAAGCTTAATGGAAAAGTTGCTGATCGCCCTTCACAGTGTTAACTGCAGGACTCGTTCCCATTGAAAATAATGGGACGGGAATTAGACATGCTCCTTGGGCACGTTCCATAGCAAAATATGCATCGGAATCCGCATAAAAATACGTAATGTAAACTTTACCTTACTTTACCTTAGCTTTTTAATTTTACCAGCCCATGCTTATATTCTGAATTTATGGCCTGTTTAGTGTTACTGTACAGCGCATAAATAAAACATACACGTATAATGCATACACATATACATATGTATACTAATCTACTAGGCAAGGACTTCAACTCCCTCACGTCTAGGTATCTGTCATGTCTTGCAAAACAGCAGATTAGTCTCCAGTACTTAGAAAAGGCTGTGTAAGCCAGGGGGGAGTTTCCAAGTAAGTGGTTTCATTTTTCTACATTACATCCTTACTAAATGTTGCCATGTTGCAATGAAACCTTTTTGGATATGGAACTCCAAGAAGTGACAAATCACATTGATAGCTTAAGGGTCAAATGTACAGTATAAACAGACCAGCCTGGTCCGTGCCCAGGGAGTCATGTGTAATCAAGTCATTGCCTCCTTGCTGTAGAAGATGAAGAAAAGCAGCTCTACTGCAGGCAGATTCCATGGCTTTAATGTATCACCGCCTGCTTTTTGTGCTTTAAAGGGAAAATAGCGAACGTCTTGGGATGTTGAGATAATCTTCCTGAAGACTGACATTCTAGATATTGCATTTACTCTACTGGAGAGAAATGATGCCGATCATTTGTACCATAGTTATATTTTTGTGCATACTGTATATGTGTTATAGATTGTTTTTAATATCAAATTCTTCTGGGAAGTTTCTATTATTTAGCCTCTAGTTGAATACACGGTGTAGTTGTTTACATTGTACATACTGTATATGTTTCCTATGGTTTTCTGGGCATTACTTGCTATTACTGTACATTTACATTGTGTGCTTTGCTGTAGCATCCATGTAGTTAAACTACATGGTGTTGGGGAATTCCTACCTTGCAGGTGTTAGGAGGTGGCAAGGCTTAACATGGGGAATCATGGGGCTCTATTACATAGAGATATTATCTGTCGAATCAGGCAGATTGGGGGAGATAAAGCTCCATGTAATAAAGACAACGATCAGCTGAGGAGCCAATCTTTGTCTTTCAACATTTTAAGAAATTATCAACTGTGCATCGCTACGTTTAATAGTAATGAATGGCCGATGGCTGATGACAGTGTAAAGAAAATAATGAAGATCTACAGTATGTTCACCTGTCCAGACTCCCCTGGTGTCCTGCTGCATTTTCCTGGCTTCTGGCTCACAAAATCTGAGGTGACAAACCGCTCAGCCAATCACTGGCCATGGCACTGCCCCATCTCGGCCAGTGTTTAGCTGAGCAGCCTGTCAATTCAAAGACAGCCTCATAAACTTCAGCGGGGGCTGTGGTGAGTGGGTAAAAGTCAGAAGGAGCCTGGACAGGTAAGTATAAATTTATTATTTTTTATATCAAGGGCTGCACGGACATTGCTAACGGACAAGAATTAGAGAGGCTAGTTGCTTAATTTGAACTTTACATATACTCTATGTTCTTAACTTATCTGCATATCAAAGAATTGTTCCTGCTGTGCTGTCGAGGACTTTTGCCATATCAAAAGCCAGTAGGGGTTCAACCTTAACAACATATAGCCTCTCCTGTATTCTCTATTTATATCTATATTGCAGGTCTCTATGAAAGTAAGATATCACATTATGATTAACAAAATGTTATACACAGAGATAGATGAAAGTTATGCCTGGTACAAATTTGTCTCTGATCCTTAAAGTTGGCATCCACTGGCAAAGCCTCCAGGCAAACTGTGAGTCAGTGTTTCCCATAGCATATGTTACCTTGGACAAAACTTAATTTCCACAGGTTACTGAGCAGATGTTGTGCCCAACCTCATTGTGGCTCATCCAACCTCTGCCCACCTGTGACTGTCTTCCCGCTGTCCAGTCAGCTCCAGCTGGCTAGCATCAATCCATCTGTCCTCTCAGCCAGGGGGCACATTATTCACATACTTGGCAGCAAGGACAAGGGTCTTTTGGCATCCTATGGCTCTGAAAGTAAATAAAATCACTAGCTTTCTTGTTTCTTGTCCCCTTCATGCACCAATTGCTATCTAGTCTACAAAATCACTACACACAGACATTTATTAAATAATAATAATAAAAAAATAGTGTAGAATGTCAAGACGTAAGATAATAAATCTAAACGTATGGTTTATATAGAGATTACATTGTACTGTAGATAAAGGATTGTTCAGTATTCATAGTCAAAGGTTTTCATAAATTTCTTAGTAATAATGTATTTTTTTTTCCTATTTTTCCTTACAGTCTAGTGCTCTTCTATCTGAAGGGTCTTAGCTATAATGACAAAAAGCTCTCCATCTTTGATACAGATGAAGGAACACCTAGCTATGACTTTGCCATTGGGTGAGACTGCTGCTTACACTGAGCCTTTTCAACATCCGAAATGCTATGATAATTGTACAGACTGAACTTTGGACAGAGGATTTAGATGTATGCAAATTTACAGAAATTTCTATAACTAGCGATTTGTCTCTGTATATATAATACGGATATTATGGAAGAATGAACAATGCCTTGAGCTCCATCCTTTCCGGCCTGCAACCAATGCTCTACTACAGCTTCAAGTAAGAAACTACAATATGTCACAACAACCAGGTGTCTTTTTGTTTTTTTCATGAGGCCATTGTTGCTGTTCTTTTTTAAGGCCTCAGTTTCTCAATGGAAAATTCCCCAGACACTTGAATCTCCATCAAATCCAAGCTAAGACACATACAGTTCAATAAGGTGTGGTAAGAAATATTGCAATTATACCAGTACCTTAACGTGTCACTGTCGTTATAACTTTCAAAATCTAAATTAACAGTAGATGTGATATAAAGCAAGTTTGCAATTTACTGTCATTTTTTAAAAGTTATCATGGAAAACACAGCACTTCCTGTTTTCTGACTGGTTATTTCGCATATTTCGCATGAGGAAGGAGGAGTGTCTGTCCTCCGAAACATCTGCCCATATTGCAGGTGGTTTGGACTTGGGAAAATGTTCAGTTTGATTCATGTTGTAATACTGTGTACCGAAGAAATATAAGACGTTTGCATTGCTGATGCTGTGAGTATTACTGTTTCTGTCATAGGAGACTATACAAAAGAAAATGCAAGGTGGCAAGATTAAAGTATTGGTATATTTGCATTATTCCTTACCACACCTTATTGAATTGTACTTTTTTTTTATTGCACTTTTAGGCTATGTTCCCACTGCGAGGAAAATGGGGCTATATTTCTGTACCAACATGATTTTAGAACCAAAAACATTGTCGGAACATAGCCCTACTGTGTAGGTGAAGACCACTTGCAAGGAGTCCTTTATAATGACTATGATGAAAAGATGAAGAAGGGCAGTGCACTGTCCCTTTATCGCAATGTTCCCACATCATTTGGCCGTTTCACAGCCGCCATTTTTAGACTGCAGTTACTTTAGAGCCAAAATACTGTGTATTATGCAAATTATGGCCATCATTTGCATAATATAGTCACATTTTTGCTTCTAAATGAACAACCAAATACAGCTCAAAAATACATTGTAAGAACATAGCCTAAGGCCATGTTCACACAACATATAGTTTCATTAAACAATGGTCATTGCTGCAGATTTGCAGCAATGGCTGTTGTTTAATGACAGCAGCCAATCGCTTTAATTACTATGGAATCCCGGAAGGAGTGTATGCATACTGTATATACTCAGGCCGGAATTCCATGCGGCCGCACAAAAACCAGACATGTCAGTTTTGTGCGGCCGCTACTCATTGAATAGCGGCCGTATGAAATTGGCTGTGCAGACAATGTAAAGTGCGGCTCCGACTTCTTTGGTTAATTGAAACACGGGCACACCCGAATGTTCTTGTATTCCAATTAAAAAAGGGATGTTCATCCATCCGGTACTGCAGTACTGGCCGTGGTGAACTTCACAGACAGCGGTCCTCCTGTGACACGGCCGTGTCACAGAATGGCCGCTGTTATACAGCGTCTGAACGTGGCCTAAAACAATTGAGTTTTCAAAGTTGTTCCTCAAAGTCCTTAGTTTTCTTCTTCTAATGCAGCTCCTTCCTGAAGAATCCCTTAGAAATTATTCTGATTTCCATTTTGAAGCTTTTTTCTGGATTTTATCTCCCTGTGATGGGGCAATTGGCATCTGCTTCAAAGGTTTTTGCCTTCCTCTGAATATCCTTCCAATGTAGGATTTCTATAGGTTGAACTTGATGGACTTTAGTCTTTTTTTCAACCTCATTAACTATATTACTATGTTCCCACAATGGGAAAATGATGGCCATCTTTCTGAACAGCAGTCACGCTAGCATCAAGAGAAAGCTGTATTTTGATAATGATAGCCGCAAATAATTTTTATGACCGACATTAGATTATCTGGTGGCTTAAGAAGTTGGAGTCATGGAAAACATAGATACAGCCAATGGTTGCATTCACGTTTTCCAGGTAGCCTTAGGTCTGCATCGAACTTCTTCAGCCACCAGTAATCAAATGCCAAGGTTCGATCATTTCTATTCATGATCTTTTGGCACTGAAATTATGGCCGCCCAGAAAGATGGCCGTCATTTGCCCAATGTGGAAACCCAGCCCTAAGTTGCTGCCTGCACTGACCTACAGTCTGTTACCTGCATTAGGAAAAGTCTTCCCCTCCTGACCTTCTACATTTAACCTTGTTGGGTGAACCCTTTCTGCTCTGACCTAAGTATCATTTACCTTGACATCTACCTTCACTGTTACCCAACTTCTACAAATCAGCCATTGCTAATGAATACTACATGGGGGTTTTCTATAATAAAAAAAAAAAAAAAACACACATACTCAAGGTTAAAGGTGAAAAACAGGAGATACCTTAGTTTCTACTCCCATATGTGTCCTTACACTAAATCTGAAGAAAACAAATGCACTTGATTGTATTATTATTATTGCACTACCTTTGTTATTATTATCCTTTTGTTATTATCAGCTTATTATTTTTTTGTTCCATTATTTTCTATGTTACCTTTATTATTAACCGGCATTGTTATGTTAATCTAAAGCACAATTTTTGATGTATTATTAACTGTTATTTCTTTGGAAATCCAGAATCTTTTCGACTAAGAAAGACTGAATAGAATACTAAGAAGACTGTTCAAAAGAGGATTTATATTTACAGGTATTTTTTTCTTTATTTTAGGGGGAGAAATGCTCATAAATATTTATTGAATACATGCATAACTAATGGGGGATTGAATACTTCATCTGTCCAGATGCAAAGACTGAATTTTCAGTTTTGTAGATGTCGCCTTCATTTCACGGGCGAAGGTAAATGTTAATAATTAGAGTAAATATACTTGCTGTTCTATATAAGAGACATACTCGAAAGAAATGGAAATGATCAGAATTAGAATTAGTGGTGCGATTCTTAATCTCTCTACAGTTTGACCTAAAGCCAATTACAGTACTTTCTCAATTTTTTTTTTTAATTTCTTTTTCTTCCGATAGTCTGGGACTTTGTACAGTGAGAATTTCGAGAGCCTGAACAAGTTGCTAGGCAACCAAATGCAACGATAACATAGGCCGACAATTAACATCTATCTTGAGATCCTTAATAAGGTTGTTTATGCTTTACCTTCATCATGCAACTGCGGAAAACAACTTTCTACCACAGCGTCGTCTCAAAGCCAGGTTTACACGTGAATTTCATGAGATGTGAAGGTCTAAACTAAATGAGACAGGAAAAAGCTATGATTGCTCGCTCTATAATTTGAGACTATTTTTTAACCCCTTGTGTTTCAATATTTAAATAGTAAACAATAAAAAAAGTACCACAATTGGAATGCATTGTAAGGCCATGTTCACATGACGTAAGAGACTGGCCGTTCTGTGACCCGGCCGGGTTACGGAGCGGCCGGCCTCTGAAAAG
Organism: Dendropsophus ebraccatus; assembly: GCF_027789765.1. Classification (NCBI taxonomy): domain Eukaryota; kingdom Metazoa; phylum Chordata; class Amphibia; order Anura; family Hylidae; genus Dendropsophus; species Dendropsophus ebraccatus. Next base: position 189,309,760 of record NC_091454.1, on the reverse strand, counting down.
ATCATCCTGGCCGTTACTGCATTACCAGACGGATGATCTTTTGCGCCACCGTGCGCCCGCATCAGAACTCACCACAGCACACTATGAATTTTTCGGCCGCAGCCACTCACTTTATAGTGTTCACTGACGGAGCTTTCTGCGGCCTCTATTCAGTGTTTGCGGCGCCGCTAGGGGTCCCGGCCGGAACGTATACTATGTGTATACGCTCCGTCTGGGACCCCATAGACAGCAAGCCAATATATTAACTATGGCTGTTGTTGCAATCTAGCAGTAACACATCCTATCCGTACTACTGCATTCAGCAAGTTCATCCACATTTGTGGGAGAAAGGTCTCCTGGAGGCTCACCTGGTTGTGCCGATCAGTGTCTTTTTTGCCTACTAGTTTAATCAATATGCTGTGTCAAGCCGTAGACAAAGTGTGCATGCACACAAAACGGTCCGTCGCTTTCTGCACTTGTGTTTGTCCTTCCTCACCTGTGTGTCGGCACGAATATCATGTATATTGTTTCAATAAAGCTAGAAGAGAAGACGGGGTGAGTGCCGCTGTTCTAATTTCTCTTATACCTTGAAGAATTTTGCTGGACTCTAACTCTTTATATGCTGAGCCCCGCTATATTGAGCAATCCGACCTCCATATAGTGATTGATTGGGAAGGTTGTTTGCCGCATAGTGTATATTAGGTGGTGCTGGTCTTTGCATCTCTTTTGGTTGGACTTAATCAATATGCTGATTAGGCATTTTGGTGCACTGTGGGTGGGACTACAGTTAGCCCCTTCTGTGTCCATCTGTGGCTATGGAGAGGGGAGGGGCTGAGAGTAGTGAGTGAGCATAGAGCAGTCCTACACAGCACAACAGCCTGCAATCTTCTCTCTGCAAGTTCCTAGATAACCACTGACCTTTCTGACCTCTGAATCCAGCATTTTAGGTGCCCAGACAGTCTAAAACAGCTGACCTTCATGTCTCTCCTCCCTGCTCCCTCATCTCCCTTGGCCCCTTCCCTATCTATAGGGATATAATGGACACAGCAGAACCCGTCTTCACTGGCTTCTCTGTTAGGGTGGGTTCAAACTGTGTTTTTGCAATCCGTTTAACGGATCCTTTTTTTTAACGGTCAAAAAAGTAGTGTCAACAGTACTTTATTGTGCGTAGAAAAAAAAACGCATCCGTTTTTATCAGTTTTTTTTTATAATGGAAGTGAATGGGAAAACAGATCAGAAACAGATGCACACAAATGCATCCGTTTTTTGCAAAAAACTGATCAGTTAAACGGATGCTGAAAACGCAGTGTGAACCTAGCCTAATGAAGAGGGGTTGGCCTGATAATGCACAGATAAGAAGTGAGGAGGGGAGGCTTGGAAACTGCTTTTTGAGTACAGAAAGAGGCTTTTTTTTACCTAATAAAACCTATTATAGAGTTTCTTAAAATCCCTTATACTACTGATTTTTTCTATTGTTTGGACCACGTATCTAGCAAAGCTAAATCATTTTCCATATTACTGACACCTCCAGGAATATCAACCATATTGCACATATTTGTGTCATCAGCAAACAGACAAACCTTACCTACCAACCCTTCTCCTATGGCACTTACAAACATATTAAAAAGAATAGGACTCAAAACAGACCCTTGTGGCACACCACTTGTAACCAGTCTCCGCTCAGAATATACACCATTAACAACAACTCTTTGATATCTATCACTGAAACGGCGCAAAGGATAAAGGTGATATCCCTTGTGGTATAGGGAGATATCAGCAGGTTAGAGTCTTCCAACCTGTTCATAGTTTCCCTTGAAATAATCCAGTGTTTGCCTTACCAGGCATTTTCCCATTGAGTTTCAATAACTGAAAAATAAAGCCATTTTAGGTCTTTCTTTTCTACTTCCAAATAATGGCCAATTTTGGTACTGAAGACAGGGAAAAAAGCAAGGTGTGAACATAGCTCAACAAAACGTCAGCTAATGACCACACTAAATTAGTGTGTCCTTCTATAAGGGTGAATGTGAACTTATATGGGTAAATCTGAATATAATTTTTTTTAAGAACTATTTTCTATCCAGCCTTCCTGACAGAATTGACTTCATGGCAATTAACCTTCTTTCCTTCACGCCAATTGTCGTCCAAAATAAATGTGGTAATGGACTATAGCTAAACGGATTAATGCCCGGAAGCTAATTCACTCCATGTTTCGAACCGTGTCACTTTATATTGAACCTTGCTAGGGCTTGAATTGTAAATACCCCACAAGTAATTCGAACATGATATGAACTATTTGGAAAGATTCATCATTGGTTACATTGCCATTGTATGTAACTATCAGACCAAATTAGCGCTGGTCTTCACAGATGGAAGATAATGGAAGCATGAGCAATTCTTCTCGCTCACAGAGTGTTAAATGTTCCTATTAAATGCTGAACTGGAGATCTAGGCACATTACAGGCAGGTATCAGCCGTACTCTCAAATGATTGCCAGGAGCACATGAAATTTGCTCTTAATATATTTTAATGGGAAGCAAGGTGCGTGAAATACATCTGAAAAGCGGCGTCAAATACCCCAAGCACCTTTCACTTCGATATGCAGAATTTGTGTTTGAGCGCTGGAAACTTCATTATGTTTCTGACATGTATTAATCTGATCCGTGTCTATCTGCGAGTTTTGTTTCTTATTACCTTAAATAGCACAGTAAAAAATACAGCCGGCAGCTATTTCAACTGTTTTACTTAAAGTTTTACCTAACAGAACGATACGCCGCTTATCCCATTTATATGCACTTTAAGATGACTAAGAATCAAAAATGTCAGATTACGTCGGGTAATTCCTGACTAGATGAGAATGGCTGGTGCAGAATCCTGGAGGATGAGTGGCTATGGGTCATTGTTTTGTTTACCTCTGGGTTATACAGTGTCTAAAGTTCCTATTACATGTTAAAGGGATTTCACTAGGATTTGCCATGACTGCCCAGGGTCCAAGTATAGGAATAATTCACAAGGACAAAAGGTGTTGATATCTTAAATGTCTTTGTTGCACAACTCCCATCCTGTGTGTGGTGAGAACTCCAGCATAGTGCCATTAAAGTAAATGGAGATGTGCTACCATACCAGCCGGGATCAGAATTCAGTGTGGTAGAAGGGGCTGTAAGGGGGAACCTTGTTGTTTTTTTATTTATTTTTTTTAATAACAGGAGACCTGCTGTAGTAATGCTGCTGTGTATATATACCAACATGTTGCCATCACTTCAGGGGGGAAATTCCTTTATTCAAAGAAAAATTCTATATATTTTAATCAAAAGTTTGGTTAAAAATTATAATTTTTGACAATACTGGCCACATGACTAAAGTGTATTGTAGCTTGCCAACTGTCTCCTAACATGTGATATCAGAAAATACAGGGATCGGACATGTTGGATTTTTTGTTCTCAGAGAAATAAGCTGCCACCACAGCTATCTGGTAGTTGATAATCCCTCCTCTCTTCAGCTTTAACAAACATTCATATGTATGTGTAGCAGAGATGAGCGAACTGGGTTCGTGTTGGAGTCGATCTGAACCTAAACGTTCAGCATTTGATTAGTGGTGGCTGCTGAACTTGGATAAAGCTCTAAGGTTGTCTGGAAAACATGGATACAGCCAATGACTATATCCATGTTTTCCACATAGCCTTAGGGCTTTATCCAAGTTCAGCAGCCACCGCTAATCAAATGCCGAAAGTTCGGGTTCGGATCCACTCGAGCATGCTCGAGGTTCGCTCATCTCTAATGTGTAGATCAGGAGAAAAAACATCTGATCATGAGGGACCTACAGGGAAATTAGCCCAACATTAAAACTTTACTGTACATTAAAAATAAAAGACACCTGATAATTGGGAGCAAAAATAGGCTAGACATTCGTCTCTTAGGTGTATACTAGACACTCACCCCAGTTGTGCATCTCTCAAGACACAAGGTCATCAGAGTGGGAAAAAAGTGTTAGCGGTGTTCTTGATTCATATTTACTTCCCCCAACCAGAAAAACAAACAAACAGTGTCTCAACATGTTTCCCCCCTCACTATCCTATAGAGTGTATCATCAGGAGGCTAAAACGGATGGCATGTCCCATGGCAGGGGCGGATTAACTTTACCATAGGCCCCGGGCTGTTCACCAAGTCTGGGCCCCCCCACCCCACTGTAACTATGGCAGCACTAGCCTGGCGGTCATAGTACAGGACAGATAATGTCATGATGTCCTGATTTGTGCAAAATTGGCATTAAAAAACTGTGATTTTTTGCAAATTATGGCGGAAGTGTAGCCAGGAGACAATACACCACTGAAAGTATAAGTCTTTTTGAGTGATCATGGGCCCCCCAGGAGCTCAGGGCCCCGGGCTGCCGCCCGAAACGCCCTTATTATAGTCCACTACTGCCCCATGGATACAAGAATCAAGGTGGGGACATGCAGGGCTGGGACAAGGAGTTTTGGTGCCCTAGGCAGAGAAGGCAAATGGCGCCCCCCCCCCCCTCGAAAAAAGACAAAAAAAAACAAAACGTATATACTGTATCTGCATAAAAAAGACATGTATACACACTTTTAAACACACTTAGTATGGCATGATCATAAATTAATGTAAATAGTTTTTTCCCCTGTAGCTAGTGCAAACAATAAGAGGTATCTTCGACATCAATAAAGTGCTTCATAACTTTTGATACTCAATACCATTTCGATACTTAATACAGCGCCCTACAACTCCCAACATACCTTCTTGTGCACTACAACCTCCAGCATACCTATTTGTGCACAAGAAGGTATGCTGGGAGTTGTAGTTGTGCAGCAGCAACCTCCCGACACAACAACTCCCAGCATACCTCTTTGTGCATTACAACTCTCAGCATACCTTCTGCTGCTAGGGTCCTAAAACATCCGGGGCACAGACCCTCTGAGTTGCTATAAGTGGATGATGGGAGAGATCTCTGCACTGACGTTATTTATATAGTGTACATATGTATGCTTATGTGTATACAGGTTTTGTTGTTCATTCCAGTTAGTGTTTGGAATAGTGACTCACAGTTGACGTCTTCTCTGATCACAGTTGTTCATTATTCTTTTTCTTTTCCACTCACCCTGAGCCACGATTCCTCTTTGCAGAATCTGCCAGAGAGACACTTTAGGATCCTTGCTCCAACACATATATAGTAATATAGTCCCCTCTGTACTCCTATGTAGTATAGACCTCTTCTCTACCCCTGCATAGTATTAGACCCCCTCTGTGCCTGTATAAAATATGGACCCCTTCTGTGCACCTGTATAGTATAGGCCCCCTGTGCAGTAGTCTCCATAGTATGTGGGCCCGCCATGCAGCTTCCACATATAGAATAACCCCTCCTGCTGTGCAGCATCCCCATATAACATATGCCCCCCCCCCCCGTGAAGCATCACCATATAGAATAGGCCTCCCTGATGTGTAGCATCCCCATGTAGAATAGTCCCACTTGATGTGCAGCATTCCTATATAGAAATATAGAATACACACACACACACACACATTCCAGCATTCCCATTTAGAATAAACCCACTTCATACACACACACACACACATACCACTGCCTCCTCCAACGTTTTTGTGTGGTACTAAATTTGTTGGGTTTCTGCGCTTGCTCTGTTTACCGTGCGTGATCAGGAAGGTGATCATTTTGTAGTATGGACAATAGCACTTCAGATATCAGGGGGACGATGGGGATTGTAGTCATGTAACACTTCAGCTATCAATGGGATGATGACGACTGTAGTCATGTAACACACACATACTATTAGGGACATGATGGGGGTTGTAGTCATGGAACACCAGCTATAAGCGGATGATGGGGATTGTAGTAATGTAACACACACTTCAGCTATCAGGGGGATGATGGGGATTGTAGTCATGTAACACACTTCAGCTACCAGGGAGATGGTGGTGGTTGTAGTAGTCATATTTACATCCACAATTCTCATACACAGACTGACAGGCACACACACACACAGCTCACACACACAGCTCACACACACACAGCTCACACACACACACACACACACACACACAGCTCACACACAGTTCACACACACATACAGCTCACACACACACACACACAGCTCACACACACAGCTCACACACACACAGTTCACACACACAGCTCACACACACACACGCACACACAGCTCAAACACACACACACACACAGTTCACACACACAGCTCACACACACACACAGCTCTCACACACACAGCTCTCACACACAGCTCTCACACACACACACAGCTCAAACACACACACACAGTTCACACACACACACACACACAGCTCTCTCACACACACACTTATCATAAGGAAACTTTACTTTCAGCAGCTCCTTGCCTCCTCTGCTTCCATCTCCTTCCTGGAGCCGGCACCGGGTTCTTCCGCCCCTCCCCCCACCTCCTCTGTGTGCCTGTCTGTCTGTGTATGAGAGCAGAGCAGGAAACATGTGATGTGGAGGGAGCAGGACCCCAGATGGCAGGGTTAAGCAGCCTGTCAGTGTAGCCAGGCAGTAAGTGGTGAGGAGGCCCAGCAGCATATTCACCTTCCTTCCCAGCGTCTTCCTTCTCCTGGAGTCTGAAGGATCCGGAGTAGTAGTCAGGAGGAGGAGCGGCTATGACTGCCGCCGCGGGACTAGAGCCTGCTCCCCCCTCACATGTGAGGTGTGTGTGTGGGGGTTAGATCTTGTGTCCTGCAGAGGGCGCTGCTGGCGGCCGGATCCCGGCCTGCCCGTTGGCATGTGAGCCCCACAGCAGCTTCAGAGCTGATGCTGCTGCAGGTGAGGGGGATATGAGGGCGCTGGTGGAATGTGAGCGCGCAGGGGCAGCCACCAGGAGGCAGAATACAGTAGCCAGTAGTTAAAAAAAAAATTCAGAGACCACAATTGCGCCCCTTGTATATTACCACTAGATGGCGCCCTAGGCCATCGCCTACCTTGGCCTACCCTTTGTCCCGGCCCTGGGGACATGCCATAGAATAATAAGAATTAGAGATAAGCAAACCGCAAACAACCAGGACTCTCTGCATTTGATTACCGGTGGCTTAAGATGTTCCACCATCCACCTGAGCATTGGCCCCATTGGAACAGCCTTACTTACCGTATTTGTGAATTACCCTCATTGGCTGCCGCAGTAATGTGGGTGGTCAGACAGAGCATTGATATAGAAAAGAAAAGGATTTTTCTGGTGAGCTATGGTACTTTATTTATTATATGACATTGATTTTCCTTGGTCCAATTTTTATGATCGCAGAAACCCCTTTTAGTATTCATATGTCAACATACATTTGGGAAATTAAATTGCAATTTTTCAGCGTCTGAATGATCTACCTCCCTGAGACTAAGTAGAAATTAGAATTAATTTTCTTTTCAAGATTTGGCTTTACAAGCTTACTGGCAGCTAACCAGCATCAGAGTTAATTCCGGAGTGGCCAAAAGTATCTCAGGCAAAGCGGGTGTGGCTGAACAAACCCAGAAGGAAATAGAGCAGTGTTCAGACAGGGTTCAGGACACTGCACCAACATACAAAAATACTGAATATCACAGCACGAACCGGGGGGCGCACGAAACTCAGCACAGGCACATTCATGACAATCACCTTGTCTCTACTGTGAATGGTTAAAGAGGTTGTCCTGGCAAAACTATCCTGTGGACAGGGACAAGTAAGAGATTGTGGGGGGTCTGACCTCCTTGCCCCCAAGGCATCTCTAGATCAGTGCCCCGGCTTCTTTGTTCTAAATACAGCCGCAAGTAAGACACCTCTATTCACTCCTATGGAGCAGATGGAAAGAGCCGAGTGCTGTACTCGGCTCTTTACGATAGCTTCATAGAAATGAATAGAGCCATTGGTCATGTGCCGTACCCGCAGCTGTATTCATAACAAAGGAACCGGGGGCCAATACGGAAATTGGCGCTGGGTAGGGAGGTCAGAAACCCCCCATAATCTCTTACTTGTCCCCTTTCCTGTGGTTTGTTTTGCTACATACAAGATACATAACTTTCATTATATAGCTATAAAGCTTTATTTCCATAGTGCTCTAGAATCTCTTTAAATTACTGACATAATTGTAAATAAATATACAGCAAATTAATATTCACAGAAACCCTCCCGCCTAATGCTCTATACAAATCTATGG